>NC_041341.1:31942651-32303901 GCF_004354835.1 Perca flavescens
ATTTTAATGTCCTTAATATATCAGTGAGACATGTTGGTCTTAAAATTTAGTTGAGGTCACACATAAATACATGCAGACAGCAGGCAGCACCAGACGTCTACAACTTGGGAAAACTGCATCACGTGTCGCATGGCTGCCTGCGCAGTGCCTGGAAAATCTGCAAACACGTTATCTGGACTGCTAAACTTCAACGGGGACTAAGGCCTCTTGAGTGTCGTGACTTTACAGCGACGTGTCCCACATTAAACTCCTAACTCAAATGTCAAGCGCAGGAAAATCCAGTTGCTCTGTGGACTCGTATAAATGTTGTACATTTCTGTCACATTTAATGCGCTTCTTAGACGTAATTTCAGCTCCCCAAGGGGGCACTATAGTCTCTTGATAGGATGTTCACAGGTTGAGGTCCTGTATCCTGAACCTATACCCACCTCCCCTTTCCTCTCCTATGTTTGGGGGCTCAGCCTTTTAAGCCTGGACCCCCAAGCCAGAGGTTCTTTGAGGCCACAGAAAGAAGCCATCAGCTCCCCCCTTGGCTTAGATGTACCATAAGTACAGAGTTATTGTGGGGACTTTGCCAACTGGCCGAAGCGATGGTGCCAGTGGATGACCCTGGTTATATTTATCTGACAAGGAAACCCGCTGTGGTGCGCAGGGCCAGAAGCACTGAACCAGAGAGGAATGTTGGCCGCGCACTATAGGCCAACTGCTGCTGAAAAACAAATCAACTTCCATACTTGTATATGGACAAGAGAGAGAATAGGCTGGAAAATATGTTTTAACAAGTTGCCGTAACGTCGCTGACTGGCCTGGTGGTGCACAGCCACCGTGGAGAAAGGCACTGAGACGGAACCGGGACACGAGATCCGAGAAAACTGATGTTCAAAGAGCCTGACACAGCAGGAGCGTCTGGAGTCTCTGGGAGGGGATGGAGGGGGCAGGGTGATTACCAGAATTGGGTCTTTGGCTTCTGCGCTGCACTGCCATCTCTTTGAAATTAATCTCACAACTCATGACTTGGCAGGCATTGGTTTGTGTTTAGATATGTCCTTGTGTCTCCCCGCTCAGACTACGAGGCTTTCACTCGCTATAAATAAATACGTCAAACAAGCATTCGTATGTGACCGCTGTGGAAAAACTCCTCGTTTCTGCTGTACAGTCCAATAATTTCTAGGGGCGCTTGATTAAAATGCCACATATTTGGCAACGAGAAAATACGCTGTCGAAAAATAAGGGCTGTGTTGTTTTTTTTTTCTCAACGTGCATTCTTGTTTAATGTGTAATCTCATTTGAGCATATAAATGGCCAGACTAAGAGAGTTCTGAGCCGTGGCCCATCAATTATATTCACCTTACAAATCAACAGAATGTCTCTTTAGAGAATGGTGTTAGAAACATAGGATAGAAAGGGTTTTTTGATCCGCATTTTAAATTGGATATCCTTCGTGAAGACAATGGTGTCTGACCCTTCTCCTCCACAAACAACATCACCAAACTCATCTTTTCTGAAGTGGGCTCTTCGGCGCGGCCACAAAAACTCAGTTTTTCCATGCTCAGGGTACCCAGCTTGTAAAGGAGGCTTAGAGGGTCCGTGTTTAACTCCTGAAACTCAGCCAAGATACTGGCCAGGAGCCAAGTGAGCCAAGTCATGTGCAGCTCTTCCATTCAGCTGAGCCCAAAGCTGTGCTGCTATCTCTCTCTCTCCCTGTGCGCGAGCTAAAGATTTCATTAGGACGAGAGGGGCAGCGTAGCCAAAGGAGGTGCACCTGATACTTCTCTGTTTAAAAATTAACATCTGCACACAATTATGCTTCATGAATATCCCAAGTTTCTTACGGGGAAACAGTCCAAGCAAGAAAGATAAGCTACCCCGTCTTTGGATTTTTTTTGTCCTCTCCTTTGGATCTTTAAGACTCTAACAATGCCGTTTAGATTGTGAAAAAAAGCCAGGACAATAGATTCTCCCACCTTTCATTGGATTTTCCAGCATTACAGCACATTGGCTATGTCCTGCCTTTGATTAAGTGCATCTCGGCGCTGCATCTGAAATTACATCTTTACAAGATGTAAGAGAGTAGTGAATAGAGGTGCTGTTTAATCTCAACAGGGGGTAGGACAAGATAATGTAGGGATAAATGAGCCTGAGGGCCTGTGTCATATAAAGCACGATGGTAGTAAACCATCCCTCAGCCTCAGACTGCCTCCGCTACTTAATATTTGAAAGCAATGCCGTGGCCTGATAACCCTGCAGTTTCTAGAGCAGAAAGGGAGGTGTGAACTAGAGGACGGATACCCGACCCGAGCCCGACGGGCCGGGCCGGGTTCGGACAGATATTTAGAAATGATGTTCGGGTTAGGGTCGGGCTCGGTCACATCAGCGTGATAAGGCATTGAACATTTTAGATTTAAAACAGCTTATTATGTAGGTAGCCAATGGGCCTGTTTCACTTGATGCAAAGGTTCGTTTTTGTGATTAAAATAAATTAAAAATATTACCGTAACATCCGTCTTCCTGTGTGCAGAAATTTGTTTATGTAGTAACGAAGCACATTCATATTAGGCTACATGTACATGTGTCATTAGTATGAGAAAAAAATGAGATGTCGGGCTCGGGTCGGGCTCAGACATAAGTATCTTAATGTCTGCTGGGCTCGGGTCGGGCTCGGTTACTGCTCTGTCGGACACGGACCGGTCTTGGATCGAAAAATGCGGCCCGATCCGCCCTCTAGTGTGAACAAACCGGAGATGTGTGTGCTGCAGCACAAAAGTTAGGTCCTGATGACCAAAGGAATATAAAATAATAAGTCATAGAAGTTTTTTTAAACTAAAAACTTACCACTGCTAGAACTCTTAGGAACTCTTTCTCCTCTTTTACGGCAGCTATTTGCACAATTTTTCAAGCAATTTAATAATTTGTGCCTAAAAATCTGTAAACCATTTGTGATAGTTGCCAAGGAAAAAAAAATTGCATTGGATTATCATGAAGTGAACAGGTCTGTAAAGTTGAGACTCGTGGGTACACATAGAACCCATTTTTTATACAGATATCTGGAGGTGAGAGGTCAAGAGACTATAACAGTTTTTTCCCTCGCCAAAATGTAGCTTAACTTTGGAGCGGTATTTAATTTCATATGATACCAATACCTAGCTTCACTGTAGCTTTACAACAGAGCTCGCTACAGCCTCTGAAAGGCAGTAGCCTTTCAGAGCCCCCCCCACACACACACACACACACACACACACACACACACACACTCTGCTCCTGAAGGTAAGTATCACTGGTGTAAATCGTCATGGCATGGATGACCAGTGACAGATAAGATACACCCTCTGCACATGACTTGACAGCAGTGCACAAAGCCTGGTTACATGAGAAGACTGAGAGACAGAAAAAGGCTCCATTCCAAACCAATTGAAGCAGTAAGAAAAATACCAAATGTTCTGTCCACGATTTGTACGTTTGACCACCCCCAAGTGTTAAGGGAATTCAGTTTTTGGCCCTTACGTCCTGTTGTTTCCGTGGGATTTCTGTTGTTCGACCCTGCGCGCGGTCTCAGTCAGCTTCTGTAAATGCAGGAAATACCTCTTCCCCATGGTATTGTGTACACAGAATATGTTCATTGCAATCAAAAAGTTTCCTGCCTGTCGGAATGCGCGGTATAAATAGCAACAAGAACAATTCAAGGATTATATAGATCACAAAACAAGGACTTATGAGAGGATGCAAAGTCCTTCCAAGAGGGAAATGCTGCTGTAGGTAAGCAAGCTTTCTGACCCGTTTCCAGCTTACAGCAGAGCAAATACAGGCTCGAGTCATCAGACTGAGGCGCATGGCTCTTCGACTGTACATTCCTAATTCTGGTCTGAGGTCCTCATCCTACATCAGAGTTTGGGTTTTCCAACAAGCCACATGGACGGACGCAACCTCTTTTTGGGTCACCATCACCGCAACGCAATTGCTGGGTGTGACGATGTTCTAATTCCCCAGTGGCTGAAGCAGCTATTTTGGCCAGATTCGAGCGCTCCTGGATGTACTGTACGAAGCTGATCTCCAAGCAGCATTAAAAAGAAACCTCACAGTGGGCGAACAACTAACTTCAACCTGAATTATTAATGTGGGGTTTGCAATACAACAGTGTGAGTCATAGAACATCCAAGAATGGGCAAACCGCCTGTTTATGTAACATGATACGAACACCTTTTGAAGCAACGTTTATTTTTATAACGGAAAGTTTATTATCTCCACCACGGAGGTTATTTTTGGTTTGTTTGTCTGTTTGTCAGCAGGACTATGGGAAAACTACCACCCGATTTCCATGGAACTTGGTGAAATGGTGCAGCGTGGCCCAATGAAGAACCCGTTGAAATTTGGAGTGGATCCGGATCATGCGGCGGATACAAAAATAATCTTTTTGTTTTCGTTAACATTGTGAGATAGAGCTTTGGTGGAGGTCTGCGCTCTCTGAATGCCCTTCTATAGCTTAGAAATCTAGACGCACCCTAGCGGCAGCTAATTTAATTTGCAGCCAGCGGGGTCTAGGCACTCTCCGTTGGCGTGCGAGCTGGAAAAACCAAACTGTGGTCAGGTTAATCTATCAACTAGCTCGGCTCCCTTCTTCGTTGCTCGGCCTGGTTGTAGTGCTATCCTGTTGCTACAGACGGAATTTGAAAGACAACCGTTTATCCCGCCCCTCGGATTGAGCTCCATCAATGGTGAGTTCTCCCAGACCCAACATCTGGATGTGGGTCTGGCTTGTCAGGCTAGCCCTTCTAGGCTTCTAAGACAAAACTTGAATACCTTCCGGGACAGGGATCAACAAAAGCTTCACCACCAACATTTTAGAGAATTCCCTGGAGCGTCTTTTGCCTTCCAAATCCTGAGAAACCCAAGAGGCCTAATTTTGGTCCCTTCTTGTCCAATGCTAGCTTGAACCAGGTGTTGGGAGGTGAGATTACAGTACACAGGTCAGATGTAAACAGGTGTGACATCATTTTAAAGGCCAGCATGTGGCCCTCCCTGCCTTTATTGAATCCCATGCGTAGAAAAGCGTAGAAAACTTACAGTGAGTGCTGATATGTTTCCCAGCTGTTGCCACCAGCAGGCTAGGTGTCAGTGACCAATAAGCTGTACAAATACCACCGTTAAGTTTTACGGGGAGAAATCATGCGTGTGTGCCAAAAAGGTAATGTGCTTGCCAGCGACAGCTCAAGTGCTGATCACACCGTGCCTCAAAACGCCACATGCAGACAAAAGCAGTTCCACATCAATAGTATCAATGTCACATATAAGAAACCGGGGTTCTCTAGATTTTCTTGGCATCACATTTTCCACGAAATGTGTGCTTTTCCTTTCTTGAAGTCCTCGTGATATCTTGACAAAATGACCTTTTGAAAAATTCTCCCTAGCACCTGCAACAGATCAGTTGCAGCATGCTAAGCTTTCACTGCACTGTCTCAGATGTTCAAGGTGAGACGGATGGAAAGCCACATACAGTCTTTCCTTTCGCATGAGCCCGTCATGAAGCTGTCAGGCAGCTGGGGCCACACGTGACCAGGGCTATATCTGACGTGGCATGTCTGTAGGAGCACGCAACATTTACTGCAGACGGAGTACGGTGGCTGGTTTTCATTAGCCGAATTGTACAGTCAGAGAGAATCAACGTTTTACCACTCAGCTACGACCCAATAACCAGCTGTGTCAGTGAGGCTGCTGGCATGGAAAAAGCAGATGGCGGTTCTCAACGTTGAATAGCTTTCTAAAAAGCATGTGATGACAAGTAATTCTGTATGGTGCTTAGATGTGACAGGACGGTGTGACCATGCATATGTGAAGTTCTCTGGCAAACACTGGTTATCAGAAGTCTGCAGTTGCTTTACTTACTCGTGAGTTTAATTGTCAATAACAAAAGAAAAACCACTAACTCTAAACTGCATCTACACACGCAAAGAGCCAAGACAAAGGTAAAGTATTAAAGTTGTCAGTAAAGGCACCAGCTTTCCTGTTGCTATGCTAATAAGGGCCATAGTATTTCTGTGCCGAGTATTCTGGATTTGGAACCACTCCCTAATCATCTTTTGCTTCTTGGCAAAGAGCAATCTGTTAAAACATAAGGCCCTTTCAGAAGCTTGAAAGAAGAGGGGCCTGCTGCTATGAAGTCATATCTGTTGGCAAGCTTTGCAGGGTCTGATTCACTCGTAGGGGGCTAACACAATCTGAGTGCCCCCACAGCACATACCACCTCCTGTGCTTTACAATCCAAGCAACCCCTGGGATCACAGTGCAAAACGTGAATTAATGCACTGCTGGGACACGGACCCAGATGCAGAGCGATGGCCAGGGTTCTTTTTTCTTTTTTTTTTTCTTTCTTTTTTTACATGAGCAGTAACGGAGGGGGTGGGGGCAAAGATTCCTCTCTCCCATTGTTTGGCTGCCCCAGTCAATATTTAGTAGGCTGCGGACACTTGAGCTCCTCCTCCTTGTGTTTGGCTTGCTCAGCTGGTACAGCACACAGACAGCTGCAACCCCACACCACAGGAAACCAGAAGCTCACCTCACCAGTACCCGCTGGCGGAGCTGTTTGACAGAAGGCCCTTCAGAGGAAAGAGAGCGCCAGAGGCATTCTGCTGAATCACTGCGTTGTGACTGAGCGCCCATGCAATGAATGCACTGCCAGAGGCAGGAAAAGATGCTCTGATTACCTCTTCTGTGGGCCAACAAAGAAGTCAGGTTGTCTGCGTGTTCTCTGCGTGTGTGTGTGTGTGTGTGTGTGTGTGTGTGTGTGTGTGTGTGTGTGTGTGTGTGTGTGTGTGTGTGTGTGTGTGTGTGTAAAGCCAGAGTGAGACAAAAGGCCTGAGGTGTCATCATTCACAACAATCGCACACAATGCACATCCAGACACCCACACAGCCCCGCCCAAGTAGGCTACACACACACACACACACACACACACACACACACACACACACACACAGCCAGAGATAACTGTGAGCCTTCCTTGACTCTGTTTTAGTTTCTGATCAATATTTTGAAAAAGATGAGGTTTGCTGAGTGCTTGTTCTAACAATGGCATTCATGGACCAACACAAGGAGAGGTGATCTGCCCACTGGGTGCAGAGAGCCTGATGACTGACAGCCCACTTTATAGAAAGAGGCGTGGAGCCAAACCCTTTGTGTTTACTTATCTAGTTGTTGACACGCCGCTAAAACTCTTGAGTGACAGTGAACCTCTGTGCTACACCAAGAAATACCTTAAATCATTCAAGGCTATTGGCTCCACTCTCTTTCTCCCTCTGTCTGTCTGTTTGTCTCTACGTATTTCTCTCTCTCTCTCTCTCTCTCTCTCTCTCTCTCTCTCTCTCTCTCTCTCTCTCTCTCTGATTTAGTGGTAATCCGACTCTGAGCACCACGGTCTGGGTAGCCTACAGACCTAAATCTAAATTCGGCTTTAACAAGACCCAACGTTCGCGGAGTGGCACCTCATTCCTTCCCATGTCGCCTGTAGGCTACATTAGGCTGTTTCCTTAATGTCTGGGTAGATTTCACGTGTCAAGGTACGAATGATATTGGAAAGGCGAAAAAATGAAAGACACGAAAGCTTTAATGCGCTCTGGCGTTAGGATGGAAAACAGTGCGCTTTGACAGACACTTGTTACACCAGTGGATATTAAAAGGGAGGCAATTTGCAGAATAAGCTCCACTTTTAGAGGTTCCCACATTTCCCCTCATAATATCCCTTATATAAATACACTATGCATTTAGTGCTCAGAACCCTTTTCATAAAGTTTTTCACTCGTTTTTTGTTCTTTTCTTTTTTTTTCGCGTCAGGATAATAAAAGAAATGCGTTTAATAATTCGCCCTGCCTTTAAAATGGAAAATACTTTAAACTGCCTGGATCCTTACAGCCACACCTGGGTTTTCGCAAGACCGCAGTTTGACAGCAACTGCCCCGCCAGAGGCTCAAAACAACCGGGACAAACCATGTGCGTTTACCGAGCCGCCCGCGACTGATTTTACGCGGCGCTGCGCACACAAACCGAGCTGCTGGTTCACCTAGTGTTGTCACTACGAGCACAGATTCCTACTGAGCAGCCTTAACACTGCCGTTACAGCTGTGGATGCTGAGCCTGCTGAGACCCGAGGTGCGTTTCTGGTCCTACAAAGACCCGGGAGGAGAGGAAGAATAAGCTCCTGCAGCCAGCTTAATCAAGACGGCAGATACAAGTTAATCAGATGGCACCTCAAACCATCTGTCAAACACGCGCTCTGTCAGAGAGCACGGCGTGTTCTAGGCACTGTGTGTGTGTGTGTGTGTGTGTGTGTGTGTGTGTGTGTGTGTGTGTGTCTGTCTCATGGTGAGGGAAGGGAACCCCCCCGGGGGTCCGTGGATCAAGCGCAACTATTATCAACAACGCAATTACATCTACCCAAAATGCTAGGATTCATCATGAAAGATACTCGACTGTGGTTATTTCTGTTCCCGCTAGACATTTCACTCCCGCAGCAGCAGCAGCAGCGCACAGTGGATCCCCCACATGGGATAAGAACTCACCGATCCACAGAGAAGACAGAGGAGACCCTGCAGTCCCGATCTAGTAATTAATTAAATTAATTAAAATTTGTGTTTGTTTGTTTGCATTGACGCGGTTGGAAATGCAGCCGCAACCCATTCTCAAGTGTTCGATCATCCCCGTGCATGCATGCATTTATTTGCATCGAACCTGCCATGGCAGCCCCGTGCGCGTCTTACCTATGGGCGGGTGGACAGCTTTGTATCCTTTCTCGTTGGTGCACAATCCCCTGCCGTGGAGCAGGGCGTGCAGCGGTTTCTCCTCCCCGCTCCTCGGCAGACAGCGGAGGCCCTGGGTGCACGTCCCGGTGTAAACGCCGCACGCCGCTCCCTCGGACAGGGCGCAGGTCAGGCAGCAGCCGCAGCCGGGCTCCTTGACCAGCTGGCATCCGACCGGGACCGGAGGGCACATGGACAGCGCCTTCTGGTCACACGGCTCGCATGGCACGTATGAGCCCAAGCACCCGGACAGCCCCAAGATAAATGTCACCAAGAGGCAAAAACTCAGAAACATTGTCGGCGTTCTCTTCAGTTATAACATAAAGCTCAAATGCGAAGAGAGGAGGGTGGGGGGGGGGGGGGGAGTGGGGGAAGTAGACTAATGAGCACAATGCCTCAGTCCGATAATCCGATTTTTTTTTTTTTTTAAAGCTAAAGCCAATAATCTTTATCCAAGAATGTTGCTATTTGTGTAAAAAAAAAAAAAAATTTAAAAAAATAAACAATACATCAACGACAGGCTTTGCAGCGTGCACCCTGCAAAACGAGTTCAAATGAGTAATTTCAAATATATATTGTGCTATTTGTCCCGAGATGTTGTCCTCTGCAGGAGCGAGGCAATTCTTTTGCACAAAATCTCAACTGCTCTCCTTCTTCAGTTTGGACTCCAGTACTTTCTCCAGCAGAAGTTTCCTGAGCAGACTGATCAACTGGAGAGCTGCCTTGCCTTTTTAAAACAGCGCCGAGCCGAGCCCAATCCCCAAACTGAATACGCTAAACAGCAGGGAAGGGAGGCACTTGTTCCACGGCTTGGCAGGCGGCCAAAGTTTTTTTTTTTTTTTTTTTTTTTTTTTTTCAGCAGCAGGAGGATCGCTCTTTCACCCTCAAGGCTGAACTGATGCCGAGGTGCAAAAGGCAACAGCAGAGAGCAACAGAGCCCTCATCAAAACATTTGAGCACCGAGCGTTCCCAAAAATCCTGCAGGCTTTCACTGTCTGTTAGATCTGTAGCTTCATATTCTCCCCCCAGAAGATCTTTAAAGTGCTCCACACTGCAAAAAATGACAAATCTCAACAAGTCAACGAGCACACTTTTTCTTTTTTAAAGTGATCAGAGATCATTCTTGAGATTCATAGAAGTACATTGTTCCAGATTAAAGCCTCTTTACAAATAGCACTTAACCTAAGGAAGAAATAATGTCCTTAGGACACTATCCGGATGGATGTGCCAATTTCACATTCGTGGATTTGAAAACATCCGAAACTTTGATTCGAGTCTGAAGGGAAAGTAATTTCCCCCACATCATAATTCTTTTGTGTCCATGAAAAATAAAGTATGGGTAACCCCCCTGCTTGAGTCATGAGTGCCTCATTGTCACCGGTTGAATGGAATATCCCTACTGAGGAACGATCTGAAGGGGAAAAAGAAAGAGAAAGCACCGGAATTCATTATTGAATTATTCACTTACAATAAGGGACGGAACAGGAACATGATTTGCAATTATTGTTATTTTTTTTTGTCCAATTTCCACGCTGATACCTGCCCCGGTCTACAAGTCTGCACCTGTTGCTTCCATTGGACACTTCCATTTGTGTTACCAATGTAGCCAAAAGGAAAAACCCACTAACATACCCCCCCTTCTCTCTCTCTCACACACACACACACACACACACACACATTAAATGCAACTGGGCTCTATTATTTGATCGCCTGTATGCAGAATACTGCCTGATTGTTTCAGTGTGTGCTCTGCTTGCACCATATATATGCACTCTAAATCAGCCCAGCCATGGGGCTGTGATTTCCATCTCTGCAGATCTTTCTTCCTTAAGTAATAGCGGAGTGTCAGGAAGCTGTATTAGTTGTCTCTCCCATATCCACTCACTGCTTGATAAATGGCCACGGTCCAAACCTTGCATTTGCAGGCTGAGGATCCACAGAGAGGTGATTTCCTCATCCATCAGTTTAGCAGTTGGCCACTAGAAGGCACTGTTAACAATGATAACCTCTGCAGAGGAGCTGAATCACATGTCTTCTGTAAGAAATCAGGGAAATGACACACACACTAACTGATAGATTAAAACGCCATCACATCGGTAATAGCACAATTTAGTACTGCAGTCTAAGTTGCTGATCTATTGGTGCACATAAATGTAAAAATAGAGCTACTTAAGTGTTTTATACCAGAAATGTTCTCCATGGAATTAGTGATAATTACATAATCTCACTGACATTAAAATTGAATTCACCAGGGCATTTCTAATTATCTTTGGAGTAGCTCTCTGAAATGGGACTTGTTTTCACCACAACATTAGCATGGCACATGTTTAGTTTTTCCTTTACTTCAAGTCAGCCATGATTGTTTAAAACCTGGTTTACAGAGGATGTCGAAGGGTTCCATAACCACCGTTTACATACGTGGACTGTTTTTGTCTTTTTCCATGGCTTTTTCTCTGGTTTCCCTTACATGCCTCCATCCATGCTATCACTTCCCATCTTTTGCATTCAAGCATAAACATCTGGAGCGGATTGACGTTTTCTTTTTCGTTTTTCTTTTTTTTTTTTTGAGCTTGACAAAAAGGGACAGATCCTGAGAGAATAAAAAAAAAGAGAGATCACAGATTAATCCAGCAGCCGCAGAAACTGCACAGAGTGAACTGTGATGGTTAAACTACCACTCCAGCCAGCTCCAAAGGGAAGGACTGTGGTGAGTCAGTATTCCCTGCAAAGCCAACAGGAGCGGCAAAAACCCTGCAAGAGCAAACTAAGACATACATCTGAGCGACTTTGGCCAAACCCGAGCAGCGATAATGAACAGGATTAAGACAGTAAAGCAGTGTGGATTAATGGTGCATCCCCCAAATCTTAGCTGAGCATGAGACGATGGATGAAGAGAGAGGATGACAAATTACACGGAAAACATGCTCCCAGTAAAAGCTCCAGTTAAGGATGTGCAATAGTATACATATTATCATCATCGAGGGGACACAATGTTCTTTTTCTCTGTTCTCAAGTCATAATTCCCCGAATCCCCCAAAAATCTGTTAATGCATCAATCCATCCATCCCTCGCTCTGTCACACCCTCCATCTAACCATGCATCATTCTGTTTTCCAGAAACAATGACTAAGCTTTATGTTGCACCAAAGTGCAACTTCTTGATGACTTCTTTGGATGGTTGTAAAAAAAACACAGAAAGCTCGATGTAAATGGCAGAATATTTATCACCTGGCACTGCAATTTCCCAGACTCCACTCAAATATTGGAATTTTCAGCTGCTGACAGAAAGCTCACACAGGGTTATTGACTCACAAATGTACAACTCGTTCACAGGTGTCAAAGTCCCCCAGTTTATTCACAAACTGTCAAAAAAACACAGGCGAAAGTACCAAAACACAGAGGCAGGGAGCAAAAAGCAGAAGACGAAGCATGGTCATAAAACTTGCAAGAAGCACACAGGGGGAAAAACAGGCTGGAACGCTGACGCAAACGTAGTCTGGATCAACGGAAGTACTTTTCCAGGATATTTGCCTGAAACGTGCCGGATGTCTCTCACATCTGCTCTCTGCGTGTTGCCGTTCTCAAACTCCGTTCGCTTCGGGAAACAACGACAAACTTCGAGCTAGCGAGCTACACGCTGAAAATGGACCGTTTTAAAGAAAATTTGGATCGTGCAGCAAGGCAGGCCTGCTTGGATCTTTCAGGGAATGATTGTAAAGATTTACTAAGAATATGTTTACAGCTAACTGGGATGTTTTGGGACCCATTGGTGGGATTGCTGTGGATGAAGTACACACAGCGATACACTGGTAAGAGCTAATGAGGTTTAACCATGTATCAGCTGATTTAAATAGCTCACGGTATGGATTGTGTGAACAGTTAACTTCTGTTAATATTAGATGAGGCGTTTTCTTTTGCCGGGTGCAGATGTTCCACCAAAACAAGTGATGCTGCGTCCAGAGCTTAGCGCTGCCCAAGGCGATTTGGATTGGTTTAAAGAAATGCAAACATCCCAGAGCGGGTTTTTTTTTTCTCCTATCCCAGAATGTATGTGTGGTGTAGCCAGACCTTACTCCACAGCGTTGTGGACATAGGTCTGGCAATGCGAGACTAACACAAACGGTACAAGATGAACTGGCACAGGTCTGAGGAATAGGGGCAGGTATATATGTATGTATGTATGCACGGACACAGGGGAGACATTTGGTTACAGGTGCAGCACATTAGGGGAGGGGCAGCAATCACAAATGGCTCTAAGGCAGAAAAAGATCAGGAAGTGAAGTGACCTGAGACAAGGCAAGACGGTGATTATCAAAATAAAACAGGAAGTTGCATAACGTACAGAATACCACATGAAAAAAACATCCTTATGCGCAGAATCAGAATCAGAAAAGGTTTTCTTGTCACAATAAGTACACTTATGTGGAATTTGCCTTGATGAAAGGTGCATACAGGAGCTAGACATGACAGCTGCTGCAGTCTAAGTCCAGTGTCACAATATATCTCAGCAACAGCACCTTAAAGCTCTGCTCTCACACCAAGAACACACTGGCTGTTACAGGCCTCTTCTTTTTCATTTATTTTTTTACTTAGAGACATTTGAAATGAATTATGTAAAAACCATAGTTATTTGGAAAGCTGCAGGAGGCTCGTGCAGCCCTCGTTTCTCTGACTCTCTACAATAGAGCCACAATAGCCGCAATCACAGGAAACACGCCAGGCTGAAATTAAACTGAATGAACATTTAAGGCACATAATGCATACAGTCAGTATTGTTCGACACTCTCTGCTTCTTATTTAACTAAATACCAGCAGTCATGGTTTGCATGTTGCTTACCAAACACATAACCTACTGATTTTATTATGACAATGTCAGCAATATCTGCCAAACATGCTACACTCTCATGTGTGCCAATATACAAACTTGTGTGCATGTGTGATGTACTTGCTCGGTGCATATTGTATGTATTTTTAATTGCATGTCAAAGTAGGTGGCCGCGCTTTAGTGTCGACATGTTCAAATGTGCTGGAAATTGTGTGTTTGTGTGGCCAGGTGTATTTGTGTTTTACATCCTTGCATTCCCCGTAGATGGAAAATAACGAACACCAGAGAATGCAGCTTGTAATCTTTCTTGTTCCCCTTCGCCAAGTCGTCGACTCTACGTATACACAAGAGGAGTGCGTGATACACAAACACTCTTCGGCACACAAACAGTCCCCTTTCCAAGGACACACAGAAAGGTGTTGTTGTGTATATCTGTTGAGACCAGACAGCACGGCTCCAGCAATGAACCTGTTAGCACTGTGCATTCATTTAAACTGTCCGCTGTGGAGCCAATAATGTGCATGGATGTATGAGAAACACCAGGGCCGGCCTGTGGTATTGGCATTATTAGGCCAATGCTAGGGGCGCCAACAGTTCAAATGAGTAAAGAAAAGAAAAATGTCAAAAAAAAAGCGTCAAAAACGATTAAAGAAAGGCAACAAACACCTTAACAAAGTGCAAAATTTTTTTGGAAAAAGCGTCAAAAAAAGACAAAGAAAAGTGACAAGAAACTTGAAAAACAACAAAAAGATCGAAGAAAGCGACAGAAATAGACTGAAGTGCCAAAAACGTAAAAAAAAAAAAAAAAAAAAAAAAAAAAAAAAAGGCGACACAAATGTTGAAAAAAGTTCAGAGAGTTGGGAAAAAAAAACATTGAAATCTTGCCTAGAGCACCAAATTGGTTAGGGCTGGCTATGAGAAAGACACAAGTGCGTGTAAATATGAGTGTGCAGGATAGAGAGGGAGAAAGGAAGGAAGGAAGGAAGGAAGGAAGGAAGGAAGAGATTTGACAAGATTTACAGAAATAATGGACGAGGTTAGTTTTATGCTGCGTGAAAGCAGTGGATCTCTCTGCTGCGAGGAGCTGCTAAACCTAAAATTATTTCATTTATCTGGGTTTCACTTGGGCGCTTTAATATCTTATTATGGCATAAATGCTGTTTCAGTCTTTAACTCATGGTCAGGAATACAAATATTAAGTTTTTGAGGCCTGACTATGGTTGAAACTTGAATGAACCGTATTGAATAGCAGTGCAAAATATGAGCTACTGACAGCTCTGCTACAAAAACACTGATATCAGTATCAGCCTTGAAACATTTGAAATCCACATTACTGGACTCAAACTCATTTGGTAAATGACTGGGAAGAGAAGTCGGTGGTGTAAGCTGTATACGGGTGCGTTGGCTCAATGAAAGCTTCTGAAAAAAAATATATATATAATCCCCATGGTCATTTGGAAGCGTGCACAAAAGCTTTTCATTTACTAAATAGTGAGAAATATTCAACTCACTCCCGCTTGGATTGCATCTCCCTGCAGTTGACAGTGTTGCTATAGAGGCATTGTCAACAGCGCGGTGAACTTTGTGGTGATGAGCACCCTGCGGGTTTCCATTAATGTGGAATCGCCTCGATGTGACCATGAGAAGACCTGCATGGTCTTGTAACGTTAGACGTTGGGAAGGCTTATCTGAGCGCTGCGATGGAAACTCTGCAGATGGAGATAAGCTGGCTGTTAAGTGCAAAACCGTACACAAGTGGTAGTCTTTTTATAGTCTATTACTGTAATGTATGGTTGGCCTAAAGCAGTTCCAAAACAAAAGCCCATTCAAACGTGTGCTTGAAACCAAAGAGAGACTGAGATGTGGGGTGTGTTTTTGCTTGGTGGTCCCTGGCCAAACTTTGAGCTTAAAATGGCTAACGCTGGGCTTTCTTAAAAGGTGATGTATTTGTGGTTTCTCCTCCCTGCTGTTTTACTTCTTCAACGCCACGAATGATTTACTTGAGGCTACATTTTTCTTCTGCATATTTCTCTATCATATTCGTCATGCTTGTAATTGACAGGCCACTTTATGCAATTAATCTGGCAAAAGAAATGTCTTTTTGTTAGTGTGTGTGTGTGTGTGTGTGTGTGTGTGTGTGTGTGTGTGTGTGTGTGTGTGTGTGTGTGTGTCGGGCGCCTGGAGGCAGCAGGCCGGGTCGAAAGTGACTAATCATACTTACAAATATTTGAATTTGTACATCAAGTGCTCTTCAAGTATTCTTTAAACACTTCCAAACAATGTCTTCAATTTGTCAGTTTAGGTATTTAGCGAACGCTCTTATCCATAATGTCCAACCCTAAGATCAACATTAGAGCTCCTCCGCCACAAATTAAACTGAATTCCTCTACTGACAACATTCCAAGAGAGTATGGAGTGCAAAACAGCTATACAATCACACTGTTAAACAAAACCAAACATTCTCATTACTCGTCAGTATTTGAGAAACTGAAATTAAGAGCTAAACAAAAATAAAATATCAAAATTGAGCAGACATGACCTCTAGTTTATTCTACAAAGTACTATGTAACAGAGCTGTTTTGTTAGAATAAGTCAAGGTGGAAGTTGAGAACAAGCAGTCAATTGCATTTATATAAAAATATCTAATGAATGTACATTATTCAAATGTCTACGGTCTAGGGAAAAAGAAAGCAAGGTTCCTGTCATTTCTTTTCATGTCATGCCCTTTTCAGTGCCAGCTGCTGCATGGTACGCTAACAGCTCAGGGGTAAGACTTTGATACCGGGCAGCCCAGGTATGTGCCAACCTTTGGGTATGAATGGCATTTTGGATGGTAGGAGCCTCTGGCTGGCAGAGGCCGAACCTTAGTACCAGGACTCTGAGAGCAGATCAAGCAGATTAACATACGAGCACGATATGCAAGGCTCAGTGTGCGCGTGCGTGCGTGCGTGCATGCATGCGTGTGAGTAAGTAAAAGCCGGGCACAGGGAGACAGTTTGGCAGGTGGCAAGTCAATCGAAATAACATTATGGACCAAGAATTTAGAAGAAACATGATTAAAGCGCCCATATTATGCTCATTTTCAGGTTCATAACTGTATTTTAAGGTTGTGCCAGAATAGGTTTACATGGTTTAACTTTCAAAAAACACCATATTTTTGTTGTACTGCACAGCTCCCTCTCACTCCTGCAGATCCTCTTTTCACCTGGTCTCTGTTTTAGCTACAGAGTGAGACCTCTTTTCAACTTCTTCTTCTGTACTATCTTTGATTGCACTCGCACATGCTCAGTAGCTCAGATGTAGATCATGTCAGCTAGCTAACTCTAGAGACAGTAAAAGAAAGCCTGTTTCTCCAACTTTGGTCAGTTACAAGGCAGGATTAGCTGGGAGACTTCTAAATGAGGGCGCACATGGAAGTAGTTCTTTTGTAGATTATGGTGAACTTGATTATGGTGTGTGTTGTAGCAGTGCTTTGCTATTGAGAACAAGGTAGCATGCTAGCGTTACGAGCTAACGGTTGTGGTTAGCCAGCTCATTTCGGACTGTGACGTCACCGATTTTGAACAGCTCACTAGGAGACTGAAGGCAGGACACATTCATAAACCGTGGATTTTTTTCAAAGTTTGTATGTGTGTGGAAGCACCGGAGACACAAAAGAACACCCCAAATCCCAGAAAAAGTGTTATTTTCATAATATGGGCACTTTAAGCATGAGGTTGTACTTGAGCACAGCGGTGCTTTGACCTTAATGCTTATGCTAGCATGGAAACAATGGCAGGCTCACAATGCTAACATTCATCAAGCGCGCAGCGGCAAAGGAGTAACGCCAGAAACACACTGCACACGGCTCAGTGGTGGTCACTAGTTGCAGTCTTCTCATGAACAGAGGTGTCGCAACTGAGGAAACGCTACCGACTTTGCTATTTCTACGGACCAGAAGAAGAAGAAAAAGGTAAACAATGGCGAAGAGAAGAAGAGAAGCACTTTGAATACTTCAGAATGTCTGCACAACGATTTGATGACCTACTTCATCGGATCAAGCCTTTAATTCACCATAAAAGAACTCATCTTAACCCAGTAAGTTTACAAGACAGACTTGGGCTTTGCCTCATCTGGCGTACTTCCGTCAGTACTCTGCTAATGTGCACTGACCACTTACTGCCGTAGTGTCCACTTTCAATGGTTAGTATTGTCCCAAAAGGAACACTTATGTTAAAACACTTACTGGAAATGACGAGCGATCGGCTCGGCTCGCCGCCTCTCAAAATTTGACGAAAATGTATTAAACTGACCTTTGTCCATCAAAGATTAGATTCAGCAACTGTATGGCCTATTTATCGCCTAAAATGTTTTCAAAAACATGTTCTATTTTCGCAAATTACTAGCCATTATGCTCTGTCGTGAAATCCGGGAGAAGCCAGACCCACGTGACGCGTTCGTCCAATCAGCTGCCGGTTGACGTCCCTGGTCCCTCCCCTTTCCGCTTTGTAGTCAAGATGGCGCCCGTTTAGTGCGCGTAGTGTCCAATTGTTCCACACTGAACTTTGTGGACTTTTTAGGGGATCATCCTGGTACTTTCAGTGCACTGACTTTTTGCATTATCTACATGATATACTTAAAACTAAGTGTTTGAAGTGTGCAAGTAGGCGGTTTGAGACACTTGCAGTCACTCCGAGAGTTCTGGCATCCGGTTGCCCTCAAACTCGTCCATGCTTCCTGTAATCTGTGCTGTGTCGCCATTTTGATGTCACAATGGGAACGTCGACTGTAAAGAGGCCCTGAAGCGGAGCTGTTTTAATTTCGGCGCCCGTGTTATCCAATTGCAGTGCGTTCCTGGTGTAACACTTTTCTAATAAGAAAGTAACGACATAAATAAAAATTAAATACAATTTTTAATATTTAGTGTGTGTTGATGATCAATTGACTATATTTTACTGGGTGCGCTTGTATGCTTACTTTGTTACAAGTCAGGTAGCCTATGGTTATTGCAGAAGGTTTATCTTGGGCGTGGGGGCAGGGCATTCAGCTGTTTTGACATTAATTGTCACCTGTGTGCAGACTAGAAACATATTGGAGTCATTTTCCTGTTTTGCTAAGGGAGCAGCCATCTGTTTTACTGACTGGGTGTCATTTTTGTAGTTTTTGACATCATTCGTAGGCATTACTCTAACATTTTACTTGGCCAGTTTAAATGATGAGATATGAGGATACAATGACATCAATAGAGAGCCAACGGGGCAATCACATGAGTACTCACACAAGTGTGTAGCTTGACCCTTTTTATCCACTTTTCCCCTTTTATGTTCCCTTAAATGGATATAAGATGTTTTAAATCATGTTAATCGGCACTGAATGAGTATAATATATATTCTGTGTCAGCTTGTTCCAGCTATTCATTGAAGCTATATTTTACACTGAAATATTTAAAGAGGCTGTACTCAAAATACTGAGAAAAAAAAAGAAAAACAGCTACAGAGCATGTGTTTATAATGATTGATCCACCAGCAGATCAGTGGGGTTCAAGAGGTTACAGCTGGCCACTTGTATCTGAACTAAACCTTAGATTGTGCCCAAAAAATCAAGCCGTGCGCGTTGTGGCTGAGCCCAGCCCGGCCCGGGCTGGCCCGGCCCGGCCCGGTGCGACACATTAACTGTAATTATGAGCCTGAGCCCGATTTAAACCCGACAATTTTTTAATACGTGGGCCGTTATAACTGACGTTCTCAACTGCAATTCCTTTTTAGAATTATCTTAATACAAGGACGAAGCATGTAGACTAAACTGCGTTGTTGGTTTATTCAGAATGGAATGGATCGCAAATGGATCCAAATGAAGAAACAACCTCGACCCTGGCCCCCTCAGCCGAATAGTGTGGGTAACAGGTCAAGGTAGCAACATAATCAAAGCCCTGGAACCATTTAGGAGACTTTCTTGTCTCGATCACCTAATTAATACCGTCCTTTGCCACGGTCTGCATGCCGACGCACTGGCCGACAACGCACCGGATATATGAGAGACCATATCTGCTGCTAAAGGACTCGTGAGATATCTGAAACAATCTGGCCTGGTTGCGCAATTATCGAATACAGTGCTACAGATGGGGGAGAGGCGTAGCTTTCTCCCCACACAATTAGGCTAATAAAGTGATGATTAAAAAAAAACACAAATGCTTGATCAAGGGCCCGGCCGGTCAAGTTTGGGCTCCTGCTCGGGCAGAGAATCTAAACCACCTATCTGCAGGCCACATTTGAGGTGAATATATAACTGTAATGTCTTGTATCCCTTAAACAGTCAGTCAAAGTAGAATCAGTACATCGCTGTGAAAAACAGTTTGGTTAAAAATGTAACTATCACTATCCTTGGCTTGTGGGTGGAGGGGTTAGACCTGGGAGCTGCAGGCCAGGATTCTGAGGGACTTGCCAAACAAGCACTCGTTTTTATTTTTACAATGGGTACCGTGGTCAGTTCACCTCAGGTTTACACAGTTTACTGACAAATCGACCACAGACTCATATTTCAAAGGGTCAA
The DNA here is from genome assembly GCF_004354835.1 of Perca flavescens. Taxonomy (NCBI): domain Eukaryota; kingdom Metazoa; phylum Chordata; class Actinopteri; order Perciformes; family Percidae; genus Perca; species Perca flavescens. The sequence continues at coordinate 31,962,787 of NC_041341.1, forward strand.
GTGATTGAGTGAGTGAAACACAGATCATCCAACAGCCTGTTATATTGAAGAAGAAAAAAAGCACGTGATAATCAACAGCAGTATGTTTGTAATTTAAAATACATGTGCATCAGTGATGGTATAATTGAAACAAGCTGTGAACTACACTGTCATAAAACACTAATGTACCCCCTAGGGCTAATTATTGGACCTCGATGTAACTGTGTGTACCTTTTTGATGGCAAAAAAAAGTACATGTTCCCAAACCAATGTCAATGGAACAACAGCTGATAACGTCATCTCAGAGCCTGACCAGGAAAGGCCTCTCTTCCTCTGGACAGCTGCCTGCGTCTCACTCAGACAGCTGCCTGAATCGAGTCCGGAGAGCAGCGTGAAAGCAAGCCGCGCTCGCTCTGCTGCTACTTCTGGAGACCAAAATGTCCCTTGAAGTACATTGCACATTGATGGACTAAAAAAACAAAAAACGACGGCTAGACTTGAAGAATCTCAGTTGACTGAGGGACTGTTGATCTGAATTTTTCGACAGCAGCACTACCATATTGTTGACAGCAGTTTTTTTCCTGTCCTAAAGTACAGAGTGCTTCCCATCAGCTACAGTGATAACTTTGCTGCAGCGTGCTGTCATTTTTCTTACAACTGGGATGACGGGACATGTTCTTTAAAAGCAGTGTGCAGACTGCAGCGTCTCAAGTGAGTGCTGTTTTGCAGTGACTTAAATGAAGAAAGACAAAAAAAAAAAGGTTTGGCAAAGCTGTATATCAGAAATTACACCCCGATTGTTGGTGTAAACTGCAAACTGCAGACATAAAACTTTGCCTCTGGATGTGAGTTTTCCAGATTTTTGATTAGAGAGTGGGTTTGAGTTTTGATTTGGTCAAGGCTCTGGTTGTGACTGCAATGCTACGGAGAATCCCAAATGGGCCCGAGTGGACACAGAGGCTTTTGCAGAGTATGTAATTACATAGTAAATTATTCAGTGGGTCCAAACCAAAACATAAAGGCATTCATTTTCAAAACCAGCTTACAAGGAAGCCTCTGGCAGTGCAGAGCCACACTGTTTAAAAAAATAATAATAAAAATAAGAGACCTTCTACGTACGCTGGAACCTTTTACCTGGAAGTGGTTTGTTGTTTTTGTAAAGAAGGAGGATGAAGTTTTGCATTTCTTTATTCACTTGGCCACAGTGAAATATTTTCAACAAATATGAAATAAACACTTCATATGTGCAGGAGGGAACAGTGAGCCTTATCTTGGCTTTAAGAATCAAAACGAGGGTGTGAAACATTTCTTAACGCAGCAATATGTCACCATAAAAGTGTCAGCAGAAACTCATGCTGTGTCATAAATCGCGCTGCGCATTTCTGTAATTACACTTGCTATTTTGAGTACATAGTGCGTTCACACTGACCAAGTGTGGCCAACTGCAGAGTACCCGGATGGTGCACTCAAAGTAGTCAAAATGTTGAGCGTGTAACGCTCATAGACAGTATATAAACTGGACCAACAGATCCCGTGTGTCTCTGGACGGAGACCAGTGAAGGATATTAGAAGTCACTTTTCCGGTGATGGCTGAGTGTTACTGAGCAGCCTCCAACTGAGCTTGAAGACGTAGATGTGACGTGAGCAACCTGTCTGAAAGTTGTAAGCTGTGCCAAGAGAAATCTCAATCATTCCCAATCTTGCAGAGACGGAGAGCGTAGGTATATGTAAGGAGATAACATAGACACAGGCTAATTATTGCTAACTAAAATGCTAGTTAACATTATTAATTAAACTTAAACAGCTAATGTAAGTCAAAACTGTCTGCGAGCTTCTTACTTCTTACTATTACTATACGGTAATTCCTCTACTATGCGACAGTGTGATTGGTTATGACACAATCTTTAGCCTATTTTTATAAAAACGTCTGCTACGGAGCCATCACGTGAGGTACAAGGTAATGGAGCCTTTTATACATTGTCGTGTTTCTTTAGAACTAAACAATGGACAAATACAGTCTTTAAACGCTTCAGATGTAAAGTTATTCGCTGTCAAAGATGACCTCAAAATGAAGGGGAGTCAATGGAATGCTAACGGCAGGTGATCGTTTGGTAGCATCATAATGTCGCCATAGGAGGTTTGAGTTCTGAAGCGAGGCTAGCCGCCCTGGTAACGCTGGACACTACTCGCACTCAACGGTCGCCATCTTTGCTACGGAGCGGAAGATATGAACATATTTCCAAACTTGTGAAAGTGGCGGCCGAGAAAGCTGCAGGGGTTATCACTGAAACAGCGAAACATTGATTATACAAATGAAATACATACATATTTTTTTTTTCCCGATAAGTACAACTTTATTGCCATCAGTTAGTGAGAAAACAAGCTGGGCGGACGACAGTAGTTGGCAGTAACGCTCCGCCCAGCTGCAATGTGTTACAAACGGAGGAAGAAGAAGAGTCATTTCCGGTAAGTGCATGACGGCCGCGCGCGATTTGAGACAACAAAATTTACGCAAAACACCAAAGTGAGTACATAGTGTCCACAGTGTACTACATGTAAGTGTACTAATTAAGAAACACTCTCAGTGATGACAGAAAGTAAAAGAGAGAGAATTAGATACTGTATATTGAGTCTGATGGGATTGGCGATGACTTTAAATCTGTGTAAGCAGATCCAAGCCGAGTGTTTGTTCAGGCAGAAAGTATCCATGTGTGTCTATGTGTCTGAAGGATGTAATTCAAAGCACAATTGACTGCTGCAGTGAGTTCAGCATTCCTCTTCGAGTTGAACACCCTCTTCCTCACGCAATAATTAAAGCATGATGAAGTTGCTGGGTTTCAAGACTGCCAAGATATGACACGCGATTTGAGATTCATATCACTATTGGTCCGTGGTTATACTTGTAATTACTGACCTTTGAGATGACATCTACTGCTCCAAAAAAAAATTTTTTCCCCCTGTGCAATATCGCTTTGCTTAAATTTATTAAACATCTGACAAAAAAAAAGAAAAAAATAAGGGATTGCTGTTTTCAGAGGTTACACTCAATACGGTTCTAACGTGGAAAAAAAGCCTACTGGTTCTGACTGACTGACTTTTGTTAGGCCTGTGGGCCTTTCTTTATAGTTATGGTGAGGACATGTGGAAAGATAACAGTTAAGGTTTATGTGGCAGGCTCCGAGGCGGATTGATTTTTTTTTTTTACCGTACTGTCCATTCTACAATAATTTATGAGAAGTACTCTTTAATAAAATACCAACTCAGGTAGGAATATTACCGGATAGCGCTAGAATGAAATGGCTTTACAACCACATATTTGCAATATATAATTATATTCCTAAAACCTGGAATAGAAGAAAACATAAAACTTATGCACAGTAGCGGGCTCATAGAGGGGATCTTGCGGAGCATCATTTTGCCTATTGTATGAAGGTCCAGTGTCTCTCTCTCTCTCTCTCTCTCTCTCTCTCTCTCTCTCTCTCTCTCTCTCTCTCTCTCTCTCTTTCCTTCTCGCTCTTGCTCTTTCTCTTTAGTTTTTCTGCCTGTAGTACTTATTTGGATAGGGTACCCGCTTGGTACTTATCAGGTTTTTTGGGTTGAATTGTATACTTTATATTTGTACCCTTTATGTACTTATTTTGTTTTGTGTCAACACCAGGAAAGTCCTTATTTAAAATGTGTCTGAATAGTCCTATAATGGTAATTGTAAGCAGCCAGACACGAAAATAAACCATTCATTCATTAATTCGTCGGAAGGTTCGGGGAGATATCCCAGTGGGCCAGTACCGTTCCATCTCTGACTCACACAAGCACACACCCGCACTCTGTAATGCCCATGAAACTGTAAGAAAATATAAAACGTTGTTTCTCATGTTTCTCACATTTATTGTTATAATTCCGGTTATTTTTTCCTTGTCTATTTTAAATGCCCTTGGCTAGTAATGTGCACATTGCTAGTAAGATACTATACTGTTATGTCAGTTTTATGCATGTATCGTAGAAAATGAGATCACTCTGACACACTTTATTCTAAAGTGTGGACAGTGAGTGTCCTGGTTAAATTCAGCAGTATTTCACACACCAATGATATTCCGTTCATATATTACTCAATTGTTTTTCTCAATTACGCTTTGGTGACAGCCAAACGGTGTAAAGGTGTGTCTGTATTTCACTGGAGGATTCCAACAAACAGCCTATGGCTGCCATTGTCTGAAAAACAACACAGATGTTGCTGAAATTCGCCTCGCCAGCCTTGTGCTGCATTCAAAGTTGTTGTAAAATACCTTTTCCCCACCAGTGGTTGTTTTTGTGGTTTAACAGGAATTTACTGGTGAAATAAGTTATTGTTATAAGTTATTGTTATTACATTTTTTATAAATCATTTAAATTTTGACCCTGTGGCCTTAAAAGCAATAATCCATACCTGAGTTTGTTGGTATGGATTCAACATTCTCCATTCATGTAGTTTGCATGTATATATGGCTACATACAGCTGAGACATTATACCTGGCCCCAACAAAAAAAAAAAAAAAATGACTGTAACACTAAAACTAAATAAAAAAAGTAAAACTAAACTAAAACTAGCCAACACACTCTGAAAAGTAACTAAGCTAAACTAGAATAAAATAAAAACTAATTCAAAAAATTCAGCCTGTTTAGCCATTGCTCTGTATCAGATAAATGGCAGCAGGCTTCACAGTCTACCTTCCAAAGTAAGAAAGAGTCCTAAACAAGGTTGTGGAGACCAGACTTACTGCAAAAGCTCATGTTGTACATAGCAGAGTATCTGTTTTTCATGATTGTCTTTAGGCTACAGACTGCAGAGACCCATTAACTTAGAAGTAATTTTTTCCAGAAACTGTTTTTCAGCCTATTTTCAATTGTCAATTGGAAATGTTTGTGTTGGTTTGGAGTGATGTCAAATACAAAGCTTTGTTGTATGTGTTTGTGGTTTTATTGAAACTGCTCAATCTTTTCTTCATCTTTCCAAAAACGAATATAAAACATTAAAATGTATTAACAATCATATTAAAAAATCTTAAATCTTTGTGCTCCTGTAGCAGTTGTGTAATATGCGTATTAGGGATGCACCGAACCCAGATTTTTGGGGTTCTGCCGAATACCGAACCCACTGGTTAAGATTTTGCCGAACCCCGAACCGAACCGAACCGAACCCTACTCCCATTCTTAACACAGTAAACACATTAATGAAGTAAACAACGTCCACAGCAGTGCATTTTTCATTGTATTTGAACTGTAAAAAATAAAAAAGAATAGGCAACATTATGCCTGGCACACAAGTGGGAAAAACTGTTTTTGACAAGGCCTATGTTTACCCTATCTCAAGATCCAACCAATATCCAAAATATTAGCCTTTTAGATTTATAATCCCATAAAGTAGGCTACCCCCTCGCTCTTTTCACATCGTAGGATAGTACAACGCTACCGCCAGATGGGTGACAATGTAGTTTGGCAAACTTTCGCTAACCATTGTATGATAAAGGCATGTTGGGGGGGTGGAATTAGAAAGCTACCGTTAGCTAACGAGCAGCAGCCGGCCGTTCGGTCGCTCCGCTCCCGCTGTAGGAGAGAGAACAGCTGTCAGCCTGGGAGAGGCTCGGTCTGGTTAACACCAGTTTTTAGCTGGGACTGTCCTTCCTTTGCCGTACCTGAAGTTGCTGCATTTTGGCTGCTGTCTGGAGATTCCTTCATGCACAACTCGTATTCTTTCGGATGTTTCATACGCAAATGTCTTAACAGCGGCGATGTTGTGTATTGTTTAGGGTCCTCGTCACCACGAGACCAATCGGCATTGCAAATTGAACGTGTAGCTCGACTAGAATCGCCTTCTTTTGACTGAAAGTACTGCCAATCAACACTTTTTCTGCTCACAAGTTCCATTTTCACTTTCTCACAGCCTACTGCCGTTGCTAGGTTGCTACTGCATTCCGTCTAGCTCCAACTACGTCATTACGTCGACCACGTAACTCTACAAAGAGTAGTGAAGTAACAAGATAGTTCAGTCCAAGATGGCGGAGCTGCAGCTCTGTCATGGGTGCGTTTGTTTGCAATGGAACGTTCTATTGAGTTTCGCCTCTTGTTACTTCTATACTCTTTGGCAAGAGCAGAAACTCAACACAACGTTCGCCTTTTTTTCTCGAGTTTTGCCTCTCTAAAATTCTAACGTTCGGCAGTACCCGAACTCCGTCAAAAAGCCCAAAATTCTGCCGAATTCCGAACCAAACTCTGGGTTCGGTGCATCCCTACTCTGATGGAAGACAGACAGAAAGTGCAAGCTAGGATTTTTTGGTTAAACTTTTGGTAACATTTGGTGAATTATTTAGCCCCCTTCCCTGTTTGTTAGCATGTTTAGAGTGGTACCAATGCATTCCTGATGTTTTCCCGTTTAATTTAATACCATAGTCTTCATCCTAGCAGCAAAAGTGAGCTCACTACAACCTCTCATATACAACGAAGTGAAATCGCGGTCAACCCGCGATTAATTTCTAACATGTTTAATGTTTCAAATTAATCTAACAGAAATTATTAAATACGTTAAGTTTGAAAGCACTAAATGGCACGATCATTTTCATGATCATGATGCACACCCATGTTGAGCTGAATATGTAATTCGCTAAAATAGGGATTAAGGGAGCCTATAATGTTTCTTACCAGTATTGAAATGAACTCACGTCTAATGATGTAGGCCAACTCTTCTTCTTCAGTTTTATTTTTACACGTAGCATATAGGCCTAAGTGATTGTATTTGCGCCCCCTGCTGTTGGCTGTTAATATCGCTTTAATAGACTTGGTTGGACGGCCGTTCTGGACTTTTCCAGAACGCACAGATTGTCAGTCGTCCCTGGGTAGATCTGGCAATATGAGACTAGCCACATGTGTACGGAATAAGTGCTCAAACTACTGAAGTAAAAGTACTAATACCACAGTGTAAAAATACTCCATTACATACGTTGGCCCTGAAGTGCAAACCACAACAGCAAATCCCACAACACGACAGTAAATCTCACGACAGCAAAAAAACCACAACACGACAGCAAATCCCAAAACGCAACAGCAAAACCCACAACACGACGTGGTGGTTTGCACTTCAGGGCCACCGTAATAACAAGTAAAAGTCATGCATTCAAAAGTGGCAGAGTATCAATATTATAAGATTGTTAAAACTAATGCATCACTGCATACGTAGCGTTTAACTTTTGTACTGTTGCTAGTCCAGGTAGAGCTAGTTAACTTATCGGCTTGTAGGTTTGTTTGTTTGTCTGTCAGCAGGATAAGGGGAAAACTCCTTGCCCGATTTTCATGAAAATTGAGGGAAGGGTGTAGCATTGGCCAAGGAAGAACCCATTCAATTTTGGAGAATAACTGAATCACGCAGCAGACACAAATTATTTCTCACTTTCGTTAACATTGCAAGATAGGGCATTTGGGCTGCATTCATGAGTTCAAATGAGTTCCCGACTGGTAAAATTGACATTGCATTAACATTGTGAGATAGAGCATGCCTTGACAGAGGTCTGCGCTGTCCGAGTGCCTTTATACACAGTTAGGTAGTTTAGTCCCGTGGTTCCCAACTTAGGTTTATTGCCCCTCCAAAGGGTCACACAATAAATCTGAGGGGTCGTGAGATGATTAATGGGAAGGGGGGAAATGGGACATGTCTCGTTGCTGGAACTGCAAACAATCATAGCCTCATAGACATCTGAAACAGGAAAATGGGGCTGCAAGCAGTCACTGCTTTTACTATTGTACTCATTAAGCTTATATGTGTTTTAATGTGCAATCTTAATTTTAAAAAGTAACTACAGCTATCAGATAAATGCAGTGGAGTAAAAGTATACAGTCACATAAAATTTAAATACTCCAAAAAGAAAAGTACAAGTACCGCACTTGAGGAATTTTTTAAAAAACTCCTGAAAAGGAAATGAAAAAAAGAAAACAATACATACTGCAGGTTTAAATGATCCCAACTGTCATTCTTGGTGAAACATGTGAGCTTTATGCACCTTAATAATCATTCTTTCATGTGTTTCCACTCAGAGATAGAGAGAGAGAGAGAGAAGTGGGCTCATATGTTAAGATTTATGCAGTGTTGTCTGATGTTGTTATCATGCATTTATGTGCTTTGTTACACAGAACGTTGTGGCAACCCTGCTTTTGAAAGCACTTCATAAATTACAACACTGACTGGACCAGACATCTCTTCTTTCGCTGCTATGTGAACGGCTGGAGATAAACTTGAGTAGGCGCAATCAGTCCAACAAATAAAGTGGCTCCATCTGGTTTTGTGAAGGCTCTGGTGTTGACATTATTAAGTCAGAAAACCCTCCAGTGTGGTGGGGCTATTTTGGACTCTCCACAGTGCATCTGCTCTACTTCAGCTTAAAAAACGATGCAATAGATTTGTCACAAGACACCAAACATTTATCATACGTCATCTCTGAGTCCCTAATTAGTGGTTAGTATCATTCCAACTTAATGAATGCATAATATGAGAGTTTAGAACACTGAACCAAACTACGAAAGTAATTGTGAGTGGGGCCAATACCCTAATTCAAACATTACAGCAATTTTAATATGGTGGAAGCCAAATAGACGTCTCTAAAGAAATATTATTAGGTATGGTCAGAAACCACACCAGATCCAGTATGAAATGATGTGCAATTCCACATGTCTCCTTGTTTGCAACAGTGGTAGTTGAGCTCAATAAACGTACCAGTCTATTCCCTTGACAATGCAATCGAACGGCGTAAAACAAAAACAATTTGAAAAACCAAAGACTATAATGAGAGGTAGGATGACTGTCTTTCAGTTTCTGGTACAGCAATGAAACGAGATATGGACATATCGTATCGAAGGATGGTGCTTTAACCTGGTAAAGTATTTATCCTCCACTATTTACTTAAAGTATATCGAAAAGAGTCATGAAATAGTATGTCGAAAAAAGGTAATAAAAAATCCATAGTATAATAAACGGAAAAAAGTCATAGTAGAGTATGTCAAAAAAAGTGATAAAAAAGTTATGTATATTGTTCATCAGTATGTTGAAAAAAGTGGTAAGAATGTCATAAAAGTGATGAAAAAATAGTTCCCAGGAAGACTCCACAGTGTCAATTGTGGAGTCACAGAGGGAGATGGGGGCAGGTGAGGCTGAGTTCTTCCTGAAGTCCACAACCATCTCCACTGTCTTTAGAGTGTTGAGCTCTAGGTTGTTTTCATTGCACCAGGTCACCAGGTGGTCAGCCTCCTAGGTGGACTCGTCACCATCAGAGATGAGTCCGATGAGGGAGGTGTCGTCCGCAAACTTGAGAAGCTTGACGGACTGGTGACTGGTGCAGCTGTTAGTGTACAGGGAGAAGAGCAGAGGAGAAAGAACACAGCCCTGGGGGGGATCCGGTGCTGATGGTCTGTGAGTCGGAGACGTGTTCCCCCAGCTTCACATGCTGCTTCTTGTCAGACAGGAAGTCAGTGATCCACCTGCAGGTGGAGTCAGGCACACCTAGCTGGGAGAGCTTCTCCTGGAGCATAGCCGGGATGATGGTGTTAAAGGCAGAGCTGAAGTCCACAAACAGGATCCTGGCGTAGGTTCCTGCGGAGTCCAGGGGTCTCATTTATAAAACTGCGCATAGGATCCTTATTCATATGTGTACGTACGTCCAAAAGCCCAAAAACCTATAAAACCTCTCGTACAGAGATTACCTACAAGTGTGCGTACGTGGCTCAGCCTCTTATCCCGCCCTGTACACGCCCATTTTTAACCATAAATAGTCAATGTAAAGCACCTTGTGAATGCTGAGCAGTATATGAATGACACTGGCAGTTGTTAGACCGAATCATGATGACTGGCGGAGAAAAAGTAAAAAACTTCATTATTCAGGAATTGCTGCAAATTAAATTATAATTTCGGCCTGTTCTTGCACAGTGTATGGAACCCTGATGTATAGACTACATTTATTAATAATACGTCCAAAATGGCAGATATTACGGCGCTCAAAGGACTTCATAACCGCAGAGGTAAGGGCGACGGGTCTAAAGACGTTACCTGTGGTCCTTGACTTCTTGGTAACAGGGATGATAGTAGAGGACTTGAAGCAGGCTGGCACATGACATGTCGTCAGTGAGGTAGCATTGTAAGTAGCAAAGGATGGTTTTGCTCTATCAACCTCTGGGTTTTGGGCCGCTGCGCCACTCTGCTCTGCGTCATAGTATAGCTTGTCGAAAAAAGTCATGGTGTAGTATGTCGAAAAAGTCACAGAATAGTATGTTAATAAAAGTGATAAAAAGTCATGGTATACCATTTCGAAAAAAGTCATAGTATAGCATGTCAAAAAAAGTCATAGTATAGCATGTCGAAAAAAGTGTTAAAAAAGTCATAGTATAGCATGTTGAAAAAAGTGTTAAAAAAGTCATAGTATAGCATGTCGAAAAAAGTGATAAAAAAGTCATAGTATAGTATGTCTAAAAATGTCATATTATAGTACATCGAAAAATAGTATAGTATGTTGAAAAAAGTCATAGTATAATATGTAGAAATAGACATAGTATAGGATATCGAAAAAAAAGATTAAAATTCATAGTATAGAATGTCGAAAAAAGTGATAAAAAAGTCATAGTATAAGTATGTCGAAAAAATTCATAGTATAGCATGTTGAAATAAGTCATTACACAGTATATAAGCAAATGATGATAAAGTTATGGAATAGTATGTCAAAGAAAGTCTGGAAACAGATGCAAACTCCACATGAAGAAAATAATTGCCCAAACCAGGGATTGAACCTTGTCAGACTCTGCCTTATTGGGTCCTACTCTGTTTACTTTATGCAGCTGTGCTAACCACTGGGCTACCACACCAGCAAACAATCAATGTTGAAAACATATAGTATAGTATGTAGAAAATAGCCATAGTATAGCATGTCATAAAAAGTGATAAAATAGTCATAGTATAGTATGTAGAGAATAAACATAGTATAGCATGTCAAAAAAAGTGATAAAATAGCCATAGTATAGTATGTCAAAAAAGGTGATAAAAAGTCATTGTATAGTATGTCGGAAAAAGTCATAGTATAGTATGTCGAAAAGTCACAGTATAACATGTTGAAACGTCATAGTATAGTATGTAGAAAATAGTCATAGTATAGTATGTAGAAAATAGACATAGTATAGGATGTCAAAAAAGGTGATAAAAAGTCATTGTATAGTATGTGGAAAAAAGTCATAGTATAGCATGTCAAAATGTCATAGTATAGTATGTAGAAAATAGTCATAGTATAGGATGTCAAAAATAGCCATAGTGTAGCATGTTGAAAAGTCACGAGTATAGTATGTTGAAAAACATCAAGAGTATAGTATGTAGAAAATATACATAGTGTAGGATATTGAAAAAAGTGATAAAAAAGTAGAAAATAGCCATAGTATAACATGTTGAAAAGTCATAGTATAGTATTGTCGAAAATAGCCATAGTATAACGTCGAAAAGTCATAGTATAGTATGTTGAAAAAAGTGATAAAAAGTCATAGTATAGTATGTAGAAAATAGACATAGTATAGGATATCGAAAAAAAGAGATAGAAGGTCATAGTATAGTATGTAGAAAATAGCCATAGTATAGTATGTCGAAAAAGGTGATAAAAAGTCATAGTATAGTATGTCTAAAAAAGTCATAGTATAGCATGTCGAAACGTCATAGTATAGTATGTAGAAAATAGCCATAGTATAGCATGTCGAAAAAAGTGATAAAAAAGTCATAGTATAGTATGTCTAAAAAAGTCATATTATAGCATGTCGAAAAAAGTCATAGTATAGTATGTAGAAAATAGCCATCGTATAGCATGTCGAAAAAAGTGATAAAAAAGTCATAGTATAGTATGTCGAAAATAGACATAGTATAACATGTCGAAAAGTCATAGAATAGTATGTAGAAAAAATCGAAAAAAGTGAAAAAAAGTCAGAGTATAGTATGTCTAAAAAAGTCATAGTATAACATGTTGAAATGTCATAGTATAGTATGTAGAAAATAGTCATAGTATAGCATGTCAAAAAAAGTGATAAAAAAGTCATAGTATAGTATGTCTAAAAAAGTCATATTATAGCATGTCGAAACGTCATAGTATAGTATGTAGAAAATAGCCATAGTATAGCATGTCGAAAAAAGTGATAAAGTCATAGTATAGTATGTCTAAAAAAGTCATATTATAGCATGTCGAAAAAAGTCATAGTATAGTATGTAGAAAATAGCCATCGTATAGCATGTCGAAAAAAGTGATAAAAAAGTCATAGTATAGTATGTCGAAAATAGACATAGTATAACATGTCGAAAAGTCATAGAATAGTATGTAGAAAAAAAATCGAAAAAGTGTTGAAAAAAAAAGTCAGAGTATAGTATGTCTAAAAAAGTCATAGTATAACATGTTGAAATGTCATAGTATAGTATGTAGAAAATAGTCATAGTATAGCATGTCGAAAAGTCATAGAATAGTATGTAGAAAAAATCGAAAAAAGTGAAAAAAGTCAGAGTATAGTATGTCTAAAAAAGTCATAGTATAACATGTTGAAATGTCATAGTATAGTATGTAGAAAATAGTCATAGTATAGCATGTCGAAAAAAGTGATAAAAAAGTCATAGTATATCATGTTGAAAAAAGTCATTACACAGTATATAAGCAAATGATGATAAAGTCATTGGATAGTATGTCAAAGAAAGTCTGGAAACAGATGCAAACTCCACATGAAAAATAATTGCCCAAACCAGGGATTGAACCTTGTCAGACTCTGCCTTATTTGGTCCTACTCTGTCTACTTTATGCAGCTGAGCTAACCACTGGGCTACCACACCAGCAAACAATCACTGTTGAAAACATATAGTATAGTATGTAGAAAACAGCCATAGTATAGCATGTCAAAAAAAGTGATAAAATAGTCATAGTATAGTATGTAGAAAATAAACATAGTATAGCATGTCGAAAAAAGTGATAAAATAGCCATGTCAAAAAAGGTGATAAAAAGTCATTGTATAGTATGTCAAAAAAGTCATAGTATAGTATGTCGAAAAGTCACAGTATAACATGTTGAAACGTCATAGTATAGTATGTAGAAAATAGTCATAGTATAGTATGTAGAAAATAGACATAGTATAGGATGTCAAAAAAGGTGATAAAAAGTCATTGCATAGTATGTCAAAAAAAGTCATAGTTTAGTATGTCTAAAAAAGTCATAGTATAGCATGTCGAAACGTCATAGTATAGTATGTAAAAAATAGTCATAGTATAGGATGTCAAAAAAAGTGATAAAAAAAGTCATGGTATAAATATGTCAAAAATAGCCATAGTGTAGCATGTTGAAAAGTCAGAGTATAGTATGTTGAAAAACGTCAAGAGTATAGTATGTAGAAAATAGACATAGTATAGGATATTGAAAAAAGTGATAAAAAAGTCATAGTATAGTATGTCAAAAATAGCCATAGTATAACATGTCGAAAAGTCATAGTATAGTATGTTGAAAAAAGTGATAAAAAGTCATAGTATAGTATGTAGAAAATAGACATAGTATAGGATATCGAAAAGTCATAGTATAGTATGTCGAAACGTCATAGTATAGTATGTCAAAAATAGCCATAGTATAGTATGTCAAAAAAGGTGATAAAAAAGTCATGGTATAAATATGTCAAAAATAGCCATAGTGTAGCACGTTGAAAACTCAGAGTATAGTATGTTGAAAAACGTCAAGAGTATAGTATGTAGAAAATAGCCATCGTATAGCATGTCGAAAAAAGTGATAAAAAAGTCATAGTATAGTATGTTGAAAATAGACATAGTATAACATGTCGAAAAGTCATAGAATAGTATGTAGAAAAAATCGAAAAAAGTGAAAAAAAGTCAGAGTATAGTATGTCTAAAAAAGTCATAGTATAACATGTTGAAATGTCATAGTATAGTATGTAGAAAATAGTCATAGTATAGCATGTCGAAAAAAGTGATCAAAAAGTCATAGTATAGCATGTTGAAAAAAGTGATTACACAGTATATAAGCAAATGATGATAAAGTCATTGGATAGTATGTCAAAGAAAGTCTGGAAACAGATGCAAACTCCACATGAAAAATAATTGCCCAAACCAGGGATTGAACCTTGTCAGACTCTGCCTTATTTGGTCCTACTCTGTCTACTTTATGCAGCTGTGCTAACCACTGGGCTACCACACCAGCAAACAGTCAATGTTGAAAACATATAGTATAGTATGTAGAAAACAGCCATAGTATAGCATGTCAAAAAAAGTGATAAAATAGTCATAGTATAGTATGTAGAAAATAAACATAGTATAGCATGTCAAAAAAGGTGATAAAAAGTCATTGTATAGTATGTCGAAAAAAGTCATAGTATAGTATGTCGAAAAGTCACAGTATAACATGTTGAAACGTCATAGTATAGTATGCAGAAAATAGTCATAGTATAGTATGTAGAAAATAGACATAGTATAGGATGTCAAAAAAGGTGATAAAAAGTCATTGTATAGTATGTCAAAAAAAGTCATAGTATAGTATGTCTAAAAAAGTCATAGTATAGCATGTCGAAACGTCATAGTATAGTATGTAAAAAATAGTGATAAAAAAAGTCATGGTATAAATATGTCAAAAATAGCCATAGTGTAGCATGTTGAAAAGTCAGAGTATAGTATGTTGAAAAACGTCAAGAGTATAGTATGTAGAAAATATACATAGTATAGGATATTGAAAAAAGTGATAAAAAAGTCATAGTATAGTATGTCGAAAATAGCCATAGTATAACATGTCGAAAAGTCATAGTATAGTTTGTTGAAAAAAGTGATAAAAAGTCATAGTATAGTATGTAGAAAATAGCCATGGTATAGGATATTGAAAAAAAAGAGATAGAAAGTCATAGTATAGTGTGTAGAAAATAGCCATAGTATAGTATGTCGAAAAAGGTGATAAAAAGTCATAGTATAGTATGTCTAAAAAAGTCATAGTATAGCATGTCGAATCGTCATAGTATAGTATGCAGAAAATAGTCATAGTATAGTATGTAGAAAATAGACATAGTATAGGATGTCAAAAAAGGTGATAAAAAGTCATTGTATAGTATGTCAAAAAAAATCATAGTATAGTATGTCTAAAAAAGTCATAGTATAGCAATTTCGAAACGTCATAGTATAGTATGTAAAAAATAGTGATAAAAAAAGTCATGGTATAAATATGTCAAAAATAGCCATAGTGTAGCATGTTGAAAAGTCAGAGTATAGTATGTTGAAAAACGTCAAGAGTATAGTATGTAGAAAATATACATAGTATAGGATATTGAAAAAAGTGATAAAAAAGTCATAGTATAGTATGTCGAAAATAGCCATAGTATAACATGTCGAAAAGTCATAGTATAGTTTGTTGAAAAAAGTGATAAAAAGTCATAGTATAGTATGTAGAAAATAGCCATGGTATAGGATATTGAAAAAAAAGAGATAGAAAGTCATAGTATAGTGTGTAGAAAATAGCCATAGTATAGTATGTCGAAAAAAGGTGATAAAAAGTCATAGTATAGTATGTCTAAAAAAGTCATAGTATAGCATGTCGAATCGTCATAGTATAGTATGCAGAAAATAGTCATAGTATAGTATGTAGAAAATAGACATAGTATAGGATGTCAAAAAAGGTGATAAAAAGTCATTGTATAGTATGTCAAAAAAAGTCATAGTATAGTATGTCTAAAAAAGTCATAGTATAGCATGTCGAAACGTCATAGTATAGTATGTAAAAAATAGTGATAAAAAAAGTCATGGTATAAATATGTCAAAAAATAGCCATAGTGTAGCATGTTGAAAAGTCAGAGATAGTATGTTGAAAAACGTCAAGAGTATAGTATGTAGAAAATGTACATAGTATAGGATATTGAAAAAGTGATAAAAAGTCATAGTATAGTATGTCTAAAAAATAGCCATAGTATAACATGTCGAAAAGTCATAGTATAGTTTGTTGAAAAAAGTGATAAAAAGTCATAGTATAGTATGTAGAAAATAGCCATGGTATAGGATAAAAGTGCCCAAAAAAAGATAGAAAGTCATAGTATAGTATGTCTAAAAAGCCATATTATAGTATGTCGAAAAAGTCATAGTATAGTATGTCTAAAAAAAAGTCATAGTATAGCCAGTATGTATAGCCATAGTATAGCATGTCGAAAAAGTGATAAAAAGTCATAGTATAGTATGTCTAAAAATAGACATAGTATAACATGTTGAAATGTCATAGTATAGTATGTAGAAAATAGTCATAGTATAGTATGTCGAAAATAGTGATAAAAAAAAGTCATAGTATAGTATGTTGAAAAAAGTGATAAAAAAGTATAGTATAGTATGTAAAAATAGACATAGTATAGGATATCGAAAAAAGTATAGTGATAAAAATGTCGAAGTCATAGTATAGTATTGTTGAAAATAAAAAAAGTAGTCATAGTATAACAAAAAAGTCAAAAGCCATAGTATAGTATGTTGAAAAAATAAATAGTATAGCATGTATAGTAAAGTGATAAAAAAAGTCATAGTATAGTATGTCTAAAAAAAATAGTATAGATGTCGAAAAGGTCATAGTATAGTATGTAGAAAATAGCCATAGTATAGCATGTCGAAAAAAGTGATAAAGTCATAGTATAGTATGTCTAAAAAAGTCATATTATAGCATGTCGAAAAAAGTCATAGTATAGTATGTAGAAAATAGCCATAGTATAGCATGTTGAAAAAAGTGATGAAAAGTCATAGTATAGTATGTCTAAAAAAGTCATAGTATAACATGTTGAAATGTCATAGTATAGTATGTAGAAAATAGTCATAGTATAGCATGTCGAAAAAAGTGATAAAAAAGTCATAGTATAGTATGTTGAAAAAAGTCATAGTATAGTATGTAGAAAATAGACATAGTATAGGATATCGAAAAAAGTGATAAAAAAGTCATAGTATAGTATTGTTGAAAATAGCCATAGTATAACATGTCAAAAAGCCATAGTATAGTATGTTGAAAAAAGTGATAAAAAGTCATAGTATAGTATGTAGAAAATAGACATAGTATAGGATATCGAAAAAAAGAGATAAAAGGTCATAGTATAGTATGTAGAAAATAGCCATTGTATAGTATGTCAAAAAAAGTGATAAAGTCATAGTATAGTATGTCTAAAAAAGTCATATTATAGCATGTCTAAAAAAGTCATAGTATAGTATGTCGAAAAAGTCACAGTATAACATGTCAAAATAGTATGTAGAAAAATAGTCATAGTATAGTATGTAAAAAATAGACATAGTATAGTATGTCAAAAAGTAAAAAGTATAGTATAGTATAAAAAAAATAGTCATAGTATAGTATGATAAAAAGTCATAGTATAGTATGTCTAAACGTCATAGTATAGTATGTCAAAAAAAGTGATAAAAAAGTCATAGTATAAGTATATCGAAAATAGCCATAGTGTAGCATGATGAAAAGTCATAGTATAGTATGTAGAAAATAGCCATAGTATATTATGTCAAAAAAAGTGATAAAAAAGTCATAGTATAGTATGTTGAAAATAGCCATAGTGTAGCATGTTGAAAAGTCATAGTATAGTATGTCGAAACGTCATAGTATAGTATGTAGAAAATAGCCATAGTATAGGATGTCAAAAAAGGTGAAAAAAGTCATAGTATAGTATGTCTAAAAACTGTCATAGTATAACATGTTGAAATGTCATAGTATAGTATGTAGAAAATAGTCATAGTATAGCATGTCTAAAAAAGTGATAAAATAGCCATAGTATAGTATGTTGAAAAAGGTGATAAAAAGTCATAGTATAGTATGTCTAAAAAAGTCCTAGTATAGCATCTCGAAAAAAAAAGGGATGAAAAAAGTCATAGTATAGCATGTTGAAAAAAGTCATTAAACAGTATACAAGGAAATGATGATAAAGTCATTGGATAGTATGTCAAAGAAAGTCTGGAAACAGATGCAAACTCCACATGAAAAATTATTGCCCAAACCAGGGATTGAACCTTGTCAGACTCTGCCTTATTGGGTCCTACTCTGTCTACTTTATGCAGCTGTGCTAACCACTGGGCTACCACACCATCAATCAATTGATGTTGAAAACAGTCATAGCATAATATGTTGAAAAAGAGATTAAAAAAATAAATGAAAATAAATCATCGAAAATAGCCGTAGTATAGTATTTCAATTCAAGTGATAAAAGGTTATAGTATAGTATGTTGAAAAAAGTCATAGTTATAATATTTAGCTTATTTAACTTGTTTGTACATTTCTTTGATGTTTTGTTTGATTTATTTTTGATATGTCTGAAATAAATTTCTTCATTAATTCATTCATTGTATAGTATGTCGAAAAAAGTCATAGTATAGCATATCAAAAAAAGTCATAGTATAGCATGTCAAAAATAATAATTGTATAACATGTCGAAAAGTCATAGTATAGCATGTCGAAAAAAGTCATAGGATAGTATGTAGAAAATAGCCACAGTATAGTATTGAAATAAAAGTTATAACAAGTCATAGTATACTATGTTGAAAAAAGTAATTATATGGTATCTAAAAAATTTATAATAAAGTCATGGTATAGAATGTCAAAGAAAGTCTGGAAACAGATGCAAACTCCACGTGAAAAGGATAGCCCAAACTGGGGATTGAACCTTGTCAGACTCTGGCTTATTCAGCCCTACTCTGCCAACTTCCTACAGGTGTGCTAACCACTGGGCTACCACACCAGCAAATAATGGATGTTGAAAATAGTCATAGCATAATATGTTGAAAAAAGTGATTAAAAAAGTCATTTAGAGCATGCTGAAAAGTCATAGTATAGTATGTCGAAAATAGCCATAGTATATGCTGGAAAAACTAATAGTATAGCATATCGAAAAGTCATAGTATGGCATATCGTTAAAAGTGATAAAAAGTCATAGTATAGTATGTCGAAAAAAGTTATAGTTAGAATATTTTGCTCATTTAACTTTTGTACATTTCTTTGCTGTTTGGTTTATTTTCAATATGTCCGAAATAAATGTATTCATTCATTCATTCATCCATTCATTCATAGTATAGTATGTCGAAAAAAAGTGATAATAAGCCATAGCATAGGATGTCGAAAAGTCATAGTATAGTATGTTGAAAAAAGACATAGTAAATTATGTTGACAAAAGTGATAAAAAGCCATAGTATAGCACGTCAAAAAGTCATGTTGAAAAAAGTCATAGTATAGTATTTCGAAAATAGCCATAGAATAGTATGTCAAAAAAGTGATAAAAAGTCAAAGTATAGCATGTCGAAAAGTTATAGTATAGCATGTCGAAAAAAGTAATAAAAAATGAATAGTTCATTATTTCAAAAAAGCCATAGTATAGGATGTCGATAAAAGTCATAGTATAGCATGTCAAGAAAAGTCAATATATAGCATATAAAAAAAATTATAATAAAGTTATGGTACAGTATGTCAAAGAAAGTCTGGAAACAAATGCAAAGTCCACAAAGAAACAGAATTACCCAGACAGGTGATTGAACCTTGTCAGACTCTATCTACTTGGGTCCTACTCTGCCTACTTCATGCAGCTGTGCTAACCATTGAGGTACTACACCAGCAAATAATGGAGGTTGAAAACAGTCATAGTATAGTATGTTGAAAAAAGTGATAAAAAAGTCAAGGTATAGTATGTCGAAAGTAGCCATAGTATAGTATGTCGAAAAAGGTTATAAAAAAGTCATAATATAGTATGTCGAAAAAAGTCATAAAAAAGTCTAATCTCGAACAAGTTATACTATAGCATGTCGAAAATAGCCATAGTGTAGTATGTCATAAAAGTGATAAAGTCATAGTATAGTATTCCGAAATTTTAGTATCATTGTATAGTATGTCACAAAAGGTGATGAAAAAGTAATTGTATAGAATATCAAAAAAGTCATAGTATGGTATGTCAAAGAAAGTCTTGGAGCATATGCAAACTCCACACAAAAAGGCTCCTCCCTGACTATGGATCAAACCATTGTCTCTTTTTGTAGTGCCTATTAACTATATAGTATAGTGTGTGTGTATATATATATATATATATATATATATATATATATATATATATATATATATATATATATATATATAAATAGTATTTCGAAAAAATCATACTGTATGTTAAAAACGTTATAGTCGAAAAAAGTGATATAAAGTATAGTATGTCAACAATATTCGTAGTATATTTTCTTAAAAAAGTGATTAAAAAAAGTCTAGTATAGTATGTCGAATAAAGTGATAAAAAAGTCACAGTATTGTATGCCCAAAACGTGACAAAAAAGTCATAGTCACAGTAGTCATAGAAAATAGTCACAAAATGGTATGCTGAAAAAAGTGATACAAAAGTCAGAGCCATTTTTGGCCATAAAAAACTTCAAGATGCAAAACATACAAACCTCATAATGAAAGCAATTAACACATCAACATTACTAATATGAGCATTCCCGGCCAGGCCCTGGGCTTGCTTGATTGGGTCCCCTAATTACACCATAAGCCTCAAGGGGTTGTTATAGCCACACCTCATGGCTGGTGCTTGGTTGGGCCAGTGGGGGTCAGAGGGTCTTCGTCAACATGTGGGCCTACTTTCAGCACTGCTGACCCATGCATTGTATCACATTGCACTCAATTAAAAGGTCAAGACTTGTGGAACTTGGTGGCTTTTGCCTAACCCGACCCTTCACCTGGTGTGGACACTTGCTCCGTTTTAATTCCCAACAATAGGTCCCATTCAGAGCGGGGCGACCTGTACAACATCTGTTTCTGTGGTCTAGAGGAGACCAGAGATCAGCATTTAGACTGTAGGTGCTGCTTTATCACAAACATTAACCTTTTCCTCAGAGGGCTGACAGAAAATAGACCAGCAGACTTTGAGTGCAAGGTGATAAAAGGTGTTCAGCATTGTATCTGGTTAAATGTGATTTATAAAAAAAAAAACAGTTTGAATTTGAAATAGTTTATTGAGATTACATTACATACATTTAGCTGAAGCTTTTATCCAAAGCAAAATTACAATAACTGCATTCAAACATGAAGATACCACCCAAAACTGCAAGAATCATGTGAGTACATACAATTCAACAAATAAGCAAAACTGCATCATGTGCAATAAACATTCTATTTGTATTTGTGGAAGCTTGCTGCAAGATATACAGCAGCTGTGTCCTGTAACGTCGCAAACCTGCAGCGTTTCTGAACCAGCACAGTCAACAAAAATAGTGATTTTTATTTCTTTTCTGCACATTTATATAAGGAATGGCATTCATGAGTTTGCACTCAATACAATATTCAAACCAGTCTCAAATTATTCTTTACAGTTTTTTTATATGAAACAGATGTTTCTACATGCTATCCTTAAGTAGATGCAGAGCTCTAGTCTACAAATCTTAAGTCTTGTCATAATATTTTACCAGATATTGAAATATATTTGGTTGTTGATCCAAAGAAGCACAGCTGTATCTATAAAAAGTCCAAAAGTGTACCCATCACATACACAACAACTTTGAATGCTACATTTATCATAATTAACAGGTAGAGTCTCTTCCATGGTATTTTATACTTTGAGTTCACCTGCTGAACCTGTTTTTGATTGATACATGTCCGTTAGTGAAGAAAAAAAAGGCATTCTATTCTCATTCTTGACAAACATGCCGTTGCAGATGCATGTTTTTACCCAGCAGCACTACTTGCAGACTCTGTGCCATGCAGATCCAGTTACACATGTGAGCCACTATCTGCTCCTCTCGTGACAGGCTCATAGCACCTCAGGCGCTGCAATGCTGGCAAGCCACAACAAGATGTGATGAGACGCTCTAACAAAACGTGCTGACATGCTTACTTCTCTCTGCCTTTGACAGTCAACATAAAAATGCCTTTTTCTACAAAATGACTTTGTTGTGTTTTTAGTATTCCTAGGTCATGTTTCTGTGGGTGCTTGATTTCTTTCGGGATTGTTTCTTCTTTTTAAATTGCAGCAATGGTTGAGGAGTTGGCTGCTTGACTGACGCAAAGGGCATGAAAAATAGGAATATATGTATTTCCCCCCATCAATTATAGTAGAAATAACAAGTATACCGTCAACCAGTTTTACTTTGTCTTTTTCCGTGCATTCAGGACCATGGCCACAATCAATCAAGCCACGTTGGAACTAATCAAATGTCACAAATTATTTTAAGCATGGAGTTCCTCGTCAAACTTCATAAACATCCTATATTAGCGTCTTTCCATCAGTTTTATTAAGACTTTTGCAATAGTCAAATTAAAAATAAATAGCATTTACTGGAGTAGTAGATAAAACAACTCAAACTAATGATAAATCATTGGTTTAAATAAACCTTATTTCAGAAACAAATATCCAAATATTAATGAAAAAGGACAGTTAAAATCTATATATGTACAGTATGTTTGTGCCTGTGTGAGAGACTGTGCATTTGTAGAGTGTGATTTGTTTGCGTGTGAGAAAGCCAACATGAGGTAATACCAGTACTGCATGCCTGCTAAGTATAAGCATATTCCACTGTCTTTGCTATGGACCTCTGAATGGTAAGATGTTCCATGTGTTGGGAGTTTCATAGAGCATTTCATCAAGTAAAATGATGCACAGGTACTCTGAGGTAATGACATAGTGATGCTAATCTGATTAGCATAATGATAGCCCCAAGAGGGGAGATATATTATGATGACGTGCTAATGATACTTGCAGAGATTGCCTCATGAATAATTGGATAGGTTTTTCCTCTAGCTGAGATCAAGTTTTGATAAACAATAATTCTAAAATGCGTATGGAAGAAGGGGTGAGTGGTTTATTTCTCTTTCCCTTTTTACAGTAACCTAAACCTTCATGGTTTTCTGGATATACTCAACATTCTTACTGGGTTGTTTTTGGATGATGTGATGCATGCAGTAGTTTTACAAAGCCGATCCAAATTTTTCTGATTTAATCTAACACAAATCTAAATGTATGGACTTGCTGAGCAAGCATGGTGCTTTCCAATAGCATCCTGCTTAATTCACATTGATACAATTATATGCATGCATTCATACCTGGGCGTCATGCAGTAAAACTGCAGTGCACAAATACTTAACACTAAGCAGTTGCAATGCTGCATATGGAGGTTAAAGGCCTTTCAACAACCCTCACCATAAGGTTTTACCCATTAACTTCACTGCTATTAAGCACACGTGTTCCATTCCTTTTCAATATTCATGTATTATTGTTATGTCGAAGTGTCCTTGGGCAACACACTGAACCCCAAATTGCTCCCGATGCTGCGCCATCGGTGTGTAAATGTGTGTGAATGTTTATCTGATGAGCAGGATGCACCTTGTACAGCAGCCCGAATTTGTGTGAATAGTCTATGAATGTGTGTCAATGGTGCCTGTAATATGTAAAAGCACTTTCAGTAGGCGTTAAGACTAGAAAAGCACTATGTAAATACAGTCCATTTACCTGGGTTCAAACCCAGGTCGTCCCAGGCCTTTCTGTGTGGAGTTTGCATGTTCTCCCCGTGCTTGCGTGGGTTTCCTCCGGGTGCTCCGGTTTCTTCCCACCATAAAGACATGCATGCAACTAGGACTACAGTTGAAAATTAGCCGACTGGCTAACACTGGCGCATTTACAGAAATGTTGATTAATGTGCATTGTCCTAATATAAATAAATACATTCTTCTTCTTCTATTTCTTCCTATATGGCTTGAGCCCTCAATGACCGCCAATGTACTAGGGCTGCTCCCTGAAAGTAGAATATTCGAATCATCAGTCGGTGACGCCTCAGTGGACTGAGATTCTTCAAGTTGAGCAGTGGGTTTTTATTCTAGTCAGTCAGAGTGGACCTCCCGCTTTCAAGCTGCTCTCTGGGGCAAAATACATCAAGTTATGTCAAGTTACGTCAAAATACATCAAGTTACGTCAAAATACGTCAAAATACACACGGTGAAGATGTCAGGCTCCAATAACGTTACCTTCTGACTTCAGCTTAGAAGTGGTGAGTTTACAACTCACAGCAACGTACTGGCTTTTGTTTGATTTCTAGTCTGCAAAAAAATTTATTAGCATAGTGTAAGCTATTTTATTGGGTTGCCTCTTTGCAAAATGCTTTTAGTGAATTTACGTTGGGCTTTTATTGTGAAGGGTAAAAAGTGTGTTGACCTTCTTTGTTCACACTGATTTAGATTATGGAGCCTTCATGTTTTTATTGTACAGTAGTTAGCATGCATTAGCTCGGAAGGGTAACATGGCTTTTTTTCTTTATTACGTGAACATCTTTGTCACCCTGAACAAGTCTGGCTTGATATTGAATACCTGGTAAACAAAGGAACAAATTGTTGAATATTCGTATTGAACAGCCAATCTATTTTCGGCTGCTTATCTGGGTCTACTGTGCATATAGCAAGCTGAGAAAAAGTACCATCAACGCACCTCAACCTAGCTACTTCTCCAGCTTCTACTGCAAGTATTCCAAGGTAATCCAAGGCCAGATGGATGGATTATGGTTTGGGCCTACCCCAGGTTCTCCTTACAGTTTGACATGCCTGAAGTATTTCCACAGAGAAGAGTCACAGGTAGTCTATATCGACAATGTTTTCAGGATTGTTTGGGTGCCGGCAGAAATTTCGCCGGATGTCCCTCTTTTCTGTCCAATCCAGTTTTCTGTTGCACAACTAAAACAACCTTTGAACATACTTAGTACTCACTAAAAGAAGTTCCTTCCCAAGGCTATTTTGCAGACGCCACCCAAGACGATTGTGATTGGTTTAAAGAAATGCCGATAAACCAGAGTACGTTTTTCATCCATCCCGGAATGCTGTGTAGACTAGCCAGACCCTCCTTCGCAGCACTGTGGAGGAAGGTCTGGCCATGCGAGATTAAGTCAAGGGGGACTCCTAGTCAGAAATCCAAAACACCTCAACTGACTCTGTTCCGTGTGAAGGAGCAGCAGTTCTACTACGAAGGTCCTCTGTGTGCCCTAGGTCCTCTTCCTCCCTGGGGGGCAAGCCCTAACACCCTGCAGAGCAAACTTGTTTTGGAAGGACTGTATATCAATTTGGTCAATCCAGGACTTCACTTTCGTGCTTAGCTCCCTCTTTATTATGACAAGAGATCATTACAGTTGTCAAGCCTACTTAAGATAAAACCACAGGTATGGATTTCATTGTACAGCATTTTTATATTGAGCATTTTTAATATTGAGGCTTTATGTGGCTTTGTTTGTCTGTTTTTATGTTGTGTCCTCTGATGTGTTGACTTTGCACTACTTGAGCTATTTGCAAAGTTTTTCCAATGCAGGTTACACTGCAAATGGCTAATAAAGTGAATCTGAATCTGAGTTTACATGTAGTTGAGTCAGCAACTAAATCAAGATTAGGAATTAAAGGCCACTTAACACTGACTTTTATTAATTCTGAAACAACATTTCTATTTAGCTTTGTTTAACTGGAGAACATTTTGACACATCCAATCATCAATGTGTTTAACACACTTATATAGGATTATGGTCACTTGCTAGATTGTACGAGAACATTGACACATAGATGCCCAACAGTGTAAGAGAAACTGTATACATCATACCGTAAATACTAATCATCATCATATCAAGCACTGCTACATGATCTATTAACCATTCATAAAGCCATTTGTTACATCTTAGAGGTGCCTTGTAAGAAAGTGATACAGGTGCAAATGCCCTCTAAATCACTAAAGTGACAACCCTGGTTCCTTCAAGAAACAAATAGCGGTTGTTTCCTCCCCAAACTCAACTATGTAAACGTACTTCCAACAAAATGGAGGAAAAACTAATTGCAGAAAGTAAGTGTCAAATCAGAGCTGAGTATGTACGTTACTCAATAACTAATACTCAACAAGTATGCAAGCTTCATGCTTGAGGGAAGAATGAGGGAGTCTGATACTGAGTCTATAAGGACTACATCATCTACAAAAAGAGAGATGCAGTCCTAAGGTCACCAAACTGGATGCTCGCTACTTCTCAGTTGACCATTAACAACAGACAATATAATGCACAGTACATAGAGGTTATTTAAGGAGAAAATAAGGACTTTTCCTTAAGCATCTAAGTAACATAACTTTTTGTGTTGTTTTTGCTTGACAAAAGGAATGCACTATTTGATTATAAGGGCTGTGGACACATTACTATAAACAATCATGAGGATTCATACTCTGAAACTTATTTTCTATGACTGGATAGACAGGTAACGTGCATTATCCTCTCATGTCTCGTAAAATGTAAAGAACAGGCTAAAACACGCTCTGGATGCAATCTTTTCACCATGTTGTTAGGATAGAGCGATTGAGCCATGACGATAAGCCAACACATCACTGAAAACACTGGCCCTTACTGTTTCTCTGCTTCCTAGTTAAGGGAAAGAACAGAAAGGAATGGGATGGTTGTGGCAGTAAAGTTGATAGTAGGGGGGATGTGGGGGCCAGTGTGAAAGGAAACAGCTGGGGATGGATGGTAATCTAAATCTGATAATGCTCATGTACCATGCAACTGAGCATGGAAAGGTAAAACATGATGCCACAGACCCCACTCCCTTTTCCATATCTGGGTTTCATTGGCTTTCCTCTCACTGCATGCTTCACTAAGATGCAGACTACAGTATAGTTCTACACTAACATGCCCAGCATGGGAAATCATGTTTATTGACACATTTATTTGGTGGTACAGACACGCAGGTCTAGTGCTGCAGGTTTAAGGAAAAACATTTTTTATAAATTGCAGAACTTTCAGTTGAATTAAGACATTTTCTGTCTCTTGTTCCTTTCACCACGTCAGACATTCCAGGATTGTGTTACTACGTTTGAGGGCAAATGTGTCTCTGCAAACCAATCTTTCATTGTGTGGTGCAAAATCATGCCACATAAAGACAGAACATGATACACATTGAATTCAGATAGTGGGAACACTGTGTGTAAAACATAAGACAAAGGATTTCTTTTTCTTTCTGTTTTTTCTCTCATTACAATTTTGATATAATGACTGTCAGACACGTTGACAGGTTTATGAACACTGCTACACAGTTGGCACTTTAAAAATGATTGCTAATTTTTATTACTAAGGTATGGACGGTTCTAAAAGATTAAAAATAGGATTACCCTAGCATAGATTTCAGTATTCTAAGCCTATGGTGAATATGTCTACTCTTGTATGCCATCAGAACAGGCACATATTAAAATAAATTGCTCATCATTTTAATATGTATCAAGGGTCAAAATAGCAATCATTCGGTGAAAAATTTCATTATTTTTATTTAACAAAGCAATGCTCAACAAAATGGGTTTCCACAGCAACCATTTCATTGCCTGATATATGACAGAACTGTCAACTCGTTACACTCCGTTTCCGTCTTCAGTCTCACATTGCCTCCACTCTAGGCAAGGCAAGGCAATTTTATTTGTATAGCACAGTTCAGTAGCAATGCAATTCAAAGTGCTTTACATAAGACATAAAAACAAAGTCAAAAATTCATACAAATTGATAACAGATAAAAAGCAGTTAATAAGAAAATATAAACGATGGAAAGAAAAAACTATTAAAAGTAGATTGAATACAAAAGTATATTCACAAAGGAGTGCCATGAATTAAGAAAAGGCAGTGTTAAAAAGAAAGGTCTTCAGCCTTGATTTAAAAGAGCTGAGATTAGGTGCCGACCTACAGTTTAGCGGTAGTTTGTTCCAGATGTACGGACCATAGAAGCTGAACGCATCTTCCCCCTTTTTAGTTCAGACTCTGGGGATGGCAAGCAGACCTGTCCCTGATGATCACAAAGATCTCTGCAGATTCGAAAGGTAAATTGGTCCTAAACCATTTTGTGATTTATAAACTAACATGAGTATTTTGAAATCTATTCTTTGGTGCACGGGAAGCCAGTGTAAGGACTTCAGAACTGGAGTGATGTGATCTAATTTCTTGGTGTTGGTAAGTGCTCGTGCAGCTAGCTCTAACTGATTTCAGTAGGGTAGGGGGATTCGATATTCCCTGGCTAGGGACTGACGTATCTGCCTGATTATTACGTCATTTTAAGTCGACTGATCCGCAGCCATGCCAACATACTGGTTTTGCTGTTTATTTTAGAATGTAACGGAAAAGATAAAAACAAACTACGGTGCTGGGCGATATTGAGACAGCTTGACAAAAACTTGACAACGGCGTTAGTCTCACCTGTGGTTCTGATTGGCTAATTGTCTTTCCATTTCTTGCCATTCAAGACAATGCTTGTTATTCCACCAGTGGCGATGCAGCGCGTCCCAGAAGCGCGCGAGAAGCAGCTTTCCACTCCGCTTAAAATACGAGCCAGGTCTATTTTTCACGCTGGCCGCAAGGTCTTCAAATGCCAGGCAAGATGTTTTAGGATTAGAGCATCCAGTCAATTTATCAAAAGACACCCCAATATCGTATGTATGTCTCCTCTACAATACCATGGAAGACAAGAGATTCATCTCGGAGGTGAATAAACACAAGATATTAACGTTATACGACACCACAGATCCAACGCCAGAAAAGAGAAGGCATGGAATTTAATTGCAGGAGTGCTTGGAGTGGAAGGTAGACACTAGCTATTAAAGACATGATTGTTCTTTTAAGTACTTGTAGAGAGTCTTTTCAGTGACAGTTGGGCAGGCAAGATGCTTCGCTTCTGAGATGCTCTCGGTGTGGTATGGCGTGTGGCGGAGGACCGGACAAAACTGCGGCGCTTGGATCAATCCATTTTCAACCGAGAAAATCTCTGTATATGTCATGATTCTAGACAAATCAATCGTCTCGGTGATTTGGCAGATTCAAAGGTCTGGACCCAGGCAAACCATTTTAACAATCAGGACAGGAAACCAGTGAGAGGTTTCGCCCAGAACACATAATGAACATGGAGGTTCACGTTATCCCCACTAGACACTAATGCAGTGAGAATATTTTGATCCCTTACTGGCTTCCCACCCACATAAAAGGCCAACTGTGTTTGTTGAAGCAAAGCCAAAAGCACTGCAGCTGGACTTTGAACCCTCTTTCCTGTTGCGGTGATTTCTTTTTACACTGTTCCACATGGACACCCAAGTGTGCTACAGGTCCCTAATTATTTTATTAATTGATTTTGATGGGGATGCAGTTAAATTCATATTTAACATTAAATGTAACACATTGATGAAATAGGAGACTTGTTCTGTACAAAGTTTACTAAGGCAGGGCTTTTAGCTGATAGGCACCAACAATTCTCAAATTATGCTTTTGGCCTCTATCTGACTCAGATTAACACAATATAATACCAATCACCAATCAGTCATCATCAATCACCTTAAGCCTATTATCATATCTAAATAACTGCATTGGAAACTTACAGTGTATGGTTGCCCCTGTCCCCCAGCAAAATGTAGAAAAGACATTAAATGAAACAAACCAGCTTAAAACCCTTGATGTGTAACAGATATAAACAATATTCAAATTCAAAATTCAACTTCAGGATTAAGTCTACAGGTATGTCTATTAAAGGAAAGAATTATCCTACCTAAAAGTACAAAGAACCCTGCGTAACCTAAATCTATTTTTTTGTGTAACCTTCGCCTCCAGACTGTTCAGGGACACTTTGTGCTGTGACAAACCACACACAAGTGACACAGCAGAGAAAATACAGCATCATG
Organism: Perca flavescens; assembly: GCF_004354835.1. NCBI lineage: Eukaryota > Metazoa > Chordata > Actinopteri > Perciformes > Percidae > Perca > Perca flavescens. The sequence goes on from NC_041341.1 coordinate 31,992,455, forward strand.
GTCCGTAGCCTTGATGCCCCACTAACCTTAAACGATAAGACTGGCGCTATTCTAGATTTTTGTTATTGTTAACAAATCCCATGGACCAAAACCAATGTGTAGACAAATGGTGTATTTCCTGGGACTATTTTCAGATGTGGATTAATATACAGTATATTTGGGGCACTAGTGAGTACAGCAGTATAGTGTTAGGATTATAGACTTTCTATGAACCCATGTTCACAGAAACAAAGAACTTTTTCACTATAAAGTGTTATTGCGGGCGATACCTGAATCAGTTCTTGGTGGTTTAGACTTTTCATTGGTGGTCTTGATAGTAGATTTGTTTGAAACATTTGTTTAAACTGTCTGAGTATTGCAAGCGTGCTACTATCTGAAGGTCTCCCTTATGTTTAGAAAAGACAGTAGTTCTGCAAACAAAACTTTCTGGTTGAAATTTTCAAAGCATTACTGTATGTTTACATTGGTTGCTTTGGGAATAGGGTTAGACCGTTAGACAACAAGGCACACATGACTGATGACACTGTAACTTGTACATGGAAGGCCAGTGGTTTCTAAATCAAAAAGAGTTCAAAACTCTGAGGATGGTTACAATTCCTAGGCTCTTGGTTGTAGGAATGCAAACAAAATGAAACAAATTATACGGGGATCTAAGGGCTTACTCAATCTACAACACCAGTTCTTCTAGCAGCTCTTTTGTTTGTGACTCTAACACTTTTGTTTCCTACTGACGGAAGCAGGATTCTCTTGGTTCAGGGAAAAGTTACAACTCAATGAGGTTAGAAGCCTGATACTCCCTGTGGGTATGATGACGAGCACAGACACCGTATAGGAGATAAGGAAGGTGGGGCGGGGGGGGGGAAACATCACGACAGAGTGAAAAAAAAAAAAAAGACGTAGGCTGACAGGAATGGATATTTGGACAACATAGAGATAAAGTATGGTGGCGGTAAGGCCCTGTCTGTCACTGCCAAGCAGATGACAACGCTGACACCCTTGAACCACTGTTAGTCATCAGAACTTGTAATGGAAACACTGAGTGGAAATATGTACTACAACATTCTCTTAAGAGTACGCACCCACCAGAGCTTAAGAGAAAAGGCTGTGTTTTTCTTTATCATGGTAAATGAAGCTGACTGCTCCTCAGTATTGTTTTAGGAGAGCACGCGTCTGCATGCCGCCGAAGCGGGGCGAGAAACCATGTTGTCTTTCCTTGAAGTCAAGTTGGGCATTCACACATCTGCTCCCTTGGGGAGACTGCCTCAAAGATATACAGCCCAAGGCCCATCGTTTCCCCTTTGGAATTCATGAAATGTGTTCAAGTTAATCCAGCAATCACATTTTCACAACAACAAAAACAAGGGTATGTAACTGTAAGACAAACAAATCCTGGCAATAAAGAAGAAAAGACCTGTCATACCATGTCCTTTTAGTCATTACTTTTCAAATTCTTGCGGGCACTTAAAAAAGTCACATTGTCTACGTAAGTAGTACGTATGTGTTTGAACTTGTGCAGAGTAGGCTGTGTCCAGCATAAATATGAACATTTGTGCTCACTTGAATTGATAAAAATACATAAACATACATTTTGCTTATTGTGATTCCAGGCCACAACATGGGACATAAGTGCCTACATCTCTGCCAGAGATTCCTACTGCAGACTCGCTCCAGCTCACTTTGATCACGGTTCTGGGTATTCTCTGCGGCAAACATCTGGTCACAAGCCGATTTTGTAGACATTTAGGTTTACCACTATTCCATTCGGTCGGAAGGGTAGCTTCTGTGCAGTTCTCTGTAATGGTGTCAGTGTATTTTTGGTAAGATGCAACTTCAAAATGATCCTTTAGTCCTTTTTAACATTTGACATGGCTGTAGTATCAGTTAGGATCATTTACATGTAGGCTGCATGCTAATAAGTGTATGTATGAGCAACTCATTCCTCCATTCCAGAGCGGACTGCTTATTCATACTGCAAGTCTTTAAAAATAAGCCAAAAGGCATGGCCATTAGAATAACAAGCAGTAAATAAGATTTAGAGCTGACATCTTTGAGTGTGAATTAGTCTTGCCATCCGCTGGACAGAGTCCTGATTGCGTGGCTCGCTTTGTGCATGACACATTGTGCATACCAGACTGAGAGCAAATCAAGTGATGGAGCAAAGACAAACAGGTGGTTACAAGATCACCATTATCAAGGAGTGAGGAAGGTTTGTGTGTGCATTGGGAGGACAGCATTGTGATGAGCACAAATAGTAATGCAGACCTAATCGGAAGCGTCAGCGTCAAAAAAAGAGCTGCCACGGCCTGAATTCCTTGTACCCAAACAACGCCTCCAAGGACAAGGAAAAAAGCCACAGTGATTCATAGGTTTACAATTCTGGGGATGTGACTCAAAAAGGGCTATTGTTTGACATGTATGCTCACCACAATGTGGCAACAGAGCCTGACAAAGCAACTGGCAAACGCCATGGCTACAATTTGGCCGTTAAGGCAGCGGCACAGCGTTGCTTTTCTTTAGATACGACAATACAAAGGACTACGAACACAATAAGGTCTGGTTGTAAAAAGTTGCTGATCATTTCTAAATGTTGGTAAAAGGAAGGGTGCCAGGCTGAACTAGATAACTGGCCCACACACATAGATCCTTAGATTGAACAATGCCTTACTGTTTTTGTGTTAGACCGATGGTGTGGCAATGTGGAACCAGCCTGCAAGAATTAACAAGCTCTCACTGAGGGAGGAGTTGGAGGACACAAAGCTCAGAGACAGCAGGGGAGCCACAAAGTCAAATATACTGCATGTCACTGACCACTGTGAACTGGGGACCATGTTAAGACTCACTGGACTCTTAAGGCTTTCCCCCCCCATTAGTGGATGTGTTGTTACACTTGAAGTCTGAATTGCTGTGTGGTGAGGGCATGGCTATGGAGGCCTTCTGATCCGCCCTTCTATGTTAATATAAAGCCTCCCACTCATTTGAACATTGTCAGTTCAAGAAAAGCAAGAGAAGTTCCTTGAATTCCTCCAATGCGGTATCCCTGTCTGGCAAATAGCAACCAGGAAACAGTCATTGTTGTCAAATGTTCTGCTTTATTTAATTTAACAACCCTTTATTTAAAGGAGTGGTCCACACAAATAAGATAACATTCAAAAATGTGATTTTTGTTTTTTACCCTTGTCCAATTGTCAAGTCATCACATTTACAGCGAGGGGTAATTTGTTCACAAGCTGAAACGTTTATTTTTGAAAAGACAGATTTTCTTCATCTCTTGTGTTTGTGTTTTGTTTTCCCTTCCCCCTCCAGATGTTCATGTAACACAACTCTGTCATAACAAAAAATACAGATGTGGCTCAGTTTATTGTGTTTTTTTTTCTTCTTCTTCTTCTTCTTTCTAAGAATGAAGAACCCAAGCGATATTTCCCAGACCACTTGTAAAATGCCATCTGTGTAGCATCAATCTCCACTTTGATTTGTCCCATTTTTTTTCATTGGTGTCAACATGTCAGCTTTAGAGTCCAGACCACTTCCTTCTACAGGTGTCTCATGATTGATCGCTGGTTTTTGTGTGTTGAGCCAGTTGACATAACATCAATGAGGGAGAGGACACACTCATAATACTAGAAACAGGGTTATGACTGCAGCATGAGGCGTTTTGTCCATTCACTCTCATCCATCATCGGATCCTTCAGAAAGGCCTGCTGAATGTGACAGAACGCGAAGAAGGCCACTGACAGATAATGGGCAGCAGATAATAACAAATGATATTTGGTCTGTAAAGGCTATGTGGGGGAGAAATGAAAGTAAATCGAAGTAAATGAGACAGTAAATCTATCTTTTCCAATCGATTTTGAACCAAAGAAAGATTCCTCTTCATAAGAAAACGACAAGAATAAAAAAAAAACTAACAGAAGTGTATTACCCCATTATGCATGTTATCTCTCTGCTCGAAGCACCACTGGATCAATGTTTCTACAGAGCTTTGGTGCCGAAACATTTTAGCGGTGTCATGAGTGCACCGCCTCTGTGACCAGCCAACACGGTCTCACGGCAGTTCGTGAAATGGTCACGTTATTTTAATCTATTGATTCGTGTTCACGGGGACGTTTTTCTTGTCTTTTTTCGTGGCGGCCAGCACGAAATGGTCTATACGGAGATTGCGGGGGAGGATGCACGGGCGCAGGGGAAGCGCGACAATACCAACAACGGGGAAAGGGCGACTCACATGCCGGGAGACGGCCGCAGGTAACGCGCTACAACCACGGGACGGTTAACGGGGAATCAAAACGCCACACGCGGGACACGATCCCCGGCCTCCGGGGTGAAAGTCCGGAATTGTTTGACCCATCCACCACCCCAACCAACCTCCTTAACGCGGATTTTCGGCATTTCATACTACTCGCTACCGTAGTCGTGCTGTGACCACGACATATGCTTCCCATTTATTAGTTTACATTTTCGTGCTGGCCACCACGAAATAAACGACAAAAACGTCCCAGTGAACACAAATCAATAGATGAAATAACGTGACCATTTCACGAACTGCCATGAGACTGGGTTGGAGTGGAGAGAGAGGATGTTAGGAGCCACAGTACACATTTCAACTCCTAAGACTAAATTCCATCCACATTTTTAAGTGCAGCAAAAGGACTGGGCTCCAAAGATCCAAACAGAGACAAATTATATAATGTGTATTTCAAGCCAAGTATATGACACTTTTCTGCCCACAGTTTGTATTCTTTCATGGTCCAAATGACTCTAATTCTCACAACTGGCTAATCTAAAAGCCAAAGTTGCACAAGTAAGAATTGGTCCTCTTCCTCTAACTATTGAGGTTGGCAGGAGCAAAGTCGTTTGTGTAAGTAAGTAAGTGGTTTGATTTGGCAGAGGTGAAAAGTGAGGGCCATTTTGTGCGTTGACTGAAAAAATATCAGGCGTAGAAGAAGGAACGTCACCCATTGGTTTGTGGACTACCTATTTGAAGCCTTGAGTTTAACAATTTGGCCGTTGGCATCTTGGTTTTTTGAAACCAGACGTAACGATTGTTGGATGAAGGGGGAGGATGACACAGCTAAGCCTAAGTGTTGTCTGTGGTTTCAATTGGTATTGGTCTTCTCATTTAACCCTTGTTGAGACAGCAAATACGAACATTTCCCAAAATGCCAAACTACTGCTTTAAAAGGACAATTCAGGCACAAAATGAACCTAGGGGTTAATAACACATATGTCCGAGTTCGACCGTTCTCTGGGACATGTTTTCATGCTAATCGAATGTGACCAGTCTTATCGCAAACCTCTAATTAGCTTAGACTTAGACTTCTAACTCTTTAAATAGAAAAAAAATACAGTATAAGAATAACAATAAACTTTTAGCTAAATATTTTTACAAAAATAAACAAACAGTAAAACAACAATAAACTACAGATAAATAAAGATAGATATATAGGACTGTGTATGGTATTGTGTTATTATACAGTTAATAAATAAATGACATTTAGCATAAATTAGCAGTTAAGAGCAGTTAGAGTGTCCAGGTATGTATGTGAGTAGATTATTAATAATTTATTGCACAGTGTTCTGTTCTGTCCTCTTTACCCTATTTCCTCCTCCCCCCGAGTGAGGAGTTGTACAGTATGATGGCATGAAGGACAAAGGAGTTCTTGAGTCTGTTGGTAGGAGCTTGGGAAGGAGCAGCCTTCCACTGAACAGGCTCCTCTGATGACTGATGACGGTGTGCAGGGGGGGTGGCTGGCATTGTCAATAATGTCCAGCAGTTTGTCCAGTGTCCTCCTCTCTGACACCGTCACCAGTGAGTCCAGCTTCATGCCGACCACAGAGCAGTTTGCTGCAGATGTTGAAAGACTGTAGTCTCCTCAGGAAGTCCAGTTTATTATCCAGCCTCAGCCCGAGGTATTTGTAGGATTGCACAGCCTCGACCTCAGCTCCCTCTAGCTGAATTGGTCGCAGTCTTGGTCTGGACCTCCCAAAGTCAATGACCAGCTCCTTCGTCTTAGAGGTGTTGAGCTGTAGGCAGTTAGTGTGACACCAGAGTGCAAAATCCCCCACCAGACTCCGATACTCCTCCTCTCTGTCACCCCTGATACACCCAACGATGGCTGTGTCATCGGCGTACTTCTGTATGTGACACAGCTCCGAGTTGTAACAGAAGTCCGAGGTGTACAGGGTGAAGAGAAGAGGAGCCAGCACTGTGCCCTGGGGGGCTCCAGTGTAAATGTAAATGTAAATGGACTGTTCTTATATAGCGCTTTTCTAGTCTCAACGACTACTCAGAGCGCTTTAACATTGTACAGGAACCATTCACCATTCACACACATTTATACACTGTGGCCGAGGCTGCCGTACAAGGTGCCACCTGCTCATCAGATACTCATTCACACACATTTACACTCCGATGCGCAGCAGTGCTGCTGACTACAGTGTTACAACGCTAGTCGTCGGGGCACGGCTAAAGTAAAAAGAAATCTCTATTTCTATACCTCTAACAATGCTCAAATTAGCACCACACTTCCACGGTAGCATAATGAGGGTCCCTACATGTAAACGTGAACAGTACCGTCTTTCTAAACTATATTTTTAATAAACTGTCTGTACACTTACAAAGTTCTCAATGTTTTGAACAGAGGGTGTAGCCCTCTGTTCCGTCTTTATGTTCACATTGAGAACTTTGTAAGTGTACAGACAGTTTATTAAAAATATAGTTTAGAAAGACGGTACTGTTCACGTATACAGGCGGGCGCCATCTTGGGAAAACAGTCACGACCAGTCGAACGACGAACGACGTGCAACGTGAGCTGAACTGTCACTTGAAATCTCCCGTGGTCCATGGTTTCCCAATGGGTCGATAGGAATTACGGTTTTGAAATGTAATTACATTACAACAATTCTATCTGTTTATTAAAAATATATGCATATATATATAATATATGCTTATGTTTTCCCAAGATGCTGCCAACTTGGTAACTCTCTCACTGGAATTTTCAGACTATATTAGCTGCTGAGTGACATGTTTTAGTAGAGGAAAAATGGCAGAGTGTAACCTATATATATTTATATATTCTTACCTCACAATTCATAATCTGGAAAGTAAATAATAGCTTTTTAGTATTTAGTTTTGTTTCCCTGACCAAACGCTGGTAAGCTACATATTGTCGTCTTTTTCGGTTGCAGGAAGGGTTTAATGCTTTTTATGATGAGGAAATAAATATGACAATTTTGGAGTCGTTATTTCAATGTGTCATTTAAAAACAACATGTAGTTACAGCTGTGTTACCCCTAATTTCCACCAGGCTGCGGTCGTAAAAAATAAGTTTGTAGGAAAAAAACAAAACACGTGAGGGTTAAGGGGTGTCAGGGGTGTGTCCACCATGTATAGATTATTAAAAAATTTCTTTTGCCGAGCTAACAGACTTCCTCCTTACAATCTCAACACATCAATGGGACCGTTAACAAAAAGAGTTACTCTAGAATGTTTGTGATTATCCGAAAAATGTGTTTGGCACGGCACATTAGGTTCTTTTTTTAATGGTGGGAAAACGTCTCTTTGGACCAGTGTGCATCATGTAACCTCCAATTCCAACAGTGGCCACTACGCTAAAATTGACTCAAACTCAAGCACTGTCCCTGGTACCTGCAACCGTGCCATTCTCAACATCAGTAGTAGGCTAACTTACTTCAAGCGTAGGATGACCAGACGTCCCGGTTTGACCGGGACAGTCCCGATTTTGAAGTTAATGTCCCGAGTCCCGACGCTAAAATGTCCCAGTTTACACCAGGACTGGCATGAGCCGATTTTGCCGGGTCTTCAGCCCCGAATGTTTTGAGTGTAGCCCCGAATGTAACTTTGTCCAGTTTATTTTTCCGAGGCAAATAGAACGGGCAGCTACGTGCGGGGTCCGACCATGCTGTATTGTTGCTATCACCTAGCAACCATCTCTATGTGAGGAAAGCTGTGAAAGCCGGGTGAAGTTTTCGGAGGAATCATAACCAAATCAGTGTAATACATTGATGCCATCAACACAAAGTTTAGGAGTGCAATACTAATGATTTAGTTTGAAGTTCCTGTGACGTGACGTTTCCAGTCTATGGTTAAGACTCAAACACACGGAGCTCTGAAGCAGACCTGTGGGTCTCTTAGTGTCCACTCTCGCTGTAAAATGCAGCGCAGTTTCAGGTTCATGGATGCGCTCAGCTGTGGACATGCTGTGGTAGATGTGTTGCGTTTGTGCTCCGTGTATTTCTGCAGCAGATTTGGTTTTCCACCTCCGATGTATAGCTGCGTACAGCCACTGTAGAAACAGTTCCATATCTCATTTTCTTTATGATTGAAAGTGATGGAAACTAAGTTACATTAACAAAATTCATATTTTTCTATGAATTAGCTGACTGTTGAACCAGGACCAAGGTCTTTGTGATTGCTAGTTCCAACATGCTGGGTGTTTTTCTTCGCAGCCTAGCCTGTAATGTTCCAGTCAACCTTTTGTTTCTGGCTGAATATGCACAGGGAGAAAGGTATTTGCTTTTGAAATCAGAAATTTGCCAAAAACTCAGTGCACCTTTCTATCGTCCTCTTGTGAGCTCTTAGTTACATTGTATGCACATAATGATTTGACATATCATGAAATATTGCTAGATTGCTCAAATATTTTCCCAACAATGAGCCCAATGCTGTGCTTGAGATGAACCTGTTACTTGCAACAATTTTCCACTTGGTCTTCAGGAATGTTTGCAGCCTTATAGATTCAGGTGTGGTTATGAGTCCCACTTGGAGAAAAATAAAAATAATAAATAGGCCTTCACATACATGCATTCCGTCATAAACTTCGTTGATGTCAGAAGATTGTCGGAAGATTGCATGGGGCAAGCAAGATCAGGACATTTTAGTGCAAACACATGAGACTAGGACTAATGCACTCACTTATGCACTCATCGGAGACACAGACTACTTTATTGCCAAGCTGGTGTTGCACAAGCAGACAATTAATTCCCTCTCTGCTGTGTTGAAGTTCAGGGAGTATCTGAATGTGTGTAATATTTATTAAGCTGACCTCCAGATATGAATGTGGTTCGTCAGACAAAACAAAAAGGCCCTGGAACAAGTCAACTAGTTCATGTTTATGCGCATGTCCCGTTGAAAAATGACCAGGAAAACCGCAACAATAATCCAAAGTGATCAAATCAAGTAAAAAAAAAAAAAAAAAAAAAGCAAACATGCAGAACACATCATTCACGTCTTTTTAGTACTCAGTAGAACACACAATGCAGATGGTTGCTTTGATTTTCCATGACCATGCACTGCACTATACCAGAAATCTAACTTTGCATGTTGACAGGCAGACAAAGATTGTTCCAAGAGATTGGTTTGAGAAGAAAAACAAATACAACAGAACGACGTATTGTATTATGGGCAGTTTTTTCTTGCAGTGGTAAGAAATAAGTTGAAACAGCTCAGATTGTTATATCATCACGGTTAGGGGATTTCTATTGGTGTTACAGAGTCAGAGATGATGGCTGAGGTCACTATGACGATCAGTAGCATGGCTGTCGATCATGTAGTGGTTCATGAGCTCTGGTACTGGCTAGCAAGGAGAACATTAGGAATATTGGTGCCTTGACCCTTGAATCCTTGAAAGTGAGACCCTGTTGGTTTGTGTCGGGTAACTGTGGCTACTGTCCGCACTCTTATTTGCAACATTAACCCAGACACATCATTTTGACAGAATTGTCTTGTGGCCTGGTAGGTAGCAGCTATAGACACATATGAACCTCCTGTCAATAATGTTTTCTTTAAACCACAGGCTGGAAATGTTAAAAAACCAAAATGAAACGTTGGCGTCTTCAAATTCCATAATATTTCTCAAATCCCAGCCACAGCTAGGATCTGTTTAAACAGTTTTTTTACCCACAAATCCAAAAGTCAGCCTGATTTCTGCCGCAAAACCACTGTTTACTGCAGTCAAAAGAAAGGTCCCCAGAAAAGGTTCCGTTGGAAGAACAATGTAGAGAAAATGAAAATGAGCTGCTGATTATGTGACAGAGTCAGTCAGAGTAATTATACATAAAGAATCGATGCTTACACTACAGCGTTATATTGCACTGACAGAAAGCTCACACAAGAGTAATGGGCTCACAAATGCACGACTTGTTCACAGGTGTCAAAGGGGCAGGAATATATACACAGACACAGGGGAGACAATTGGACACAGGTGCAGCACATTAGGGGAGGGGCAGTAATCACACATGACTGTAAGGCAGAAAAAGACCAGGAAGTGAAGTGACCTGATACAAGACCAAGGGGGTAAGCTTTGCTTCAGAACTCGAACCTCCTATGGCGACATTTTGATGCTACAAAGCGATCACCTCCCGTTAGCATTCCATTGACTGCCATTCATTTTGACGTCACTTTGACAGTGAATAACTTTACATCTGAAGCGTTTAAAGACTCTATTTGTCCATTGTTTTGTTCTAAAGAAACACGACAATGTATAAAAGGCTCCATTACCTACATAATAGCAGACGTTTTTGTAAAAATAGGCTAACGATTGTGTCACATAGAGGAATTACCGTATATAATATACCGTATGCACAGTAACGCTCAGCGCTCACCGGAAAAGTGCTTCTAATATCCTTCACTGGTCTCCGTCCAGAAAAACGGGGTCTATTGGTCCATTCTCATATACTGTCTATGGACAAGACAAGACGGCGAGTATTCAAATAAAACAGGAAGTGGCAAAAACCCAGCGAAATACACATGAAACAAAACATGCCCTTACGAGCAGCAGCTAGACACGACATGCACATTCTGTTCGCCCTCTGAATTGGTGTATTGTTAATGATTTAATACAATTGTTGTGATGTTTTTGAAAGGACATTTTATCAGACAGTGTTACAGGGTCATCACCTTTTCCCTGATGTGTAGGCTTCATTTAAAATACTGTCCTGTGCTCGAAAGGGCTTGAGTCATCATTGTCAAAATGATATCTCTTGCACACACTAGAAAACAACACAAAGATTCCTTTTTTCTCCACATAGCTGCAAGATGCCTAGATAAAATCCCTGACCAAAGATCTGAGGAACATGGCCCACTTGGTTCAAACAGCCATGAAATTGTAGCAGAGACAGATAAGACCTGATTAGACTTGTCAGGTTTGCTGCTTACCAGCACGTTCAGCAGCACCACATGCATCTCCTAACTCCAACTGTTTAAGCACTCATCCCCCTCCCTGGGAAAAGCTGAATGTGCTCTTTCTCCCCTCACATCTGACATCTTGTGCCTCAGTGACTGCTGTCTGCTCCCTCTATCTCCATCTTAAGCACACACACACACACACACACACACACACACACACACACACACACACGCACACAAGCATGCACACACATGCAAACATACTTCTTTCTGCATTTGCTTTCCCCAGCCTGCGTCTCACACACACACAAATGCACGTGCACACTCCTCAACCTTAAAACTTGGTCTTCCCTCCCCCCCCATGCTCTACCACTCCGCGGTTTCAATTTGAACCTGTTTCGTATGAGTAAGGGCTGTGTTCCAGCTCGAGAGCCATTTTCCAAATGCAGCGGCAACAGCCTGGGAGTTAAGCCGCTCCGTTCCTGCCTCAAATTAAACATGACTATCATTTGTTAATAAAATTAGATTTGGAAGTGAAGTTCATCATCTGCCATGTGTCTTGTTTAAATCTTTGAATTTATGTGTGTTCTTATGTGTTCGGTCAGGCACAGCGTACATGCAATTACAATTCCAGAACTCCCCTCCCTTGTTTGGATGAGGTCCGAAGCCACAATGTGTTTTCCACAACAGAGATTAATCCAGAATTGACCGAATATAAATCCTTAAATATACTGTTGCATATCAAATAAATGGTTATAAATAGCACCCGTATGCAAACGAATGCAGATTTTTCCACCACAAGTATTGCGGTTTGACTTCGCTCCTTTAACTCTTGCACTTTTGCACTTCTCGGCATGCAAGCGCCACTTTAATTAGGACCCAGTAAGATATCCAAACTTTAAACCTTCATTTCCACTTTTGACAGCTTAACTTTTATTCATGAATGTTTCTGTATTAATTTGAAGAATGCATAATACTGCATGTAATTATTCAATCTAATTTCCCAGCCGGCTCTGTAAGAAAATCTAACCGATAAAATAAAGGGTGAGCAAAGAAATATAATCAAAATAATGAATGCTGTTAATCAGCCAAATGTCAAGTCTTGGATGTTGAAGGAACCACAACACGACTAGAGCAGCTACAGCTGCCTGCAGCAAACCTTTCAGCCTGATCCCTGAACCTGGCACAGTGGAGGATACAGGCCGACTAGACCAGTGAAACAATGCAACTTGCAAACAAAGGGAGATGCAAACCTGAAGGCACACTAGTTGCTGCCAGAGTAGTCTGGATCAACGGAATTACATTGCAAGGATAATTTCATATCGCCTCCCGCTCTCTGTGTGTTGCCGTTCTCAAACTCCCTTCGCTTCGGGAAACAACAACAAACTTCGAGCTACTGTATGGCAAGTTTTGAAGAACATTTTGATCGTTCAGCAAGGCAGGCCTGCTTGGTTCTTTCGGGGAATGATTGTAAAGATTTACAAAGAATATGTTTACGGCATTTACTCTCTAACTGGGGATGTTTTGGGACCGATTGGAAAGGATTGCTGTGGACAAAATGCACTGGTATGAGCTAATGAGATTTAACCAGCTATCCAGCTGTATCCAGCTGATTTGATTAGCTCACGTTACTGTATTGGGTGAACACTTAACTTCATATAATATTGTATGTGGCGTTTTGTTTTCCACTGAAACAACTTCCTTCCCAAGACCATTTTGCTGAGTCGCCGTCGCTGCGTCCAGAGCTAAGCGTTGTCCAAGACGATTGTGATTGGTTTAAAGAAATGCAAACCACCCAGAGCATTAGGGTTACAATGTTGACGATGACGTTAGTTAGGGCAAGCATGTTCCTGTTCACTCTCACAAAAGGATTTGATTAGACACAGTGGAACTTAAAAATGACCTCACTGACGTATTGTTGAAGTATAACCTTTCGGATGTCTAAAGAGAGAAGTGCAGGACTGGATAATATCTTCTCATTCTGGCTGCTTATCAAATACACCTTTATTTTAACAACAATCATCTAAATAAATCAGAATTATGACTGATGTTCATTCTTCAATTTCATATTTACACCATGGCTTTACTGCATAGTGTACTTGTTTCAGTAGAGCAGTAAAAAGAAAGTGTATGTACACATAACAAATGAGTACAATAAGTTCCAAACTGTCAAATATCAAAGGTCAGCTGATGTTTCAACCTATACATTAAGTTACACGTAACAATCTTCTGAAATATTGCCTGTTAAACACTGCTCCTTCCCTTCGGCTTACTGGACTAAAGCAATTATCTCAAGAAACACCTTGATATTCCTTCAGACAGGGAATAATTTGCCATCTGTCAAAGGTTTAGGTCATTGTTGGGGGGTCATGCATGAAAGTCAGTAGTTTAAATTAAGGAGGGTGTTTTTGTTAAGGTGCACTATAACGTGTTACAATGCAACATTAAGAATCTACACAAATGCAGCACAAAGTAATAATGGAACTGTGAAATTTATGTCATCACCCATAGCTCAAACTTAAGTCGAACTCTTGACTCAGTACCATCTGCAGGTAGGAAGTTCACTTCACAGGGGAGCGTTATCTCATTAGCTACTTTTTGCTACACTAACAGTGAAACACACAACGCTCTGCACAACTGGATTTTACTAACAGCTTAAAACTAATCGTGCCATGGCAGGTAGCCTGATTTTGCTCTTCCTCCGGTAATATGAACTCCCTGATGTGGGAAACCAGAAGTTAGTAGACCTCTGTGTCTTTTCGTTGTTAAGTAACCAACAGTAAAATTATGTATTTGTACAGGGCAGCTCACAGGTGTGAATGTAAAGGAGGATATTGAATTATATGGATAATAGCAAAGAACATGTTTAACATGATTAACAGGGGTGGAGCGGGATGGGGGTACTGCAGCCCGTAATGTTTTCTCAAAAGACCAGAATCTTTTAGATTTTTAAACAACACGCCCTTATACCTTAATGACATTATAGGTCCATTTCCAAAGACCCCAAAAACGACACATTTGACTGTTTTATTTACTGCCGCACGGTGGCAGTTTAATCATGTGCCTGTTCCTACTAAACAACACGTTGTAAACGTGAAACTAAACTATTTAAGTTTAGGGAAAAACAAATCTAAATTAGGGCTATGAGCTGCTTGTTTAATTGACCCATATGGCTGTTTTCTGGGGGAGGATGGGCTGTTTTTAAAATACAACTAAAACTTAACACAAAAAGTAAGGAAATTGGTGTTTGGTAGATTATTTCTCTTTGGTAACAATGCTTTTTGGCAATACATTTTATACCGTTGGAAAGCCTGTTTAGGTCCCTTTCAAATGGTGCCCCATTTGTAAGGAACATCCATTTGTGGGATGAGCAGCGCTGAGTATGTTGGTTGCACCCATGAACAATTTGCCAAATCTTCTCTGCCAAAGCCAAACAGCTTATTCTGCCATTGACTCATTTGGTGTTTGGTGGATTGGATGATTGAAGTTTGAAGAAACAAGACATATTGGCAATTTAACAATTTATTCATTTCACAAACAGGATCCTCAGTAGCGTGTGGAAGAACCATACACAGCCACAACAGCCTGGCACCTCGTCCTCATGCTGGTCACCAGCCTGGTCACACACTGCTGTGGGATGGCATCCCATTCTTCAACCAGCAGTCCTGACCTCAACCTCATTGAACACTTATGGGATCAGCTTGGGCGTGCTATTTATGTCAGAGTGACCAACACAACCACGTTGGCTGACTTGCGACAAAAAGTCTGAGCTAATGGCTCCTGTAGTCAGGTGTGCTTAGCAATCTGTGATGCAGCAGAACATGCAAACTGTATCAGCTTCAATATTTCTCTCAGAAATAAACTGCAGTCAAGCCAGCCGTCCGTCACTCGCATCTCCGTGGTCAAACCAGCCGCCGCTAAAGTCGGAAACAGACGCCGGCAGCGCAGAGCGAAGTCTCTGTGACCAGAGCAGACATAGTAACGTCACTCACAAAACAATGTCTGATTATTAAAATGAAATGAGCTGGTTTGACCATGGTGATGCAAGAAATATGCACTAGTCCACACAGGACCTTCTTCCTGTATTTACTTTCTTGCTCCCACCCCAGACACAATCGACCAATAAGAAGAGAAAATGTTCTTAAGTGGTTTGTAATGATGTAGTGGTTTGTAATGTAATTTTGGTTCACTTGGATTTTTCCAGGTGTGAAAGGAACCTGA
Source organism: Perca flavescens (assembly GCF_004354835.1). Taxonomy (NCBI): domain Eukaryota; kingdom Metazoa; phylum Chordata; class Actinopteri; order Perciformes; family Percidae; genus Perca; species Perca flavescens. The sequence continues at coordinate 32,007,819 of NC_041341.1, forward strand.
ACCAAAGCAAAGCAAGGCAAGGCAGCTTTATTTGTATAGCACATTTCAGCAACAGGGCAATTCAAAGTGCTTTACATAAAACATTAAAGAGCAATTAAAAACGATTAAAAACATAAAAGACGAGAACGATATTTACAGTGTAGTATAAGAACGAGTTAACCGAGTCCAACTCGACCTCCCAGAGGACTTGTACTTTAACTCTTTTTCTGTTGCAATTCAGGTTCCAAACCTGGCCTCCCAGAGGACTTTACCAGTTCCAAACTGGGCCTTCCAAAGGACTTAACAAGTTTACCAAGTCCAACTCGGGCCTTCCAGAGGACTTGTACTTTAACTCTTTTTCTGTTGCAACACAGGTTCCAAACCTGGCCTCCATACATTAACAATTATCTAAAGAAAGGCAACATTAAAAAGAAAAGTCTTCAGCCTTAATTTGAAAGAACTGAGAGTTGCGGCGGACCTGCAGTTTTCTGGGAGTTTGTTCCAGATGTGTGGAGCATAAAAACATAAAACCAAGGGGAAATCTCTCCAAGTTTACAAACTCATCGACGGATTCGGAACAAAGCAGACAAACTATAGGTGTGAAAACGCCCTAAGTGGTTGTTTTATTCAGGTCTTGTAACAACCATCTTTTACCCCATCGTCAGCTTTGAGTATCATCTCCAAAATCTTGGAATGTAACTCTACCAATAGAACTAATCCTCTGGTAAACAAAGTGTCACTGACATGAATAACGATATAGAAAAGAGAAAACATCAGGAAGCTTCTGTGGTTTCAGAACCTAAGTCATCTGGGGGAAATAAATTAATATGCTGTTACAACCTGCTGGCCAGTCCATCTATGTTTTAGACCCAAAGGAAAATGTGAGAGGTGGCATTCTCTGTTCCAGAATGATATTGTTTGTGGACTGAGTGCATCCTTGCCAGATCTCCCCCATTATCCAAGGGCTGCACAATGCTACATAGCAGGGCAAAGTCCCAGAAAATGATGTCATCCACTAAGAACCTAATCCATGACCAGGATGTTGAAGGGTCTTCCCCTCCTCCTTCCTTTGCAATAGAATAAAATGAACAAGGGCCATTACCGAAACCAACTTGAAGAAAAAGAGATTTTCTTCTGAACGGGATGAACTTAAATGAACTGCTTTAAGAATCCCTGACTCAAACAAGGGGACTTCCAAGGACAAGTAAGGGTTGAGTTCCATTTTTGCATACAAACAGAGCCATACCACCGAACCGCCTCATTCAAAGTTTGTTCAAATAATACAAGCGGACTCTTCATCTTTATTGCCATAAGTAATGCTCAGTAGCAATATGACATGTGCTGGTGGAGTGGCGTATGTACTTCAAGAGGCAAAGTCAACAAATACAAGTGCTGTGGACAAAAATGCGAGGTCCTAATGTAAGCTAGGCATTACCTAGAAATGTATCTATGCAACGGGGCACAAGAGACTGGCTTTTTATGGAAGATTTTGATGTGGCATTAAAACATTTTACATTTCAAGGATACAACATTGTCAAATAACCAGGGATAGACATTAGTATAATAGCTTTTTAAAGTGATTTTTAGAGTTTGTTTTAACCTGATAGGTGGGTTTATTATTTCTTTTATCTGCTGGCATGGGTCACTTTCTGTCAAACAGAAAAATCGCCTGCAAGGCATTGTAAAGGTGTGCAGCAACAACAACCTTCATGACCTGTACCAGGACTGGTCCTTAAAGAAAGCAAAATCCATCTTGGCTGATCCATGCCATCCACTGGGATGCAAATTTATGCTGCTACCAACAGGGCGCAGATACAATTGCATTGCAGAACTAATAGGTTCAAGAGGTCATTTATTCCTACTCAGGGTTTACGCAGGCTCTTAGAAGGTCTAAAAAGTCTAAAATTTCAAAATAAAAATGTTAGGCCTTATAAAGTCAATTCACTGAAGTATTGTGTTCTAGGTCTTAAATAGTTTTAAACAAGTCTTAATTTTCCTAAGTTTTTTCTTTGACTCCGTAGTGTTGCAGTTCTTTCTTTCGCTAGTCCAAATATAATTTTGCTGTATTACAACTACAAATGAGATCAACATGCAACTTAATTGCAGCCAATCAGCTTTCCTCTTACTGGCGCAAGTCTGTTTCTGATTCTACAAAAGACTACAAATTTTTAAAATTTTAATAATTTTGTTGTGCTTTTTATTTACTGGTTGTGTTTGTTGTGTATTTGTCACTGCTGGCTGTAAACCAAATTGTAACCCATTTGTGCAGACTGAAATATCTCAACAACTGTTGGATGGATTACAATAACATTTTGCACATTCACGGACATTTACAGAGACAAATTGAAACCGGAACTTCCAGGTTCTGTTCCAGGAATAAGAAAACCTAATTCAGAATCCCACTATACCAACGCTAATAAAAATCCAGCACTGGAACACAGCCTTTCTACAGTATGTAGTTACAGTTAAGAAAAAGGAGAATGTTAATATCAGGTCTGTCATGGGTTTATGTATGCATGCACCACCACCCCAACCTCCACACTCTTACTTTCTGGCTTGTTATAGGACACACCAGACATGGGGGACTCGAGTCACATGACTTGACTCGAGTTAGACTCGAGTAGCAAATTTTAGGACTTGAGACTTGCTTGCTTAACATTCATAAAAGACTCGACTTGACTTTGACTTGATATTCATGACTTGAGACTTGAGTCAAATGACATGAAATGACTTGATTTTCTGTTTAATAAATATATTTTTCCCTTCTGATATTGAGGAGGAGTTAACTTTACGTTTTTAGTGCTATTGCATGCGCAGGAACCGTTGATATGATGACGCGGCGCGCGGCGGCAGACCGTCAGTAAACAACACTGCGGCTAGTAACTTAACGTCATGGATCCCTCTCATGGGCGCCGATACCGTGGGTGCTCGAGCTCCGGAGCACCCACGGAAAATAGGCTACTGACCGCCCACGAGTGCCAGACTGCCAGTTCATTTTTACATGAATCTAAAATTAAACACTGCAGTTGTGGAGCGTCTGTCATAGTGTGATTGGTTATGTCGGTGGCATTGATTCTTAATATCCCACGAAGCTGATCGCGGTTACGTGCCAGTAATCTCCAATCATATCTGAATTTGTGAGAAGTGGCGCTGTCCTGGCTTTATTATGGCGTGTGTGTTCGTGTCGGCCGCTGTCCGTTTCCTAAGGTTCTGAAATGCAAACACTTTTTTGTAAAGGGTGTGCGCGTGTGAGCAGCCACGGAGGAAAACATAAATCGGCTCCTATCCCTTGGATGACTCGCTTGAGACTTGAAGGTTAAGACTTGAGACTTGCTTGCGACTTGCCCACGTGTGACTTACTCCCATCTCTGGGACACACCTTCCTGCATTGCATTGAACACTGGAAGTAAATCGTGAGGTGCGGAATCGTTCACTATGGATGTTGATATTACAACTTTAACTGACACATTTACTGACACATCTGAATTCTAATATGAGTGATTAAAACGTGTTTCCCAACTTTTTGTCTGTCTAATAACTCCGACGCTGCAGGCACAATTGTAAAAAGAGCTCTGAATGTGTGAAAATGTAATGTATGTGAAATATAACAATAAAAAGAAAGAAAAAAAAACGTGTTTCCCTGTGTAGATCATTATTAAATCACCTTCTCGTATTAACATCCAGTGCAGTTTTTGACCCTGACCTAAACACAGTCCAATTGCTAGACTCCATCCTCACAGCAAGCTATGCTAATGTCAATTTCAGATGCTGTGTATGCAGAGATGGGGTATTGTCCAGCCATTTCCTGCCTTGGAGTGAGAGGGCTAAGAATACACGAAGGTGAGACTAAGATAACAAAACTATTAGGAATTATTAATGGTTGTATGCGTGTGTGAGGAGCCTGAGGAGCAAATCCACACGCACAAGTTCGAAAACAGGGAGCTTTATATAAGTCTGAACTGTGTTTGTGGATCTGTTGCTGGGCTGGAAGCTCTTACATAACCATTATCAATAAACCTGAGATATTTGTGTATGAAAACAACAGCTCCCAAGAGTTATTATTTTCCGCATGACATATTCCAAAACATTTTTATTAGATGCCTTGGTGTACTGATGTCTACTTATAGAACATATGACATCTACTTATAGGACATGTTTACCACATTCTTTTTGGGAGTACTTCCAGTCTGTGTCTACGTTTGAGGCTTCAGAGTCTCAATCTGTGTGTGTGTGTGTGTGTGTGTGTGTGTGTGTGTGTGTGTATAAAGGGAGAAGGTACGCAAATTAGAGATTATGCACAAATTTTGTGGGGTTGTGGGGTTAACCTCTGATTAATTGCACAGCTCCAGTCGGTTGCGGTGAGGGCATGCTACTGTAATTTTGCAGCTGCTTGATTTCAGCATATGACACATGCAGTCCAATTGGCCTTCCGACCGCATACCAAAGCACTTAAAATAGTGTTCGTTTCTCAGGGCTCTTTGCTGTCAACAAAACAATATGGGGAGTTATTAATAATGTGTTTTTCTCTCGATTGGTGTAGCATGCACTAACAATAAAAACTCTCAGCTCTGGAGTTTTTCATGTTTTGGTTTTGCTTTTTTGTCTCCTGTCTTTTCCAATTGTTTTTCCCTGTCGCATGTTAAGACTTGCTTCTAGTCTTATCATTTTAAAAGATGGGATAAAGAGTGTGTGCTTGTGTCTAAGAGTGAGTGGAAAGAAAGATCGTCAAATGGCACGGCAAAGTATCGATGACTCAGTAAGCAATAAGGCCTTAATCCTGAGTCAACGCAAGGTCTTTAGCCTTCATTTTGTCTTATTTTCTCACTGTCAGTATTTCAGCACATTTGCCAAAACACTCTCCTCCTACGTCTAACTGCAACAAGAGGCATCTCTCATGAGGGCATTACTCCCGTACCAAAGAGTTTATTTTCTCACCTAGATTGAAGCCATAGACACACAAAGATCACGGAGACGTACTCCTACGTAGCTGCATCTGCATAACTTTGCCCTAAGTCAGACTTGTTTGCCGTGACACAAGATGCGTTTAATCAACTTCAGATTCTACAAAGTTGGAACTCGCTGGGTTGCATAAAACACAACAGATGGAGATGTCTGTTTGATAGTTTGATAGTAGACAGATACAGAGGAGTGTCACAAGCCTGACTGACTGAACTGAATATGTTGCCTAATGACCATGGCGCCCTGACAGTAGCACTGCGGTTAAAATGTCAGGTTACATATCACACCATAAATCAACGTACAAGTTTTACTCCAACATTCTTCTTTAAGAGCAACATAATGTCCATCCAAGCACAGGGAGCTGAGACAGTCTTGTTTTGGAAAACTTTAGGAGAATTGTACCTTTTAAAAGGAGCGTCTGATAACCCTGAACCCTGAACCTTACGCAGACAAGGATATCACGAAGACAGATTTGGGAGACTCATTCAAGGTGACCAACGGAGAGGGTTAAGGGATAAAAACCTGCAGAAGGTTTTGATACTGTGCGTCTGGACTTCCTCAGAGTGCGTTTGACTTAAGAGATAATTAAAAGTGAACTGGTGGGCAGGGAGCCACTGCAGGCATGGAGACAGGCTGTCAGGAGGCTGGAGCCCGGGCCAAGGATCCCGACCCACCACACGGCAACAGCTCCGTGACGTGGCAAGGCCACGCCATGCTATGAGGTGCGCAGTAATGAAAACCTCAGGCCTTTTTCATTTCTCCCTCTATCTTTCCATCTCATTCTCTCCCACGTATAGACTCAACACAAAGTCACTGGAAGCAAAATGTAGATGTTCACACACGTCCACACCTGGATTAAATCACACATCTACCCTCATGTGTGACTGTATTGACTTGCAGTCTGGATACTGAGAAAGTGTTGAAAAGTTTGTTTTAGTTTTTTAGACGGCTAAAACTTAAGTGTGGGATTCAGTATCTTTTACATCTGATTGATTCAGATTCCGATACTGCTTATCATTTTTAATGCATATTTATCCTGCTTTTTTTCTTTTTTTTTTTTGCATTTTAATGAAATTGGAAGCAAAATACACTCCATTTTCAGCAGATTTAGGCAGCCAAAAAAGAAAGGTACTTTTCCATAACTGAGTGCTGTCCTTCTCAAAGGCTTCTCCTTGATCTACTTGTGGCTTTGATTGTACCTCAGTTGTACGTTACTTTGGATAAAATTGTCAGCCAAATGAATAAATGTAGATTAAAAAAGGTAAAAATGGAGAAACATTTACACTTGCATGCAACAGGCACACAAGTTGAATGTATACATTTTGCTTTTACTTGAGATGGACACCATATTGTAAACACTACACAGGTGTGTTGATAAATGCAAAACCATAGGAATCGGAAAATATGTTTCTGGATAAATCCTTCATTGTTTGAAAACTGGAACTGGTTCCAATTCAGTTCTTGATACTTAAACCTATTGAGTGTGAGTTATGTCTTTGTTAGACTTGAAGGGTCTCTTAACATGTGTTGCCCTGCATTATTTATACACGTTGAAGTCAATTTACTTGTCACAGACAGTGCTACTAAGCCAATGAAAACAGTTGTTTTGAATAATGTCTTCTGTGGCTCTGTCGGGAGCTTACCTTTGTCTTTTTTAGAATATTACTCAAGGTACATCACTAAAATAACCTCAGTTTGAGCTTCGGGCCTACAAATGTTTATCAGTCAGGGAGACAAAAGATGCAATTTGAGTTGCATTATGGGTAATGTAAGACCCTGTGTATTGACATGCTAGGGACTAAAATTAAGGAGATTGCATTGATTTTGATTATAAATAAATATTATTTTGTTTCACTCTGTTATTTTAAGTTCCATACTACATTTCTGAAGTATTCTTTAGATAAAACCAATGTTTGTAAAAGCACCATTGGATAGATGGGAACATAACAGATTTTTTACCATGGCGGATCTGCTTGCTAAACTGAAAATTCAAAAATATGGATGTAGAAAGATAAATGAACTGCCTGGTTTTACCAAGGGTCTTTGGTTTTATATCAACAATGGGTTAATAATATACATTAAAAAAAAATTATTAATAAATAAATAAAAATTTTATTACACAGTATACGTTTAATATAGGGAATGAGCTCTGTTCTAATTTTATATTTTATTTTCCTATTGTGACACTTACTTACACCAAAGCATTTAAAGTTGGCAGGTAAAGAAATTGATTGCACAGTATCTCATGTGATGATAACCATTCAGAGATTAGCGCATCTGAAAAGATGGCCGTGCCACAATTTGTTTTCTGTAAAACATTGTGGATGTGTTTTACAAATGTATCAAGGAGGACATGGAATGTACAGGGGCTCTGTTTTTTTTCGCAACATAAACCTCATCTCCTCTTATTCCCATTTTGGTATTCCCGTGTGGAGATTCTTGCCACCCAGAGCTTGATACACAACAGTAAATGAGGTTCCCCCTGACATTTCCAAAGGATCGGGGTGTGCCGAATGGTAGTGGCATGCAAAGTGAGTCTAAAGCAGAGCCTGAACTTTTGAACCTGTCACCTCGCCTTTCTTCACTGCAACTGCATGTGGACTCTGCCTGCCTTTGTGTTACAAGCTGACGATGAAATCAGGGAGGTTGGACTTTGTGTGAACTTTCCTCATTAGCCTAATTCCCCCCTTAATACACATGCACACAAACACATACTGTACATTTAACTATCTCCAATATCCATAACGTCAACCATGTTTTTTTTATTATAAAGTAGGTCGAGGTTCTATGTAAATACTGTGAAAGTTGCATAACTCTCACAGACAAATGCAACATTGACATTTTCCAATGTTCTGTGTTGCATGGAAAGTTTCACTTAGGAGACGGAGTTATTGATTTCCAGTCCTTGTAAACAACATGGCATCATGACTTTGCATAAACATACAATCCACTTTCCTAAATCCAAATGGCATGTTATCTGGCGCCTAATCCTAGGGTGCCGTTGGGGGTAAAAAACACAGATAAACTGTTATCTGTACACATTTTGAGCTATCCACGTATTGGTCTACACTGTATACAGCGGATGTAAACATACACTCCACGTGGCGTGTTATCGCGAGAACAATGTCACACGCATGTAAAAAAATAAATAAAAAAGGTTGGGTTTATGAAAAGAACATTGGGAAAGGCTTTAGTAACACAAAAAAATGATGGTGACCAATGTCACACGCTTAGGAAAACAATAAACGGTTGGGTTTCGGAAAGAAACATTGGGTGAGCATGTCTGTATGTATTTCAGGCCTGTGTGTAGTGATTTCTAAAAAAACAGAGTGTAAATTGTAATTTCTCCACTGGGGATCAATAAACAATCAGAATCAGAAGGCTTAAAAAATAAAAAACAACACACGCGGGATGCTATCCCAGCTCTCTTGGGTGAAAACCCTGTGTTCAACAAACCTCTATGGACTTACGTCCTTTCATACTACTCACTACGGCGAAAATTCACACGTAATAAATGTAGATAAACATGAACACTAAATCAACCATACAAAATTAAAACACAGATAACATAAATGCACACCTAATAGTAACAGAACATTATTCAAAACACACTTTAACTAGGACAGAAACTGTTCAGAACATTTTTTGCACCGCTTCAGCGCAGAACAGTTCAAATGTCCTGTTTCTCCCATACAGAAACAAAAATAAGTTCTATGAAAAAGGCCTGTTGATTTAAAAACATCTTCCTTAGGCGCCCTGACAGAGTGAATTGAATGATCGATATCAATTTGTTAATGTTAACGATAAATCCTCCAGGTACGCTAAAGTTAGCCATGGCATTTTTTTAAACACTTCCAATCCTATTCACCTTGTATATGCTTCCCCTAGGAAATATTATTAGCATTTTTTTATATTATTATTATATTATTATTATTCTCTGCAGGGTAAATCCAGACAGCTACGTTGCTAGACTATCTGTCCAATCTGAGTTTTCTGTTGCACGACTAAAACAACTTTTGAAAGTACACGTTCCACCAAAACAAGTTCCTTCCCGAGGCTATTTTGCAGAGGCACCATGGCTCCGTCCGGAGCTTAGTCCCGCCCTAAGACGACTGTGATTGGTTTAAAGAAATGCCAATAAACCAGAGCACATTTTCCTCCCATCCCAAATGCTATGTGGAGTAGCCAGACCATCCTCCAGTGCGCTTTGGAGGAGGGTCTGGCAAAGTGAAACTATACTTGACCTGACCTGTCTCTCTCACACACACACAGACACATACACTATACATGCTAATGCTTCACTATCAAAGAAATAACCATGATAAAATACATTACAGACACAATTATAAGAAAGAAAGACATGAAGAGATTGTACACTTTGTTGACATATGGAAGAAATATATGCAATTCAATGACCACTTTGTGTGTCTCAGCCAGAAAGAAAGATATGAGGTAAGGAGCCTTATGGAGGGGTAAAAAGAGGGAAGATATGGGATTAGGGGTTGTGGAACAGTTAAACTGCTTGGCTTGGGTTTCAAATCTTGCCTGAACACCTGGGTCTGCATATTGCTTGTTGGAAGCAGCTGGGGAAATTGTTGGCCTGGAGTCCAAAACCTGGCTCTTACTTGGCTGTGCTTTCCAGTCTGCTCCTATCTCGCTGGAAAGTCCTTTTCAGCTGGTGGAAAATGAGAGTTCCTAGAGCCACACAAGCCTCAATAAATGCTCTCAAATGTCCTTGCATGCAGAGTGGGGGATGTCTCAATTAAGCATTTGTGACACACTAGATGCCTTATGTAGTGTGTGACATAGTTACACTATTACTTTTGTCAGGACCTAGTACCACAAACACAAGACATTGGTCTTATAAAGGTAATTGGAACATTAGTCCCTTAATACAGAAAAGTGCATGTTTGTGTAAATTTGGTGTTCAGTAATGTATCATCGCTGTTGGGCAGAAACCTCGTATTTCCATATTTTGTCATTTACATTTTTTTGGTCCCCCTTTACATCTGTCTATAGGCTTTACAAATATTTAAACAGTGATGAGGCGATTTTCATCTGACTTTGCTATTTTGGTAAATAGCCAGTCCCTCCAGAAAAACGTGATTACGCGATTGCATAATTCAATACATAATCAGCCAAAGTCCGCATATTTATGCGGGGGCTGCATTTTTTCAATTCCGCCGCACTTTCGCTGCATAAATTGCCGATTTCTGCGCAAAATATGCGGTGCTTGCATATTTTCATAATCCCCGCATTTTCGTTGCAAAAAAGTCACATCTTAACAGAAAGTTGAAAAATGTTGCGTTTAATTCACACAAGAGTAGCCATTTTCCCCTGTTGCCATGGTAACGTTATGAAGTGACGTAATTACGCGACGTAATCAAAAAGCAGGCTGTTGGAGGAATCACTTTTTTTCTCTTTTTCATCAAACTGCAGTTTTTGCAAGTTCCTGCAATTTTTGCAAGTTCCCGCAATTTTTGCAAGTTCCCGCAATTTCATCGCATAAAATTGCATAAATATCCCGCATATTCCATCGCATTTATTACGGTAAAGTAACGGTTGACATAGAAGGATTTTGCCCGAATACAACGGTATGGAATCAGCTCACTCTTATTTGTGAACTCGACCAACAACAGGTTGTATTTTCAGTTGTGTTTTGTGATCTCACAGGTATCTTCTGTCTGTCTGGAAAGATAAAAGGTTGGCAAAGCCAACATTTAAATCCAATGTTTCCCCAGACTGAACCATTGCCCGTCTAGCAGACTCAATGTAGATTCCAGTGTAGTAAGCTTTCATTCTAGGCAGAAAGCACACATCTGTCAGTTAAGTGGATGTATCTTTGCCTCAATGTTTGCTCCCTGTAGTTACTTTGCATCTGTTAGAGTCCACTTTTGTCTTTCAGTTGACTTTGTATGCAATGGTTCTGCCTCGAGAATTTGCTTCGTGTTCAGAATTGAGTACTTTGTCTGTCTGCCAGGAATATATGCGCAAGAGGTACACTTGACATAAACATCATCCTGTCGAGTATACAATAGTTTACTTCTACTCCAGGAGAGAGGCTATGTTACATTGTATGCACTTTAAATTGACATGCAGGCCAACGGAGGAGTGAGAAAATGACATTTCAATCCTTCCCCCTCTAGCCCTCCTCCGTGGTTAACCATCAATCAATTAGGCTATTTGCTGGGTACAGAAGGACCAGGGCCAGGGATGGGGGTAGGGATTTCCATCAAACCACCTCACAAATTGGTCTCCAGTGAGGCCTTGGGATTAAGAGATTAAGATCCCTGTCCCAAACAGTTGCAGCCAGTAGTGACTGGGTTGCTTGGGTTGGACAGATGGGATAACTGGACGGGTCAGCGGAAGCAGGACCAGCTCAGTCTGTTGCTGCTCAAGCCATCTGGAAAAGTGGAACGCGATTCCAAAGCCTGACGATGAGGTGAAGAAAAGTGCTTTCCCCTCTGGGCCTGCCGAGTCTAGCAGTGATTTGTACCAGAGCAAATAGGCGCTTGGTGAGAGGAGCTGCTCTTTCTCTCCAAGCAGCCGGCCTGAGACTTCTTCAGCGTTTGCCATTCTTCCTCATCTCTTTCTTCACTCTGCACCATCCATCCCATTTTCCCCTTTCTATCTGGCTGCATCTGGCTTCCTCCTGAAGGCTTTTCTCTTATTTATTTTTTTAAACATTTTGGATAAAGCATAAATCTTACCTTTGTGACCCTTGTCCAAGTAAGTTTTCTTCTTCTTCTTCTTCTTCTTCTTCTTTTTCTTTTCTTGAGTCTAGAGGGTGGGAAACACCCACTGGTAGGCTACCTTTAGGTGGGTAAGAATGGCAGTTGTAGTGGGTGTTTTTTTCCCCCCTCAATGACTAAAAGGGGCAACAATTGCCAAACCAGTTTAATGACAGCCAGACAGATTCTTCTAAGAGTATGGAGAAACAAAGGGTACCTTCAATCCAAGAATGGGCTTCAACGGTTTACAAGATTACGTGTTTACACAAAAAACTGGGGAAAGCAGCTGAGCTCTTTGGAAGGCTCATTGGATGTCATTTACTGGGGCTAGACGTATGCAATGTGCTTACAACGGTGTTATCATACATACATAATGTTTATTTGGTTTACAGTTTGTTGTTTTTGTTATTTTATTGTATAAAATGTTATGGCTTTGATTTTATCTTATCTTAAATTTTGTATAGGGAGGTGGTGATGTTGAGTGTGTGGGGGGGGGTTCAGATGGGGAGGTGATGTGTACATGTCATGAGTTGTATGTTTTGTGTTAAAAATAAAATAAAAAAATGTTAATCATAAAAAAAGGGGCAACAATGAGCCCTTTCCCATTTTCTGAAGTGTTTTTAAATAGTATTACTGGATATTCACAAGACAAAAGAATGTAAGGATGCTAAGTTGGTTTGGCAAATGTAAGGCTGGTTGACCAACCCACCTCTGATGAAGAGCAGCAATCATGAGCTTTCCTATGGCAAACTATCCGGGTATGCTTCCGTGAACACTTATTGACACAATGAGGGGCTGGAGCTCTAAAACGACAAATGACGAAAATGTGCGGTACTAATTTCATCCAAATAGTGGATGTGTTATAGCTGTGTTTTGATGTGTGCTGTGGTATCTGATATATTAGGGTGTGAAATTTGATTGTTTTATTATGTAACGATGTGGCTTGAATCACAGTCATCTCTGGGACTTTGATATACAGTAGGTGCATTCGATTTCAGTGTTGATCCATTCCACGTATATTTATACCATACTATGATAACATGATAAGAATAATTTCAGATTGAATGTGTTCTTAAACCCCTGCCGTAAAAGGAGGGATCACCTACTCATATTCCCTGTAAGATGAGCCGCCTATTTGAAGGATCACTTTTTTTAAACTAATCGACAGCATAAACAAGTTCAGGCATGTGACTGGCAAAGGACAGAAAAGCAGGACCAATTTGGGTGAATCTTTTTGGGAACAGAATGTACTGTACTTGTTTTGGCCTGATGCTGAGCATTCAAAGGCTTTTTCATGGTTAGAAGTGCTTTAAGAGTCCAATATCCCTATTCAAATGTGATAGTCCAGCAGAGCTTCAGCCTGTTGCGGTTGTCTTCAGCTGTTTGGGGGCCATAATGTGAGAGCTCTGGGCTCCTATCAGCCTCCCTTTGTCCCGTCCCACAGAGAGGCTCCTGTTGATGACTTATTTTGGAAACCAGAAGCACGGGCCTCTCAGCACTCAGGACAAGATGGCGAGTGACAGGGCCTGGCTGGCTGGGGCTTAAGTGTGTGAAAACTGGGAGCCTGATAACAGTTTTTGGGAACACATCCAAGAAATGACTGTTATTGTGACAATTAGTTTTTGTGTCTTCTTTTATTTTGTTGTGTTTTGTTTCTCTTGGTGGAACATGTTGTCATGCTCAGCGGGGGATTTCCGATGATAAAACTGGAGACTTGGTTTACCATTCAGTGCAGCCAATCATAGCGCTTCCTTTTATAAAGTTGTTACTGTTGATGATGTGCTATTGTGTTCCTGTATTAGTCTCACTTGGCTGCATGCAGATTGAGGTATTGCTTGTTGCCATTGTCGCTGAAAGGACGCTTGCGTGTGGCATGATGGGAAATGCTAATGTGGGTCCTAGCTGTGTACGAAACTAACTAATGCAATGCAACTGTAGTATGCAAATATAATATGCAAATGAAATGTACTTGCACGTGTGTGTGTGTGTGTGTGTATGTGTGTGTGTGTGTGCCTGTCTGTGTGTCTGTCTGTGTCATTAAGAGACAAGAGTGAGAGATAAAAGAGAAGTTAAGACAAATGTTCACAGCTCATATTCCACAGAAATCTCCTAAAAACCCACATCTGTGTAATTAGTAATTTCATAGTGATATTTCTGTCTTTTACTAGTAGTAGATATTTTTTTGAATTGGTTAAAACAATATACAAGAAGCTTAATAAGGAAGGAGCAGTTTCCCTTTTCACTCATCATTTAGGTGTAAAGGACCTTTTTCACAGCAGACATTTTGACTTGAAAACCACAGCTGAAATTGATCACCTTAACGATGGCTCAATTCCATCAAGTGTCCCAGTAAGCTATTTCAGTGAGTCAGCATGAACAATACCAGGGCCTCTCCTAAGTGGAATGCAGCCATCATTAATGGTTTTGAATACACCTGTGCTTTTCCTACTACAACATGTCAACATGTCTGCCGTGAAAAAGGTCTATACAATGTAAGCTACTTAGCATATTTAATATTGCTAATCAAACATGCTGTGGCACATTAGCGGCTATGTTGAAGCTACATTTTATTATTTGGCTTGTGGTTGTTGACACCACTTGATTGGAATGAGAACAGATCACTGCATTCACTGTAGACGGTAACGTAAGATAAAGAAATACAAACTAATTATTCATTTCTTGCCAACGATGTGAAACGGAGTTTGGATTTAATTCTTTTAAATCCGCCCGAATCCCTCCAAAGACTTCTCTGCTACATAATACTTTCATGATGTAAGACCGGCAATCCTGGCAAAGGCTTTATTTTAATCAGAAAATTCTGACTCGGTCTAATTAAGTTGGAGCAGGAACAGAGGTTTGTGTAACTAAACTGCCGTGAAACACTGCCAGTCGCAGCGCTGTGATCCTAATAGTTAATCACTGTAGCTGGGAAGTATTACAAGAGATCTTATCGTTTTAGTAAGAGAAGCTCCTAATTAGGTCTATTTGTGAAACTTTGAGACTTACTCAAATTGAAGTGCACCTAAGTCCCAACGTTGGCTTGTCAAACTCAAAAGGCCAAACAGGGACATTTGTTTTTCTGCAATGATTGAAAGCAGCTTTGCTGGTATTGTGAGTTATGTTTTTCTATTATGACAAAAGACTAATCACTTATTATTTTATCAACTGTCTATGGCCTGTGTTTTTAAATAACTGTTCTAATTTGTAAAATGCTGTCTTAACAAAATACTCTAATGAGACCAATAACTCTTTCAGTGCAGATTGGACGAGTTAAAGTGATCGTTCCTCCTGTCCATTCGTTAAAACAATCCCCTTTTAACGTGACAGCACTGAAAAAGCAGATTTTTATATATTATATTATGTTCCGTGTACAAGTGGCTGCCATGGTCTATGTCAAACATGACACTGCATGAAAAGTGGGATTTTCGTCAGTATTCGGCACTGTAGATTGTCGTGGAACTTCAGGTTTACGGCTGCACACGGCAATTTACAGGCAACACCGAAAACGGCCGTAAATTGTCGGAAATTGACGTGGGCCTTGCTTGGCAGTTGTCCCCCCATGACCCCCCCTCCCTCTAATTCTAGGTGAGGCTTTCACATGTAAATGAAAATTCTGTGAGCTATACAAATGCAAATCATGGTAGCAGCAGGGGGAGTTTTATCCCCTGACCAATCCCCTAACCCTAACCTTAACCACTCGAGGTGAAATGCCTAACCCCAACCAATCGAGCTGCTTCGTAGGGCGGGTCTTGGCGTGGCCATAGTGGGATTCGTAATTTTGCGCCCCGGCCCCTACCCCCGCCCTCACTGCTTCCATTTGAAAAAAATCGGCAGGACTCGGGAGATGAGTCAGAGAGTTAGAGCAAAAACTTCCGAAATATGGCAATATTTCAGGCGAAATGGTAAAAGAGTTTTCTGTACACTCTGTCAGACTTCACTTGGAAACACACAGGAGTTGTTCAAGACATTTGGAGCGTTTTTTTCTCTCCTCCATGTCTCCTCCGGGGCTCCAAAGATGCCCTCACAGAAAAGAAGAAGTCAACGTAAGTATATGATTATTAATGAAACGGCGAGCTAGTCTGTACTGTTTATTAACTCTTGATCGTACAATGACTGTCTTTGGATGTTAAACAGGCTACTTAGACTTGGCAGTAATGTTTTAAACCCCACCAAGTTTTGATGTTGCTTTATAAAAGTATATTTTTTTTATCTCGTAATTTTCAAAAAGCAGTCCGCCGTCTTCACAACTCTGAGACAAACTGTAGCAGGCGCTACGAACCGGAGCAAGGGTAAGATTTAAAGAATATGCTTTCATTTAATGAATTTCATTAATTCTTCTGTATAAGGACATAGATACGTTAATAGATACTGATCTTAACCATAGTTTTTTTTTTTTTTTTACAGACTAACCTCGCCTCATAACGAGGCCGTGACCTATATTTGCTCGGAGCTGTCTGCAAGTCCAGATTTACATGACGCTGATAATGACGCCATTGTGTGAAAGTAATTTTTACTTTCTTTCCTTGTTTAATTTTACTGTGACTTGTGTTTTTTATTCATACCACTCTCATATAATTGTTTTCCAGCTGCCTGTAAGACATATTACCAGACAGCACGCAGGAGCTTCAGCTAGAAACAACCAGATGTGGCATCGCGGGCAGAAGCTGTGAAGAGTTCAGCTCGGAGTCGGTCGAGAAGAAAAGAGGGTAAGATTAGATCCGTTTGGTTAATGTGAATATTTTTTCAGGTGCATTCATAGGTGTGTTGTGTCCATAAATAAATATCACGCCGTACTGATTGTCTTTATTGATTGATTTTACAGCTGCTGGAAGCGAGACAGTGCTGGCTGCGGGTGAGGTGGCATTTGGAAGTGCGCCACCATAGACCTACAGGACAACACACCACAGACGTCTGCAAAATGGACCGAATTCAGACCGAATGCTGCCGGTTACCTACAGCTCCGAGGCGGCCGTGGGTTAGGGGTGGACGGTGCTGCTTCATGTGAGCGTGGGATATTTATTGTGTGTGCTGTATGTCTCCGATGCTTTGTACATAGTTATTTTTTCTGATTGCGTTTGTGTTTTGTGTCAATAAAGCTCTGTCTTTGAATAAACAGCATGTTCCTGGCAAATCATTTTAACTATGATAATCATGACATGAATATACAGCATATATGAATAAAAAAAAAAAAAAAAAAATAAATAAATAAATATATATATATATATATATATATATATATATATATATATATATATATATATATATATATATATATAAATAATGGCCCAGGTTGACCAATAGCCTAACCCGTGACAGACCTGTCAACCAATCGAGAGATTTTTCTTGTTTAAAAGTAGTGGTTTCATCCAATAGTGAGTGAGGAAATTCCAGCCAGGCCAGACGTTCTCTGGTCAGGCGCCTATTCATATTCTAATAAGATCCATTAACACCTCCGCGGGGGCTCTACACATACGTCATGGTTCGTTTCCGACAATATGTGGCACAGATGAACGTGACGTTCGCAGCCTGTAAATTGTCGATAACTGCCAAAAATTAGGGGGATTTCCGGGCGTTTACAGGCATTTACGGGGACGGAAATCCCACTTTTCATGCAGTGTCCATCCATCCATCCATCCATCCATCCATCCATCTTCGTCCGCTTATCCGGTGTCGGGTCGCGGGGGGAGCAGTTCCAGCAGGGGACCCCAAACTTCCCTTTCCCGAGCAACATTAACCAGCTCCGACTGGGGATCCTGAGTTCCCCAGGCCAGGTTGGAGATATAATCCCTCCACCTAGTCCTGGGTCTTCCCCGAGGCCTCCTCCCAGCTGGACGTGCCTGGAACACCTCCCTAGGGAGGCGCCCAGGGGGCATCCTTACCAGATGCCCGAACCACCTCAACTGGCTCCTTTCGACGCAAAGGAGCAGCGGCTCTACTCCGAGCTCCTCACGGATGACTGAGCTTCTCACCCTATCTCTAAGGGAGACGCCAGCCACCCTCCTGAGGAAACCCATTTCGCCGCTTGTACCCTGGATCTCGTTCTTTCGGTCATGACCCAGCCTTCATGACCATAGGTGAGGGTAGGAACGAAAACTGACCGGTAGATCGAGAGCTTTGCCTTCTGGCTAAGCTCTCTTTTCGTCTAACGGTGCGATAGATTGAATGCAATACCGCACCCGCTGCGCCGATTCTCCGACCAATCTCCCGCTCCATTGTCCCCTCACTCATGAACACAACCCCAAGGTACTTGAACTCCTTCACTTGGGGTAAGGACTCATTCCCTACCTGGAGAAGGCATTCCATCGGTTTCCTGCTGAGAACCATGGCCTCAGATTTAGAGGTGCTGATCCTCATCCCAACCGCTTCACACTCGGTTGCGAACCGATCCAGTGAGTGCTGAAGGTCGCAGGCCGATGATGCCATCAGGACCACATCATCTGCAAAGAGCAGCGATGAGATCCCCAGCCCACCAAACTGCAAACCCTCCCCACCCCGACTACGCCTCGATATCCTGTCCATAAATACTACAAACAGGATTGGTGACAAAGCGCAGCCCTGGCGGAGGCCAACCCTCACCTGAAACGAGTCCGACTTACTACCGAGAACCCGGACACAGCTCTCGCTTTGGTTGTACAGAGATTGGATGGCCCTGAGAAGAGACCCCCTCACCCCATACTCCCGCAGCACCTCCCACAGTATCTCCCGGGGGACCCGGTCATACGCCTTCTCCAAATCCACAAAACACATGTAGACCGGTTGGGCATACTCCCAGGCTCCCTCCAGGATCCTTGCGAGAGTGAAGAGCTGGTCCGTTGTTCCACGACCAGGACGGAATCCGCATTGTTCCTCCTCAACCCGAGGTTCGACTATCGGCCGAACCCTCCTTTCCAGCACCTTGGAGTAGACTTTACCAGGGAGGCTGAGAAGTGTGATACCCCTATAATTGGCACACACCCTCTGGTCCCCTTTTTAAAAAGGGGAACCACCACCCCAGTCTGCCACTCCTTTGGCACCGTCCCAAACTTCCACGCAATGTTGAAAAGGCGTGTCAACCAGGACAGCCCCTCCACACCCAGAGCCTTGAGCATTTCTGGACGGATCTCATCAATCCCGGGGCTTTGCCACTGTGTAGTTGTTTGACTACATCAGTGACTTCCGCCTGGGAAATCGGCGACAATCCCCCATTATCCTCCAGCTCTGCCTCTAACATAGAGGGCGTATTAGTCGGATTCAGGAGTTCCTCAAAGTGCTCCTTCCACCGCCCTATTACCTCCTCAGTTGAGGTCAACAGTGTCCCATCCTTACTGTACACAGCTTGGATGGTTCCCCGCTTCCCCCTCCTGAGGTGGCGAACAGTTTTCCAGAAGCACTTTGGTGCCGACCGAAAGTCCTTCTCCATGTCTTCTCAAACTTCTCCCACACCCGCTGCTTTGCCTCTTTCACGGCAGAGGCTGCAGCCCTTCGGGCCCTTCGGTACCCTGCAACTGCCTCCGAGTCCTCCGGGATAACATATCCCGGAAAGACTCCTTCTTCAGTCGGACGGCTTCCCTGACCACCGGTGTCCACCACGGTGTTCGTGGGGTTACCGCCCCTTGAGGCACCTAAGACCCTAAGACCACAGCTCCTCGCCGCAGCTTCAGCAATGGAAACTTTGAACATTGTCCACTCGGGTTCAATGCCCCCAGCCTCCACAGGGATGCACGAAAAGCTCCGCCCGGAGGTGTGAGTTGAAAGTCTGTTGGACAGGGGCCTCCTCCAGACGTTCCCAATTTACCCGCACTACACGTTTGGGCTTACCAGGTCTGTCCAGAGTCATCCCCCACCCCCTGACCCAACTCACCACCAGATGGTGATCGGTTGACAGCTCTGCCCCTCTCTTCACCTGAGTGTCCAAAACATACGGCCTCAGATCAGATGAAACGATTATGAAATCGATCATTGACCTTCGGCCCAGGGGTGCTCTGGTACCAGGTACACTTATGAGCATCCCTATGTTCGAACATGGTGTTCGTTATAGACAATCCATGACTAGCACAGAAGTCCAACAACAAACACCCACTCTGGTTTAGATCAGGGAGGCCGTTCCTCCCAATCACGCCTCTCCAGGTGTCTCCATCATTGCCCACGTGTGCGTTGAAGTCCCCCAGCAGAACAATGGAGTCCCCCACTGGAGCCCCATGCAGGACTCCAGTCAAGGTCTCCAAGAAGGCTGAATACTCCGAACTCCTGTTTGGTGCATATGCACAAACAACAGTCAGAGTTTTCCCCCCCACAACCCGCAGGCGTAGGCGTAGGGAGGCGACCCTCTCGTCCACCGGGGTAAACTCCAACACAGCGGCGCTCAGCCGGGGGCTTGTGAGTATCCCCACACCCGCCCGGCGCCTCACACCCTGGGCAACTCCGGAGAAGAAAAGAGTCCACCCCCTATCCAGGAGTATGGTTCCAGAACCAAGACTGTGCGTAGAGGTAAGCCCCACCAGATCTAACCGGTAGCGCTCCACCTCCCGCACCAGTTCCGGCTCCTTCCCCCACAGAGAGGTGACGTTCCACGTCCCCAGAGCCAGCGTCTGCCGCCCGGGTCTGGTCCGTCGAGGCCCCTGACCTTCACTGCCACCCATGTGGCATCGCACCCGACCCCAACGGTTCCTCCCACAGGTGGTGGGCCCATGGGATGGAGAGGGAGTTGCCACGTAGCTTGTTCGGGCTGTGCCCGGCCGGGCTCCGTGGCAAACCCGGCCACCAGGCGCTCGCCGACGAGCCCGCCGTCTGGGCCTGGCTCCAGACGGGGGCCCCGGGCTTCCTCCGGGCAGGGTCACTCCATCTCTGCTTAGCTTTTGCATTCGGGTTTTTGAACCATTCTTTGTCTGGCCCCTCACCTGAGACCACTTTGCCTTGGGAGACCCTACCAGGAGCACAAAGCTCCAGACAACACAGCCCTCAGGTTCACAGAGACACACAAACCTCTCCACCACGATAAGGTGATGGTTCACGGAGAGGTTTCATGCAGTGTGATAAACAGAAACTTTGTCATCTGCACATGTTAGATGGGGTCCGTGTGCACCACTATTTGTCACGATTTGCGATATCAAAAGGAGGACCCCAAAGGAAGATACACTAGGAAGATTGTTAAACCAGGTCGTTAAATTGCATTTACGTTTTCTTCACTTGCCGCCTTTCCTCGTGTCTTAGTCCCTCCCACCGAGGATGCATGGGAAAGATGCAAGGAAATCGGGGCACTCATGTGAGGAGGGCCCAAAAATATGGTAGAATGAATAGCTGTGGATACCAAGGGGGCCCACAGAGAATGCCTTTCTACAGGGCCCAGAATTTTGTGCTACACCCCTTGGCGTGGAGCGAGGATATATCAAATAAGAGACTTGGGATCCACCCAAAGATTAATATACTCAAAGAAAGAAGGGTGGTAACGAGGGACAGGTGACACGAGGGCTGACGAGGAACAGGTAAGGCATATCAGGGCGTGGCAGACAATCACAAAGGCGGGCAAACACAAAAGTCAGGACGTAAATCAAGATATGAGACATGAGAAGAACCCACAAAATAAAACAGGAAACTAAACTAAACCCAGGATAATGACAGTACTTGTGGACTGTATGCACTGACAACTGTGTAAACATGAATACGTATGCAGATACTCAATGCAGTATAAAGAGAACTGCTTCTGCATCTGTTTTTGGATTATTTCTGTCCATTAAAGGTCCCATATTGTAAAAAGTTTTTTTGGATTATAAAGCAGGTTGAGGTGCTATATAAATACTGTAAAAAATATATCTCAACTCTCAATCCACAGAAAAATGCACAAATCCTGTATTCAGAAACTGTGCCCTTAAACAAGCAGTCAAGACTTCTGCACGGTTGTGATGTCACAACTCTACTATATATAGGTAGAAAGTCATTCCCCGACTGCAATGACAGTGCAGAGACTCAGAGAGCGCAGATGCGGAAGACACGGAAACACTGACCAATCAGAGCAGACTGGGCTTTTTCAGGAGGGGAGCTTAAAGAGACAGACGCTAAACGCTAAAACTTAGCGTTTCAGACAGATGGTTAATACAGGTATATTCAGACAGACAGTAAGACTGTACTCAACATTCAGAACGTTAATAATGCAGTAATCAAACAAATGTTGCTATGTAAAGACTAAGTGGAGTATTGGCATCCTGAGCAGAGAGTAGGGCTGGGAAAAAAATCGATTTGATTTAAAAATCGAGTTGGTAGTGTTAGGGTCCCACCGTCACCAGCACTCACTCCTCTCTCTCTCATTCTCCAGCACACACTCCTCCCACTGATTCTTACTCCTTGTCACTCACGCAGATCAGACGCTCCCAGTCCCCTCAGTCCTAATTACATACACCTGCACCTCATCAAGCCACATCCTCAGTTCACCACCTGCAGCTAGTCAACAACCACCTACATAAGCAGCACAGACACACGTGCACTTTGTCTAGTCTCGTTTCTACACGACGCTCTGACCACTCACGCATGTCTAGGTCATCCACGTTCACCTTACCTGTAGTCCTGTATCCTGTTGTCTGCCTGCTGCTCTGAGCCTGACCTACTCTGCTGCCGGATTCCTGCCTGTTCTCTCTGTTCTCAGTTTTGGATCATTGAAATAAAGCTCTGTTTAACTACTCCAGTCTGTCTCCTGGTCGTTCCCTGACAGGTAGGTCAAATCGATTCATATTTTCAAAAATTCGATTTTTTTTTTTTTTTTTTTTTATCCAAATACAGTATAAATAATTTGGATGTTTAACAATCTTTGTTGCACACTGCACAGTGACTTTTCACTTGGAGAAAGGGTTTGCCTTTGCAATTTTGTTTATGTTGATGCACTTTAATTAAATACAATAAATATATATTTTTAAACTAAATTTACAGTTCGCAGGTATTTTGTTTTAAATGGAAGAGGGGGGAGAATCGAATCAAATCAGATTTTTTTTGAAAAACAAATCGCCCAGCTCTAGCAGAGAGTGAAGTCACACTCCCTCTGTGTGTGTTGCAATCCAAGCTTCTCTGTTCTTTGTTTTGGTAGGTCAGGCCGCAGTGCATTGAGTGCCTTTGTGCGTCGGTGCCAGACGCCAAGAGCCGGGACAAAGCGCTGGTATTATACTTACTATTATAAGTTGAACGGTCTGTGAGAACCATGTAGAGGCAATCTCAGCCCACGTTTTTCAGTATTTCCAGTAACCCATAATCCAAATTTGAACCTGAAAATGAGCATGGTATGGGACTTTTTAAGAAGTAGGGAACAGAATCTACAGTCTTCCTTCTACTAAAAATGAATTCCACAGTTCCACTGAAGCTAATATAAGGCTTCAGCAGGAGAATCCAATCCCTCCCTGGACAGCCTTGCAGAGCCACGGCTGAGTGATACTTCCTGGTAGTCACATGCAGGTTTGTTGCCAGAAACAAAAGAACATCCGTGTTGTGTCAAAATCTGTTTCCCCATTGACTGTGATTTACCTTGACAAAACCTTACAAACCCCTACAAATTAACTCTGCTATGCCTAACCTCGACAGAACCTAAGACTTAACCCCAGAGCTATAGACCTTTTTCACAGCAGACATGTTGACATGTCGTAGTAGGAAAAGCACAGGTGTATTCAAAACCATTAATGATGGCTGCATTCCACTTAGGAGAGGTCCTGGTATTGTTCATGCTGACTCACTGAAATATCTTACTGGGACACTTGATGGAATTGAGCCATTGTTAAGGTGATCAATTTCAGCTATGCTCTTCCTACTATGACAAGTCAAAATGTCTGCTGTGAAAAAGGGGCAATAGGAAACATATGTGGAAACACTATTCAAAGCGGAAACTGGCTTCGACATGAGACCGGCAATAAAGCCTTATAGCAGCAATAGCTGACCTGTTGAATGCATTTTTGCACAGAAGGAAGGAAGTTAGGACCATTCTGGGTTTTTTTTACAAGCACATTGACAATGGTCATAAGAAAAGTGAATGGGAACGCACTTAATGTTATGAGCTTATAACAACATACTATACTTTTCTATACTGTACTAAACAGTATTTTTGTCACCTTAGTAGTGCAGATATTTGGTGTCCCAGTTCAGACCAAGGATTTGCGACAAGACAAATTGAAACTTGAAACTACTTGCAATGCGCTAGTCTTTCTGTAACCTGCCAGTTTACACCAATGCACAAGACGAGACCGTAACAGACTCAGAATTATAACTACAATGCTTAGTAGTGCCACATAATGGTGCCTCCCTCTGTTATTGTTGTGATGTACTAGAGTGCCAACACATTCTCACTCCCAATGCGTCAAAAGGCGATTCTTGGTCAGGTGCCTTTGGCGTTTGTTACTGATGCAAAAAGTCAGTCCTTTGGCGTCATATTTAGATGCGCTTGGTCGGGACATATGTTTCACAGACAAGAACGGGACAGTTAGGTTTAGGAAAAGATCGTGGGCGGGATTCCGAAACGTACGTTTCAGTGGCACAGGGCACAAGAACGGGACACAAATCCCGGTCTCTTGGGTGACAGTCCTGTGTTGTTTGACTCATCCACCATCCAGACCTAAATCCTTACACAGATTTTTGGTCTTTCATACAACTCGCTACCGTTGTAGCTCTTAATACTACGTCATCTTACAGCGCTGCAGTTGAGCTGCTGATATGCTCGGTGCGTCCCATATAGGGTTGGGTACCGAAACTCGGTGCCAATAGGGAACCGGTGCCGACGTAAACGGTAGTAACAAGACCGAATAAGAACGAAAGTTTCGGTGCCTCATTTCGGTGACTTTACACTACACCTGACAGCATGTAACGTTAGCCTACCTTTAGCTAGCAGCTGGATTAATCACGGTTAAAATGCTGACAGCTAACGTTAAACAGTGTAAAGTGTGACTGTATTTCACTGTGGAGGACTTCTACAGCGGGATGTAACAGTCTGCTCTGCAGCGCAGCAGCTGCCGTTGTCGCAATTCATAGATATCCAGTATGTTTATATGGTCGGAATTAAACAACACAGACGGTGCGTTCACTTGCAGCTGCCATTGTCGGAATTAAATAACACAGATTCACTTAAAACTGGTAGCCTCGTGGTGCATTCACAGTAATTGTAAAATACCCTTTTCCCATCTGGGGTTCAACAGCAATTTACTGGTGAAATAAGTTATTGTTATAGTTATTACGTTATTATTAAATCTTTAATTTTGACCATGGCATTAGCAATAAACAAGTCACTGACTGTTGTTTACTACCCTTATTTTTTATTTTTTTAACTTTATTGAAAAGTACCGGTTCAGGCACCGGCACCGTTTTTAAAAGTATTGATTTTGCACCGGAATCGAAAAAAAACAAACGATACCCAACCCTAGTCCCATACAGTCGCTAAAGGGTGATTTTATTTATTTTTTTGGCGTCGGTATCTGACGCTGAGAGACTTACATGGGGTCCCTATTTAACAAGTTGGGAGTGAGAACGGGTTGAGAGTGCAGACGTGACGCTGCATGCTTCTCTGCTCGGACCAACACACTCAAGAAAGACTTCAACGAGTTGGTGCAGGTTATGGTGTTCTACTGCTACACCCAAGGTGCGATTTGTGAAAGAAACAAAGGGGGGATGTTTTTTGATCATGCCCAACAAAGCAAAACATGCAAGAATTAAATCTTACTCGGCCAGGCATGCCAAAACACTTTTTTATGCACTTCGAATACTATTGCACAACGTGGTGTCAACATAAAACATAGCGCTTTCGCATCCCGGCAAAAAAACTAAATACTTTCACCCAGGAAATGCATGTTCCTCGGGAGTCTTTTAATCCCAAACTAGGTATTTTGGTGCCTAGACTTCGCTGTCGTCACTTCAAGACACTTGTTTTTTCTCGGCTAAACACAACTACCGACTGCCGCTCTGATTTTATCGTTCCATCGCACTATAAACTGCTCACGCACCGCGTTACTTAGTAGAAAATTCTTTTATTTTAGGTATATACTGCAATTATCTAATGGTGAAGTTGCATTGATCACTTTGAGGGGAGGGGGGGTACATTTTGTCGCCACTGGCAATAAAAATAATTTAGCAGAGGCAGGGATGTATAGCCCAGAAAGGGGGAAATCCCACGCATTGCCCCCCTCCCCCCGGCAAATCGCACCCTGGCTACACTATTCCCGTTTCAAGACGGTGTATCGTATCCATAGCAACGACTATCTTTACTTCCATTCCAACCTCTGGGTTTTCAGGCTTTTTTAAAGCTGGATATCACTTGTAGCATCTTAAAAAATGAATTAGGATATAGTAAGATGAGGCATTTCTAGTAGTGATGAAACTCTGACTGCTCTGTTCTCTCCTACGCTGCTCCCTCTCTTGATTCACTCTCTAGCTCGCTTGACCACCTCTGCTCTCTCTCCATCTGTCTTTTCCTCACACACGCGCATGCTTGTTGAGCCTCTCAACCAGCTGACAGTTTGTAATGGACCTGACCAGCTGACTTCGTTCAGCTATGAGCTGATTGGTGCTTAAAACGTGAGCGACGTGCCTTACGTTCTAAAGGCAGCCACTGGCCACTTGAGAGGTTGAGTCGCAGGTGACACAATCCGCTGGCTTGAGTCGAGCTGAGACGGAACATTTCACACCGCCGCAACTTTTCCCTGCAATGAAAAGATCTTGGGTGGGGTTATGAAACAAGAACGGGACACGAATCCCGGTCTAAAACGGTTTTGTCTGGTCGTGAATCTTTGGTCTGAACTGGGTCTAAAACAGTCAAAAGATATTGGTAAACATCTCTCTCCCAAAACCCAAAACTAGTGCTCAACCTTAAATTTGTGATGTCATCAGGTATAAAGTATGCAATTGCTCCATAGACAATGTGTCCAACAATATGTTATAGATGGCAACGAGAGCACCCAGGGGAACATTCATAGTATATGGGAACGTGTTCTGTTTCAGAACTGAGAACACTACAACAGAATAAAGCTCATCCGGGTATATTAAAAAAAAAAAGAAAAAAACTAGTCTTCCATTTATTGTTTATGGAGCAGCTCCAGATTTTATACTTGATGACATCACAAGTTTGAGACTTACTTAGTTGGTTTCTAGCTTTGAGAGAGAGATTAGCTCATGTCCCCAAATATTGATTGACCTTCCCTAAACCATGGAACTAGCCTGGATGCCAGCCGAACTTAGCCCCGCCCACAAAATTCGAGGTTGGGAAGTTCGGTCTGGAGTCGCTCCGTTGAGAAGCAATTATTGCCCGAACAGGATCGGTTTGGACCAATCAGATTGTCGGACAGATGATCAACAGTAACAGAATCAATCACGTCGCCAAAGAACGCTTGGGTTGAATTTGTTGAGATGTGTAGATTCCACCATCGGGTCTGTTACAGAAGATGTCGGCAGCGCATTCATTTTAAAATCCTCAGCGGAGGAGCCTCAACAACTGCTCGAAAGCACAGTAGCGTTATATGGTGGAGCGAGATAGAGGGAGACTGAAGAGTGGGAGCGCCGGCGCTAGAACAAAGCCGTGAATCAGAGAAATAAAACACGTTTTCGCCAATTCATCTCTAGAAATGCGACTGTAGCGAGCATGTCACTATCGCTAACGTTATCCACATTTATATTTACAAGAAACATATGATATATCAGCTTCAAAAGTCTAAAAGTCGGAAGTTAGAACGAATGCATTGTGCAAAGAGTGGTTGCTATGGAGACGATACAGTGTTGAGTTCTGTTGCTCTGATTGGTTGGAGGTCTATCCAATGAATGCAGAGGCATTTTTTTTTTTCCTGGTTCGGTTGGAACAAGCCCCATAATCACAGCCCAATGGAGCGGTTTCAGACTCACATTCTGACTAGAATCTGAGTAGGACCACGTCAGGCTACCATGGAACAACACATTAGAATTTTTAATTTAGATGGTGTTCCCCTTTAAATTCCTCCAGAATACGCTAATCTTCCATGCTTCTGACTACAAATATGGTTTAAAGTGCTCATATTATGCTTTTTGGCTTTTTCCCTTTTATTATGTTTTATATCTTTTTATGCACGTTATAGGTTTACAAAGTGAAAAAGCCCAAAGTCCCCCCAAAGGGACTTACCATCTCCAACAGAAAACACTGTTCACCAACTGCTCCAAACAGCTCTGTTGTAGTCCAGCCTTTACTTCAGAGACAAACGTGGTCACTTTGTAACACACGTTATAATTCTCACCTAGCTGCTAGCATGGCACGCCCTCCTACTCTGCTTCTGACTGGCTAGTAGTCCTTACATAGCTACTGAGCATGTGCGACTTCCAACAAAGATGGAACAGAAGTGAGATGTCTCACTCTGTAGCTAAAAGAGAGAGCTCAAGACATAGGGTGAAAAGAGGAGCTGCAGTACAAAATACTTTTTTTTATTTTATTTTTTTTAAAGTTAAACCATGTAATCCTATTCTGGTGCAACCTCTAAATACAATTATGAACCTGAAAATGAGCATAATATGAGCACTTTAAGTAAAATATGGGAATGACAACGTTAAGGGAAGTGTATCTCATAAACTGAGCCCAATATCCTGCTAAGATAATACTGTCTTTGTGATATAAAAAAAGTCACATTTTTAGTAGATGCTACACAGCTACAGTATGCATTCTTTATCCTTGTATTTCTGTAAGTCATAATGTAACTTTATAGTGCAGGAGTCAAAATAAAGTTTCAGCAAAGTGCAAAAAGTCTATAAAGTGCAATGAAAATATCATGTCAGTGCTCTACTAAACAGTCCACTGGGGACAATTAAATGATATCCATACACACAAGTCTAGCGTCACTGAAATTCTCAACAGATGCACATTTAAGGGAATACTTTTGATATGTAGCGTGAAGTCCCATCCATCACAGGGATTCATTTCCATGGTATTATCACCCAGCTGCTCGTTTCATCACCACAACAGCCCTGGATGAGGCTTTAATCAACCAATGTTCCACTCCTCATTCCGATACGTTCATCTGCCAGAGAAAAGTCAAACTAATTGCTATGTGACTCTCCGGAGACTTGTTCATTTTACTTTTCGACGGAAAGGAACCAGGTTGTTGTCAAGACATTTCAGCTTCTGCAAAAGTAATTCAAACACAGGGTTACACGCGGGGCGGCAGATATCCCCAGCAACCCTTGACAAAATACATAGTGGAAAAGGAAATACATATTGTAATGCCAGATTAATAGCTTGTTATGATTAGCAAGTCAATTATCAACACAAACAGCCAGTGACTCGTGAATGGGAGTCGGTGCCACCGTGGCCTCCTGCTTAGTGGAGGCTGCTTCCTCTGCTTCTATAGCAACCAGTAAGCAAAGCTATCTCTCATTTCAGAGCTCCATTGTTTTCTTTCCCCTCTTAATCGAGAGACCTTGTGTGCCCTGCTCAATATGTTTTTAAAATAACACTTTCAATGCCAGGCGAATTATGAATCATTTGTCTTCCCTGTCCGCATTGCTAAAGTTAAACTGCAAACCACAACAGTGGACTTCGAAAACCATCATTAACGTGAGTATTCTATTCCTATACGTCGAACCATTCCCCTTCCTTAATTGAATCATACGTCTTGATCTCAGACACTTTTGTGCCTTTAGCTGTTCCCCTGCTGAAAAAAGATCTAATCATAATTCTCAATAATTCTGTTTCTCTGCTCAGCTGTCGGAAGGAAAGTTGGAATGGAAACCACCTGTGTTTGTCTGACATTCCTTTTGCTCAACGATGCACTGTGCGGTTGCTTTGTGACCTGATTGCCTCGCGCTGTAAAAGATTATTTTGTCTGTTTATGAAATTATGAAATTGTTAAACAGCCGCTCACGCCGCTCGTTTCCCAGTGATGTAAGCATCTCCCTCGTCTCCGCTCATCAAGGTTCCTGCGGCTTCCTGCCTAACAGGGCGAGAGAAGATCTGTTGCACACATGTACGCTCTGAGCATGTAACTCGTGTCTACTTGACAATTAGCAAGGAAATCATTTTTTTTGAAAATTACTGATTGTTTATTTGAAGGTGTCACAAGTCATAGACCACATCATTTGAGCCGCATCTCAGCTCATACACACAAGGAGCATGAATAATTTTTTTATTTCGCCCTATAAGCTGAGACGAATATAACCGGTGGATGTAATCATCCAAGAGGGGAAAAAAAATGAAGAAAAAAGTGAATTAACACACTGTCACAGAAAATATCAGCACAAAGCTAAGATTTATAACATCCATGTCCTGACCCACATTAAAAACCTGGTCAGTTGGATTCCAAATCTTTAAGTGCTGTGCAATTAAGAGACCTTGCTCCGAGGACCTCGGGGGCCTAATGAAATTACAAAGGATCAACAATTCACTGATATAAGGTGGTGCCAAGTTGTGTAAAGCCTGTTAGGTAATGAAGGATTCTAAATTAACTGCTGAAATTGATTGGAGGCCAGAGCAGTGAAGCCAGGACAGGAGTGAAATGGGATTGCTGTGGAGTCTTGGCAATCTCACTGTGGAAATTTGGAGTTGAGCTCCATCTTTTTCACTTTAGCAAGAATACAGATGAGAGAGAGAGAGAGAGAGAGAGAGAGAGAGAGAGAGAGAGAGAGAGAGAGAGAGAGAGAGAGAGAGAGAGAGAGAGAGAGAGAGAGAGAGAGAGAGAGAGAGAGAGAGAGAGAATTTTTAGGCAATAGGTGTATTGTGTTGCCACACTATTTTTTTGTTTGTTATTATTATGTTTTGTAATAATTACTAATTCGCTGTCTGACATTATTTATATTATTGTATATCAAATAGTGAGGCAAATGGCAAAAAGGTGTTGGATAAGTTTGAATATAGCCTACTAAAGATGAACTGTTCTAGCTGCTATAGAGGTCAAAGTGAAAGTGACTCTAACTAAAAGTGAGTCAAAGTGAAAGTGAGGCAAAGTGACGTGACTCGCGGAGGAGCGAGCAGGCTGAGGCTCGCTTCTCATTCTGGATTGTGTCTGACATCCCGTTGTCTTGTCGCTGTATCCACTCACGTGCTTTGGGCTCGTCGTGTGTTTTCTACAACTGGAACATTAGATGTAGAAAATAATGTCTTTTGTCGCAGAAAACGATTTTTACCTTTCTTTTTTCTTAGTAATGCGGCTAAAATTAGCAAGATTTCAATTGTAGATATTACAGTCCACCGCTGAGGCAAACTCTGTTGGGGCAGCTGAAGAGCCTCAATCTGAAATAACGTTAGCGAGTAACTCGGCTAACGTTAGCAGCACCATCATAGCATCAAACGTTAACTTTACAGAAGGATTCGAAAAGGCCTGTCAGCCAAGCAACTTCAGTTATCCTGGAAGGAGGTTCGGGACAGAAACTTTTCAACGGTCTTTTCAGCCAGGCTGGTACTCAAAGTGGCAATGGCTACGTTATGTTTCTGATAAGGACTATGTGCTGTGCTTTGTGTTCTGCAAAGCTAAAGAGAAGCGGTTCCATCACGCCGAGGGAAAGAGTTGTTTTACCAGTGGAGGGTTCGCGAACTGGCGCAAAGCTACAAGCAAATTTTCCCAACATGATTGCTCTGACCTGCACCTGGAGTCAGTGAGAATGCTGGCATCTCTTGACCAAGAACCTCTATCAGCGATGATATCTGAAAATGTATGAAAACAACAGAAAGTCGCGAGGACTGTACTGGAGCTGCTGTTCAGATCTATTAGGCTCCTTGCACGTGAGGTAGTTCCATTGCGTGGGTCATAACCATCGTGATGGCGTTCTCTGGCAAATGATGTTGGATCGAACATACGACAAGCCCGAAGCACGTGAGTGGATACAGCGAAGAGACAACTGGATGTCAGACACAATCCAGAATGACATTTTGGAGATTCTGGCACACGCTTTGCAAAGACAAATTGTATCAGAGGCAAGAGGAAGCTCTTTCTTTGGACCTACGGATGATGGGACCACTGACGTTAGTGCAAATTAACAGTTTTCATGCAGTTTAAAATACGTGGGGAAAGATTAGTTAGTAGCTAACCGCACAGCCAAACTCCATCCAAAAAGAACTGCCTTTTGGCGTTTCCACAGTAATAAGCATAACAAAATACACCAAAACGAGTTATTCAAGATAGTCTGTTGCTAATGTTTTTCCTTAGCTATACCGAAATAGGCTAATGATGTCAAGTGCGCTTCTGTGGGGTTGGGGTGCGCGCAGTGGAGTCGGAGTGGCGAGTGCTCTTGCATAATTGTGGAACAGTGGAATTTGTGGGTGCCCAGGACTTTTCTAAAACTTCTCACTCTCACCCATACACTGCGCTAAAATGACGTATTTAATCCGAAACATTTCCTGGGGAAAGAAATCGTCAGACATCCATTATTTTGTTATTCAGCACACCTGGTCAAAAATAGGTTCCCGCGCGCCTGTGATACCGGGCATGTAAACAGCACGTTCCGTTTGGATATTCTTTTTACGAATTAAGCATTTTTTTCCCAATCAAGACAAGACAAGAAGAAGCCAGGGGTAGAGAGAGATTGTAAATTTACAGCTAAAATCTAACAGTATCTCACTGGTTCAATGTTATACAGGATCATACTGTAAATGGCAATGCATTCTGGGAGAAAAAAAAAAGTATATTACAGCACTATCTGAGAATGTTACAGATTACAGGTGTTTACTGTTAATACCAATGCATCTTGGGAAAATAAAGATACTGCAGCCAGTATATTACTGTAAATTCAAATACAGTACGAAACTGTCTATTTACAGTAAAATAACTTGAAGTGCTCATATTATGCTTTTTGGCTTTTTTTATTGTGTTATATATCTTTTTATGCACGTTTATAGGTTTACAAAGTGAAAAAGCCCAAAGTCCCCCCCCCCCAGGGACTTACCATCTCCAACAGAAAACACTGTTCACCAACTGCTCCAAACAGCTCTATTGTAGTCCAGCCTTTACTTCAGAGACAAACGTGGTCACTTTGGAACACACGTTATAATGCTCGCCTAGCTGCTAGCGTAGCACG
The DNA here is from genome assembly GCF_004354835.1 of Perca flavescens. Classification (NCBI taxonomy): domain Eukaryota; kingdom Metazoa; phylum Chordata; class Actinopteri; order Perciformes; family Percidae; genus Perca; species Perca flavescens. The sequence goes on from NC_041341.1 coordinate 32,040,440, forward strand.
CCCTCATACTCTGCTTCTGACTGGCTAGTAGTCCTTTCCTAACTACTGAGCATGTGCGACTCCCAACAAAGATGGAACGGAAGTGAGATGTCTCACTCTGTAGCTAAAACAGAGAGCTCAACACACAGGGTGAAAAGAGGAGCTGCAGCAATGTGCAGTACACCAAAAATATGGTGTATGAAAATGAAACCACAAACCTATTCTGGTACAACCTCTAAATACAATTATGAACTTGATAATGAGCATAATATGGTCACTTTAATGTTTAAGAACTGTTTGCTTACTGTAAATAAACGTAAATTTACGGTGAAAAGTTTTACAGTGTGTAGGAACTGCCGATCCTGCTTTTGATTTTGAAGTGAGTGTAATCGAAAGCTCTTTTCAATAATTTTTGATTTAAAATCGAAAATGTGACACCTTTAATCAAATGTAGTGTGTATTTTGAGTTTATATAATACTTTTCTAAATATACAAAAAAAAAACTATAAAAAAAGGGCAATGCAACATGACCAGTTTTAGGAAATGTGTGACATTGTTGTCATGTAGAAATGTTTATTCCATCACAGTTTTGTAACTTCTGATTAGTTATCTTAAAAATAATTTGATTTAAAAATACATTTTAAATACTTGAAAAAAAAAATGCTATTGTTTAAGTCTAATTCACAGACTTGCAGTAGGCCTACTATATTGTCCAGCTTACCCAGGGTAGTCTACATATTGGTTAGCTGTGGAGGCAGACATACGATGAAGCCCAGTCTTAGCCCAGCTGCTTTTACACTGTGCTTGGTTTACATACAATGTGCTGGGTTTACCGGTGGAAGATATCACTGGAAGTTACTTTATATGCTAAACACATCTGAAGGGCAGAGTGTCTTTGGTCAATCACTGTTTGTTTAAATTACAATTTCCACATACAAATTGGAGAATCTCTTTCCCATCATGGATGGCAGAACATGCAGCCTGTTGATTAGTTTTCAAGGTAATAAGCCTGATGTATAATTGTACCATTATGTTGTTTACATGATGACTTAAACACACTTAAGGAAGGTCTGTGGACTTTTTTTTTTAATGCAGTTTGCCGCCCTTTTCACGTTTCTTACTTGATGACTCGTTTACAATTTGCTTTTTATGGCCATCCTTAGCTTGTGCAACACTTTTATTGTTGGAAGGCAGTTGAGAAATTGTGAATCCTAAAATGTAGGGAGGAGACATTTGGCATTTTATAGCTGCGGCACTTTCTAAGGATTTACAATGATGACAAACTTTTCTTCCAGTCGAACAGGAGGGCCAAACAATCGGAGCATAACTCAAGTAACTTGGGGTCAAACTCTCAAGGCATTCCCAAAATGAGCTAAAGTAATGGGGTGGGTTCGCTACTCAATGTAGCAAGTGAATGGAATCTGAAATGAGAAACAGCAGGTGCCATTTCGAGCTAGGAAGGACAGAAGCAAGGCCTTTTGTTGCACCCCGTCTGATGGCCATCGGCACAACAAGGCAGCTGGAAAGATTTCAAAGGGGACTGTATCAGAGCCCTGCTGGTTTCATGTTCTCCCATCATCCTTTGTAAAATGTTCTGACCACGCCTGCTGGAGAGAGGCTATACTGAAGCTGCTTAATTGAACTGCTGTTTCAGATCCATGCCATTTATATTACACACTCAGTTTAGTTGATGCCCCAATTAAGAGCAATGTAAATACAGTCATATGGTTTTTCAAACACGTGTTTTAAGTGGCTTCGCTAATATATTTGATTATATATTTAAACTCAGACACACCTAGAAAGAAGTACAACACTTCAGACATCGTAATCATGTAACCACTACTTGCATTTTCTGCTGTAAACCATGTATACCTCTGACAAAAATGAATTACAGTCATTACTTCATTATATTACATTCTCAAGGGCAGAATGTGAAGGTGCACTAATCAAGAGGCTGTTTAAGTTTTTTTTCCCCTTGATTAAAGAAATACTATATAAGCAAAGCACACTTTGAATACTCCATTACAAGTAAAAACCCTACATTTAAAATGTTTATAATGTTAAAATGTTTAATAAAATGTTAAAAATGTTTTTACACTGTTTCTATATGTATCTTTTATGTTCCACAGTATGTATTTTATGCCATTTGAGCCTGCCCCTTTAAAAGACAAATTTCTATCACTCGTGTCTTCTGAGACACTAAGTTAAGTATGACAACACAAGAGTACTCTGCCAAAAGTAGAAATACTAAATGCAGAAAAATGGCCAATCTGAGTGTTAACAAGGTGTTTTATCATTGGTGTTTTAAGCCCCCAACTTCAACTTCAAGGCAGCGCTTCGACCTTCGACTTCAAGGCACCTACCCCTAACCTTAACCCTAACCATTGCCTAATCCTAGTGCCTTCCAGGCAGATCTGCCTGGGAGGAGACGTTGGGGCCTTAAAAAACCAAACACTGTTAAGAAGTGTATCATGTTGTTGTTATGTCAAATCTTACTTTGTAAAGTAAGTGACTGTAACTGTCAAATGCATGCAGTGGAGTAAAAAGAACAATATATCTCTCTGACTTGGGGTGCTGTATACAGTAAGTGGGGCGTAATACTCATGAAAAGTAAAAGTACCTGACATTTGTACTTAAGTACAATACCTAAAGTAAATACACTTACAGTTTCAGACTATTCCACCACTGAACTGAGAGAAATCAACAGTACTTACATACAGTATGTTCCGTCATTTCAGTGGGATTCTGTAAAAACAAAGTTAAATATGTAACATACTGTAGACGTCTGAAGAGCTTGAACTTCTTCAGCTTATCAGCCAGATGGCTGACCTTCATTTGAACAGAAGTATGCCGTCCCAGTGACGCTGGGATGGAGGGGAGCCCCCCACCCCAGGAAGCCCGACCACAGCTGAGAAAAAAAGTAAGAAAGATGAAAAACGAAAGAGAATTAGCATGACGCTATGTTGTCAGTCTGATCTGTATGATCCAAAGGTCTGCAGAGCTTTGATCGGAGGATCGCTGCGGAGCTTCAGAGCTGTCTGGGTGTCCTCTGTGGGAGTGTGGGAGATACTGTTAAGTTCATTTGTACAGGCACCCCAATTCATCCACCTCAACATTCAAATTATCAAATGTATTACCACATACTGAGGCTGCATTTACATTGCCACGTTTTGTAATTTTTTGCAGAGTTTGGAGCCAAAAGTGCTCTCCGTGCACACAAGTTTAAACTAACACGGCCAAACCTCATACCTCATTAACATTCTCATATACTGGGCATGCGTGTGCCGGGGTAAACAGGAGGCAGCATGTATACTCCACTCGTTGCTGGCAGTTCCCATGGTAACCTCAGTAGCTTAGTCTCAGAGAATGAGAAGTCATGACCCAATCAGGCGTTGAAACGTTGGGCATCGGTGTCGCCAGACGTCTCCGTTTGCGGCCGTTGAGACTGCAACACAAGAGATTCCAAACCATAACGGGGTCAGAAGTGTTTAGGGGCTCTGACACGCCAGAGCAGTGTGAATGTGAGGCGTAAACGTAGCGAAAGATGCAAATGTAGCTTGATTATCGCATCAGTGAAGAACCCATAGCTGCAATCTAATCCCATACTGCATTCTATTCTCTCTCTCTCTTTGCTACTGCGGCGGCCATTCTTTTTTCCGTGGGTCAATGATGCACAATTTTCACAAAAGTCCACACCTCCATTAGCAGTAATGAAATATCACTGTATGGTATGATAAATACATTTGATCTATTGCTTTGCAGATTACATACATTTGAAATCTTACCTGCAACAAGTCACTGCCCCCCTTTATACTCCCATCTTCGAACCGGCCCCTTTTTTTTGGAACTGAAGTTTTGTGACTGCATCTTGCCCCGTTGGGACGCTATCGCTGTGACAAAATGGGTCATCTGTTGCGGATGGTAAATACCGGTATTCAAGACTTACCATGTTACAGCTTTAAACCATATCGTGTGCATGTCTGTTTTAAAGCAGCTTTTCCACACTCAAAGTCACAGTGATTTCTTTACCTTTCTAGTTAATTTTCCTTGAAATGGAGAAACAACAAGAAGATTAGACAAAATAAATGTGAAACATCTCTCGGTATTATGTAGTACAAAACCGTCCGTAACTGTGATTTCAATAATCATTTTAATGCATGTAATGGAATTGAATTTTCACATATCCGTCAATGTCAACAAAAAACATTATAAACTTTGTAAAGGTAGAATTTATGGCGGAGCTGTTTTGAACTGCAATAGATTGTACATGTGCACCTGATAAAGTGGACACTGAGTGTATATCACTGGCATACAAAGTAAACAGAGAAAAATTATTACAGTATATGTGGGCTGTTGTGAATGTGTGGGGAATGGCCTAGACTGCTGTTAGATTCCCAGAATTAATTCAATTCAATTTTATTTATAGTATCAAATCATAAGAGTTATCTCGAGACACTTTACAGATAGAGTAGGTCTAGACCACATTCTAGGGGATTGGGTTGGGGATATGGGGATAGAATTATTATCCAAGTCCGGCCCTGCAGCGTTCTATCACAGTGGGTGAAAGAACATAAACCTGGTTATTGCACAGCAGTAGTCTCTTCAGGTACTGTGGAAATCTAGACGCACGCCTACCGTCAGAAAATGTAATTTGCAGCCAGGGTCAGTCTAGCAACTCTTCCTTGGCTTGCGAGTTGGAAAAACCAAATTCTGGTCAGGCCAATCACATCGTGTACAGAGTCGGTGGGCGGGGCTTAACATAAGGACGGCAGAGTTGTGATGGTTCCGCGTGAATTCCCTGCTACTTGAAAACAAAGAAGATGGCTGCCGCTGCTGGCGAACAGCGCTCTTTGGAATCAGCTTTGGCCGCGACTCTGGAAGACTTGGAGTTCAGCTTCTCTTTGAGAAAAGAACAAAGAACGGCACTGAAGTCATTCTTAAAAAAGGAAGATGTGTTCTGAGTTTTCCCGACCGGATACGGCAAAAGTTGAATCTATCAACTAGCGTTGCTCTGGTTGGCTATGAGTGCAGAGGGAATTTGAAAGACAACCATTTATCCCGCCCCTCGGATTGAGCCCTGCCAATGGTGAGTTCCCAGACCCAACATCTTGATGTGGGTCTGGCTTGTTAGGCTACTCTTCAGGAATAAGACAAGGTGAAATAGAAGTTATGTGGATGTAACTATAAGTTATATAAGTACGTGCATAACCAAGAGAGTTGAAAGAATCTAACCACCTTTGGTTCTACAATAGTTGTGCCTGTGTCCCTTGCCTCTATGGTCATCACTGTTTTGTTTTACCAAGGTTCCAACTTGAGCCTGTAGTCTCTCGGTGCATCTCCTAGCCCTTAAACGGCCTCCTCAAGTCCTCCACTTGCCTTTCCTTCCTCGCGTCTTAGTCCCTCCCACCGAGGAGGCACGGGAGAGACACAAGGAAGTCATGGGAGGAGAGAGGCAACGGGCAAATTTGTTTTTAGAGGGATGAGACGTCCTTTCCTCTGAAGTGTCACAAGAAGTCATCAGCTGCATGGGCGGGAGTTAGCAACTCCTTCAGCTGCAGGGCTTCCAGGGAGGCTGCTCTCGTGTATCCTCGCCTATAGCTCCTTGATGATCCGTCCTCGACGCTCACTCCTAGGGGCAGAAATAAGAGCTTTTAGACGGAGGAGGGACAGAACAACTTCCGGTTCAGCCGAGGACCGAGGAGTCGAGGAGCTATCAAATAAGAGTTCAAATATGCAGCCTCTATCTAAGAGCATGTAAACTTGGCCTGGCTGTAACCCATCCATTGGCAATTTTAGACCCTTTTTAGGGTGGCTCAAGCCCTCCTAATTATAATAATAAAAAACAAAAAAATCAATTTTAGTACTTCAAGTTAAAGGTTTGCAATCTTGTCTGTTAGTGACAGATACAAATAATTACAGGTTCAAAGGGCTTGACACTGGTTTAATATCCTGTGTGTCTGTCGCCAATGCTATGCTCCTGTAACCCAGCCAAGAATGGGTTAACAGAAACGTAGCGTTGGCCAAGCGGAGGAGGTTGTTCCAGACTCCAGCCGTTGGCTGAGTCTCTATCTGATCCGACAGACGGAGAGCAGGAGATGGTTGGGAAGTTTAACGTTGGTAGTCCCTGGAGAAGAAGTTGGTCATTTCGTGGCGCGGATTATAACCCAAATTGAAACATAAGCAACGACAATTGCTGAATGTTAGAACATTGTGTCAAATTGGTTGCCATTACTGTGACTCATAAAGTGTCCGGTTTAGTTCCATCATAGTGTTAATAGTGTCAAAAAAACGTTAGATGATGTTGTTCAGAAGCTAGCTCAGAGATGATAGGCTAATGAAATTACTGATTTAGCAGGTTTTTGGTTTTTTTGCAATGCACTGTTTCGTGTCACATTCTCATTAGGGGCTGAGCCCCCCTAAAGGTCTGATCCTAGAATCGCTCCTGAACTCATCTGCCCTCCAACACATCTGATAACAAACTGGTAAGGAGATGTGCAACATCTATCAACTGCAACTCTACGTTACCTTCAGGACCAAGCAATTGTGTTTGTAAAGGGTTCTATGTTTGTGGAGTTTTCACGGTCTAAGTGTGCGTTAGACATGATGGCAAATACTTCGTAACCTGAGACGCCAGATGGTTTGTTACACAGAACCTACCTTCTGAGAAGCCGTCATTGAAAACGTCTTGAGAATTTGAAAAAACGGCAGGCACTTTCAAAAAATTCCTGGCAGGATTGGATGAACCATCCGTCCATCATGTTGTGGTCGTCACACACACCTAAACTACGCCCGTCGCTGCCAGAAGCTCCTCAGCGGATGCGGATTGGTTCGGTCCGCTGCTGTTCGTACCCAAACGCATTACTTAAACCCTGACAAGATGCATTTTCATGCGATATGTGATGCCGGGATCCGTGCGTGATCTTGTGATATTGTGAGAATCCAGCTGCAAGTAAAATAATTAGAGCAATGAAGTACCGTCCAGTATCTGCTGATAGGTACACTGGCAGGTCTTGTAGAGGCATTTGCTTGTCTTCTTCATCTCCCGCATCTTTTTGTGTTCAGGTTTCCTCTGATTGAGCCGCTGGGAAGTACCAAAAAGTCCATCCTTTTTTCCCCATCTTTACCATCACGGCTGAGCCCTGTACAAACCTGTACTGCTACTCTGCTGTGAATAGTCAGGCTAAGTACATTTCCTGGTAGAAGAAGAATATTCCTGAACAGGGCAGGTATAAGTTTCTTCCAGGAACCAGGAAACTTGGAAAACTGAAGCTTGACACCTTCTTTCTGTTGTAAGGAAATATTAGTGAGGCATGAATGAACACATCCAATTCAGAGATTCTTAGAAAGAGATGACATCAGATCTGTTTTCTCAGTTCTTGGTGTAGATACTTAAACATTGGTTCACCTAATATTGGCGAGATGACAGTTTAAGCAGATACCGCATTCATTTATGGATGGCTGCACGTTGTGATTACCGGGGGGGGGGGGGGGCATTGGGAGTGCTAGGTAGGACAGTTATTTTCAGACCCATAAAGTCTGGAGTGCAGATCTGTGGAATAATCCACCACCCCAAAGGCCTCGCTACCTCCAGCGCAATAACAGCCTGTCTCCAACCTTAAAAATAGCTGGACACTGGAACTCTCATTATAACCATCCATCCCTGCAGTGGAAAACGTCTGACAGGGAGGGGGGGGGAGTTTGTTTATGAACAAGGCACATGTGCCCTGCCAATATTTTTTTTAGTGTCTTTAACATGGCCAAGTAGCGATAAGTGCAGGATGTTGTTGGAGCAGGGGGAAACTGAAAAGTATTAGAATTTTTTGTGGTGATGTGTGACTTTTTTTTTTTTTTGACTTCTCCTCATGAGTTTTCGAATTAGAGTACATTTTATTTAGATGCAGCATTAGAGTTGCAAAGGATAACCCTTAGAACTCTGCAATAGAAATGGTCTGCCAGTGCCTACACTGCTATTTTTGCTCAATGTGATGCCATTTTGTATCTTAAAATGCTTCATATCCCTAAAATCAGTCAAAAAGCTAAAAAGTATGTAAGTCAACTAACCATAATAAATAATAAGAGTATTGAATTACGAATTTCATCAAAGTTTACTAAATAAACACACAAAACATATTGAGCCAAGAGATTTCTAAATGTAGAAACATAAACAGAATGTTACTTAACACTCCAGAAGTTATTTGAACTCTGTAATTTTTGTAAATGTGCTCATTTTTATGAGCAGAGTGTAAATGTTTCATCTGCAATAGAATGGTGTCATGCGTTTTTTTTTACCGGACGTCACGTAACATGATGACGTCATCACGAGCGGACAATGCAATGACACGAAAGACAGAAGCCTTAGCTTTCTGCTAAAAGATGAAATGCTCCAGCTGTTTTATTTGAGATCGATTTAAATAGAATCATGGAAACTGACGGCCGGAGGTCCGTTCTCTCAGGGATAAAGATGTGACGGACAACCTTTCGCCTTCAGGCAGTATGCGTGTGTGTGTGTGTGTTGTCGTTATTGGAATGACAGATCTCCCTCGCTTCAAACAGCTCACAGTAGATCAGCCTCCACGCTACGCAGCTGGGAGCTGTTCTAATCGGCTCAACCTTCAAGGGTCAAAAACTAAAAAGACGAAAAAGAGTGTGTGAGAGAGGTGGAACCCACACTGGGAGCTGGTGTGTGTAGGTGTGCGTTCGTGTATGTAGGGGGGTGGGGGGCTAGGCTGAGTTCTGCTAAATTCACACCAGCTGTAGTGATGTCAACAGGCAGTGTGTGTCGAATATTCTGGCTCAGAAGCTCCGGCCAGGCTTGTGTGTAAATCTGTGTATTCAGGTGCGTTTTTTTTGTGAAGTCATCTCGAGCGAAGCGGCCAAACTCGGGGTCCGCAGGGAAGCTGGTGTTCCCGGGCCATAACCTTTCTTCTTCTACCGTCCCAATTCAGCCATCATATCTCTCAACTTTAGCCTCTCTCTCTTGCTCTGTTTGACTTGTTGTTCCTGTCTTTAGAGCCCAGCCATGACACCGCGATATCACGAAATCACGCGAGAATTGCAAGGATCACATAGCACACAAAAGTCCATCTCGTCAGGCTTCAAGTAATGCGTTTGTCCGAACAGCAGCGGGCCGAACCAATCGGCGTCCGGCGAGGAGCTACTGGCAGCTGCGGGCAGGGTGCGATTTGTGAAAAAAAATTTTGTTTTTTGATCGTGAAATCCCCCTTGCAATACCATGGATATAGTGCCACTCAGCCAGGCATGCCAAACACTTCAATATTCAATGGAAAATACAGCACTTTCATTCCCGGGGAGCGGAGTTCACTTCGCTGCGAAAACAAAATACCTTCTGGCCCTCTGAAATTTGTGATTCGTGACTTTTGGGCTACATAAATAAAATGCACTTGAAATCTTGTCATGTGAGTGATATTCTAAAATATTCGCAATTCAACATAGTTATATAACTTGAAGGATGTCAGTAAAATATAATGTCAAAGTCTTCGGTTTTCCAGTATAAACAGCGGTAACTTTGGTTGACGACACAATATATCTAGGATGTCGCCCCACACTAAAGATAAAAACATCTTGTTTTGATGAGAATCTGGTAGCGTGACCCACTGCTCTGGTTCTTGCGGTTATTCGCACCATCTGTATCTAAAGAGGATAGGGTTTCATAATGTATTTTCATGAACAATACAGATGCTCAGTGGATCCATCCGTGCTGTTCTACACAGTGGGAGGCCTAGTTGAACTGTTTCGATTATTTTCTTGGTCTTTTTCACATTTTTATAGTTTAAATAGCAAAACCAGATACAGTACTTTTGGCCCACTGAAGTATCAGGAGCTTTCTGTAGTTAAGGAAACTGTGCATAACGTTGATAGGGGTGGGCTGTCTTTGACTCCCACACTGGGAAACGGCTGAAATCACAAAGACAAATCTCTTCACTTAATTTAGTCATAGGACAGGAGCAGGAAGTGATTTTGTAGACGGGATGTTTACATTACTAAAAGTTTGTTACTCTAACCTTGTGAATTGAGGTGCAGGAGTCACACAAGAGCAAAATAGGTGTGTGTGTGTGTGTGTGTGTGTGTGTGTGTGTGTGTGTGTGTGTGTGTGTGTGTGTGTGTGTGTGTGTGTGTGCGCGCGCGCGCAGGGTGAGGGGAACGCAAAGGTTGTGCACCAGTGTAACAGATGAAAAAAAGAAAATACCTCCGTATACCTCAGCGTATCGGGTTGCAGTAAAACTAATTAGAGGATTACTGTTGTGATAAGAATTGGAAAGCTTGTTTAGCTGTTCGTGTTCTGGTTCGACTTAAATTACACACTGGGTTCGTCTTGATGTAATGCAATATAATTACCTTGTAATTATACTTTTGAGGATGTTTAGTAATGCAATATGCCATTTTGCAACTGCAAGTTAGGGCCACAGTGTTAGAGGGAGCACGGCGAGTGCCAAAACCAAATGGTGACTCCGAGATGTAATCTGCTTCGCTGCTTTAAACTATTTTGCTGCTTATATTACACCCAATGGAGAGTGGATTGGGGCTTGCTACTTAGTAATTGTGTGTTTTGAAATTAAAATACAGTCGTGCTTAGGAATCAGTGTATACAATGTATCCATGGTGCTTAATTTGACTTTTGTACTTATTTGTTCAAAGTTGCAATCTGTGTGGGCAGGCATTAAATATTATTTTTGAAAAATCACTTCAGTTCTAATGATTAAATGTGAGTTCAGTTGGACATTAACAGCACTGATGGGTCCTACCAAACTTTCAATGTTGTAAAGGTAAAAGCAGCTTGAATCTCTAATGGTTTATAGTTAATGCTGTGTGGCCTTTTTTGAGAAGTGTGTTACATAAAATGAGGTATCAACCCTGTCTCCTAAAAAATGACATTCCCATACAACTAAACTGCATTGCATTCCCAATTACGTTTCCAGGGAAACGTGTATTTCCCCGGATAACCAGTGCCAAACGCACATTGTGAAATGGTTGCAGTGTTAAGCATGTGGTTAACATTGTCAATTGGAACAAAAAATACGTGGTTAGGTTTAGGAAAAGATAGGGTTAGGGTTAGGTAAGTTAACTACATCACGTAAGTTAACTTCCTGTTTTTTTGACCCTTCTACCAACATACATTTCTATTTGATTAGAAATGTTTTTGTGATACGTCAAAAAAAAAACTAATCCAGGACACGTAATTGAGAATGCATTTCAGTTGTATGGGAATTTAATTTCATCATCAGTTCCACTTCCCCTATTTTAATCAATACAGGTGTATATACAGTCTGCAGAACTTGTGTTAGAAACTGTTTTATCCCCATATGGAAAATATGAGAAATATGTGTTGTCTCTTTCCTTAAACAGAAAGTGGGGAAATACTTTTGTTTTAATTCCTATTATCAATATGGCCATCCCAGGGTTAAAAAGGCAAAACCAAGATCAGCAGGATCCTCAAACGCTCAGATGTTAAAATCCATTCCGTGGCTTTTTGGAAACAATGATATCATCCAGCAATTACACTGTGTCCATGTGACAGAACAACTCATCATTTGACTTATTATGATAAGACTCAAAGGCCAGCCAGGGATGTCCTGTGTTAGCCGAGGTGTGTTTGGATACACTCACTCAGCCCATCCTGTGACGTATTTTCTCAATAGTCCTCTGTGGAGGCCGGATGACAGAAAAAACATTATTCTTGTTCCTTATGACTCAAGCCTCAACTGAGATCAGGGTCAGATCTGCTGACCTGCTGCACATAATCTCCCATGTTTGACAGGAGATAAAATAGATACCAACAAGGTCTTTTTAAAATATGTTGTAGGGATCTGCTTGTTATTGTAGAGATGGGCTTATGGTAATCTTAAACGGTGGAAGAAGTATTCAGATCCTTTACTTAAGTAAAAGCACTCACACCAAATTGTAAAAATACTCTGTTACAAGTAAAAGTCCTGCATTGAAAATGTTACTTAAAAGTACGTAAGTCAGAAACAGCCGGTCTTGTAGGCCGTTATATTGTTGGCTAGTTTAATTTATACTAAAACATATTTTATAAACTACATGTGTTTTGTTTGCAAAAATCTTAATATGTAAAGTAACTAAAGTTGTCAGATTAATGTAATGGAGTAAAAAATACAATATTTCTCTCTGAAATGTAGCGGAGTAGAAGTAGAAAGTGGCATAAAAAGAAAAGACTCAAGTAAAGTACAAGTACCTCAACATTTGTACTTAAGTACAGTATTTGAATAAATGTCCTTAATTGCATTCCACCACTGGTAATCTTAACAGTATATGCATATTGGCAAGGGGGATTTGGCTACATGATGTTGTCCCAATCATCTGCTGAGTGGGTGGGTGGTTAGAGATGAATACTGGGTCATGAGATCCCAGTTTTTCCTGGGAAATCTTCACCAAAATCGACTCACCCGTGGGAACCTGGGATTTATAGTATGCATGTTCTTGTGAAAGAGCTTCCCCAAACCGCCAAATAATTGCCAGTTCGACCCTGAAATGCCCAATTATTAGCATAATTTAATTGTGTTCATGTTTTTCTGTTTCTTTCAATTACTTCATTCATGCTGAAACGGCAGTTTACAGTTCAGCTGTGTGGAAAACTACTTATCAACACAAAATCTGTGAATGAAAATGATGCAGGTAGTTGGAGACCTCTAATACGGAAGACGATTAGGGCCATTATGAAAAATATGTCATTTTATTACTAATCACTTTGTTGATTCGGATTGTTATTTTCAGTTCAGTTTAACGATTCGTAGTCACCGAGTCATGTTTGTTAATCTTTCCTAAACCCCACACCACACTTACAAGAAACGTTAACATGAAGTCTGATCGACAGCAGTGAAGTCTGGCGTAAGTAGAGTAAGATCAGCCGGTTCAAACAGTTAAACATAAAACTAGGTCTATCATGACATCATGATCATTTCTATGGCTGTCTCAGTTTCTTAGCTAGCATTTGAACAAAAAGTAACCTACTGTATACTGCCCTACAAAGGCAAAACGCCGTAACATCATGTTTGGGCAAAAATTAGTTAATGTCACTTTTGTGGTATTTGAGACCTCCTTTATCATGTGAATAAATATCGTGAGTCAATTTGATTGTTTTAACGAGAAAATAAAGGGCTATGACAACCGTAACATCCAAAACCATACGAGAAACCACAGCAGAACGCCGTAACAGCTGTTACGGCTCTTTGCCTATGTTCCGGGCACGCTGAAGTTGAGTTAAGGTGTTCTGACTTTGTTTAGCCAGCCATCAAGAGAGATGTTACTGTGCCGCCGTGATGTTACTGTACTCTGGCCTCGTCGTACTGTCAAAGTTTGCCGCTTTTAATTGTCACCAAACTACGTAACATACACACGACATATCTTTCAAATAAAGTGGCGATGATTCCTATTCCCTTCAGTGTAGACCGGAGCTAGCTAACTTTATCACGTAGCGCTAACGGTGATGCTGACACACCTCCTCGCTTTGCGGAGCCTCACATCAGACGCCGAAAACGAATTATTAAATACACAGGCATCCTACCTTTCCATGCAATCCGATATAATCCATGGAAGATATAATCCATAGCAAAGCACGTCATCTGCTGTATCCACAACAATCCATACATGTTTGAGCCATATTTCCTTCTTGCAGGTGTTCATGTCAAATCTTACACAAATCCATAAAAGCACTAAACTAGTTATTGCTAACGTCCGTACAAAGTATGCTAACCTAAATGTCATCTCAGAATTAAAAAGTAGTAATCCAAGTCAAGTTTGTTGACTGTGCATCTTGAGCAGTTTGGTGGCACTTAACCCTTAACCAGGGGCTGTTCTAGGATCAGACCTTTAGGGGGGCTCAGCCCCTATGAGAATATGACACAGATACAGTGCCTTGCAAAAGTGTTAAACATTATATATTTATTGTTAAACAATAAATATACCTTTGTATTCAATTATAATTAAATTATCTTTATTGAGAAAATATGTCTTGTATTTATTCATACTGTATACTGTACTGCAAAGTACCTTATCTGTCATACTGTTCAACTGTGTTGCCACACTATCCTGATCATTATAGCAGTAAATAGGAACAACCAAATGTCTTCTATATAATTTAAAACAAATACCATGATGACTAGACCTTGGTTAGGTGTTCTTATAATGGATGTAAGTATGGTGAACAGCAAGCAAATATTGATTATATGTCAGTTACTGCCTTTTGCCTTTGCATGACTCCTTGTTTTTGGCACATGATACAAAGACAGAGTACAGTAACTGCCAAACAAGGGTCAAAGGTCAATTTTGAACTCAAGATTTTTTGCATACAAACATTTCTTCATTATAACAACTAGTTGTCAAATTTTGGGAGTTCTACCTATAATACTTTTGTCTGGACAAAACAGAAACTTTAAAGTCATTTTTCTCAGTTTCACACTCTAGCGAGTTAAGGTCTTTTGCCTTTTCAGGGCAGTATAGCACTGCTAAGCTGACTGCTAAAAGCTAATGATTTGGATAGTCAGTCCTTTCCCTTACATTGAAACATAACATGAATACACGTCTTCCACATGGGCGTGTGTGTGTGTGTGTGTGTGTGTGTGTGTGTGTGTGTGTGTGTGTGTGTGTGTGTAATATTTTGTCAAAGTCTTGCACCGTGGGATACTGTCACATTGCTGGTGTAATCATAACCCCAGAAACGGACAGTCATTAATGTTTACAGAAGGATATGGCAGTCTTTGGCTTCAGAGGCCCATTCAATATATGATCAAGCAAAAGGATAAGAGGTCACGCTAACCCCCAAGAGGCAATATCTGCGTACATGCCTGGCGAGCTCTGCGGTGTGGAAACCTCGCCGCCACCGTGGCTCCTTGGCACAACCTCTGCATTCTTCTCTTGACCATCACCCTTGGATTCCTCAGAGGCACTGCCCTTAAACACTATACCGCTGTCCATCTTGCCGGTTTACTGACTGAAATTCCTGCATGGTTTCCACCCTCCGCCCTATGGTCAAAAGCAACATCCTTTTGCCAGTCCTTGAGTTGAGTGACTCTTCCCAGTGGTTATGAGGCAAGTTTATCCGCGCTGGCACCGCTGCCAGCAATGCCAGCATCCATGTTACTGCTGGTGTTATATTAACATTGTCTCCAGACAGTGCCTTTAAACATTAGCAGAGCCTTTTTTTATTGGGTGTGTTGAGTTACGACTGATGTAGCAGGGAGACGGAGCAACTGTGCTGGTGTAGGGATTAGCTCGCACAAAGGATGAAACTTTGTACTGCTTTGCACATTGTTATCACACCCACCCATCTTTTCTGGGATTGGGAAAAAAAATAAAATTCTGTCTGCTTTCTTGTTCGAGGCTACAAAAACAAACCAGCTGACGTGTTGCCAAAGAAAATTCATACATGTCACTAATTGTCAAGAAAAGCTGGCTGCTGGACACATCTCCTTAATACAGACAGTATCCAAAACAAACACTGCCACTGCTGACATGGAGATATGAGCTGTCTGCACTGGAGTGCCAACCTGACAAATACCCCTCCCCCTGCTTTAGAATGCCAAGCTTAAGTTTCTTTCTCCGCTCTTTTAATGCATAGCTCACTCCTCATGTCCAAATGTAGTTTTTGTTGCACCCTTTAATGTAATATTATAAAGTAATCCTTCACCCAGCCCTTTTCAGCCCTGCCTCTCTGGCCCTTTTTTACTTTTATGATTTCAAGTGCCTCGTATGCAGAATCCAGCTGAGATTTAAGACACTTTCATTTCCACTTAACCACATATGTGCGTCTCATTGGCTGTATTGCAATCCCTCTTACTCACACAGATCCTTCAGTGGTTGCACTGATCAGGGATCAGATAAAGCTACAACAGCTCAATACGCCTTCTGTAAGATCATATGTGTTGAAATAGCTGGAGATGCTTTTTCCTGTCCCTTTAATGAGACAGGAAGAATGAAGGCTTAACTTGGTGTCACTTTAGCTGCTGTTGTCACGGAGGAAAGACCCTTTAAGTGTCTACTTTCACAGACTGCTTACTGACGTAGTTACTGGAGTAAATATTACGTATGGAGAGATGGATGCATTTACACATTTTCAAAATCAGGCTGGAATGCATCACGAGTTTAACCCCCTTGGGCCGACGATGTTGCATACCACAGCAAATGCATGTTTTATGTCATATTTAATATCTCCAGATCAATAGAATGTAGATAAATACTTTGTTTTTGTTGAGAAGCAGAGAGCCAATTCAACAAGGTGTTTAGTTTTGTGGGCCTTTCAGAAGGTGTTTTTTTTATCCAGCCCGGAACTCCAGCGTCTTTGTGCAATAAATCCATAATTGTGATTCCATAAATCACATTACTAAATGTTTGATATCTGCGCATCGCTTCAAGCTAGTGTAGTTCTGATTGTTTAGCATAAAAGCTAACGTCTTAGCCTTTCCAAAGAGGGCTTCCGGCGATCACAGGCCTTCCAGAAGCTTTGTAATCCAGCTTGGAACTACAGTGTCTTTGTACAATAAACCCATAATTATGAATCCATGAATCACGTTCATAACTTATTGATGTCTCCACATCGCTTCAAGCTAGTGTCATACTGATTGTTTAGCATAAAAGCTAATGTCTGGCCCTTTCCAAAGAGGGCTTCCGGGAATCATAGGCCTTCCAGAAGCTTTCTAATCCAGCCTGGAACTGCAGTGTCTTTTCTGAATTTGTACACAGTTGCACACAGTGTAAGGATGCAAGGATAGGGGTTATGAGGTTTCATTGTCCTTGTTAATAACACAAGCGGACAGCCAAAAACACATTGCCATCTAAATCTGCATCTATAATGCATCTCAAGCGGACCCATGGTGGTCAGATTTCATTATTGCCTACGTCACTTTCACTAGAAGGTCAAAGGGCCCCGCGCACAATTAAAATAAAAAGGAAAAGTTGTGGAGCATTGGTGCCAAAACAACCTTCCCGTCCTGCATAGATGACGTCCTCGGCGCATTCAATTTTAACATTAATATGAGTTCCCCTAGCCTGCTTAAAACTTAGATCGGGCCCAAAAAAATCAAGCCCGACCCTACCCGAGGGTAATACCCCCTGCCCGGCCCGACACATTAACTGTAATTATGAGCCCGAACACGACGTTGAAGGCTGACTATCATCTTTTCTGCCATGGCAAGCCTGCTTCATGTGTCTGTTCATCGTTGAAGTCCCCCCCCCCCCCGTCATAGGCAAGCAGCGTGCCGCACTTAATGCACTCGACAAAGCCAGCACATATGTTGCCACTGCCCACGACTTGTTTCAATTGGTTCCATACCTCCGACTTTCCTCCAAACTTTAGTTCAAGTTAATTCTCCTGTTTTTATTTTTGTCTTTACATCTTTAAGCTACACAATACAGCACAGCAGGCCCGGTGTGATGCGTGCGAGTGGAGGAGACACTGCGCATGATTATGGCATAGCTTTCTCCCCACCCAATTAGGCTAATAAAGTAATGATTAAAGAAACACAAATGCTTGATTAAGGGCTTGGCCCGGCCCGGCCCAAGGATAGTGGCAGGAAATATCGGCCCAGGTTCGGGCTCGGGCTCAGGCAGAGAATCTAAACTCTAGCCATTATGGTCCCCCAGTGGCTAGAAATGGTGATAGGTGTAAACCGAGCCCTGGGTATCCTGCTCTGCCTTTGAGAAAATGAAAGCTCAGATGGGCCAATCTGGAATCTTCTCCTTATGAGGTCATAAGGGGAAAGGTTACCTCCCCTTTCTGTGCTTTGCCCGCTGCCCAGAGAATTTGGCCCGCCCATGGGGAAATAGAGCAACCGTGGCCGCAAGCTGATCAAGGCCACACCCCCACCCTCTCTCCTCCTCAATAGCATTTAAAGCTACAGACGCAGAAATGGCACATCCTAAGGAAAGCTCATTGTGGGACTGGCTCTAGTGGCTGTAATTCTGCACCAAGGCTGAATTTTGGGAAAGAGACTTCAGATACAGTATTAGGGGACCACTGAGGCCTATATAAAAGCATCCAAAAAGCAGCATGTCATAGGACCTTTAAAACCAAATGTAAACAGGTCAGTGATTGATAGCTATTTAATCCCTTCAAGTAGATTGGGTCACTTTCTCTTACTATGTCAGTCTATCTTACTTTGTCTCTTCCTGTACTGTAAATAAAGTGGTCTGGTGGTCTTAGCCTTAGTTCCCGATTACCTAAATAAAAAAAACGAGTTTATGTCTATCTGGTTTAACAATTACCTAATTTCAGGTCTGGGCATTACAATATCAAAACTCAGCGAAGTCCCAGTTCAGTCTTGGAGAGTCAATGTCAGCGTGAGCAAAGAGATGGCAGTCCAGACAACCTACTGTCAAGCATCACATCAGGGGTTATTATGGACCTAGTCTCGCATTGCCAGACCTTCCTCCATAGCACTCCGGAGGGGGCCACGCAGCATTCTGGGATGGGAGAAAAACGTGCTCTGGTTTATTGGCATTTCTATAAACCAATCACAATCGTCCAATTGCCAAATAGCCTCATGAAGGAACCTGTTTTGGTGGAACATGTTTATGTTCAAAAGTTATTTTAGTCATGCAACAGAAAACTCAGATTGGACAGATAGTCTAGCTAGCTGTCTGGATTTACCCTGCAGAGATCTGAGGAGCAGTTAACCATAGTCCTCACAAATCCACCTGAGTTTAAGATTCCAACACAAAGAAAGAGGAAGGTAATGGACATCCGGCTGAAAGAAGGGACATCCGGCGGATTTTCCGGCGACAACGGAGCAATCCCAGAAGTAGATTGTCGTGGATGTAGACTATTATGGACCCAACTGCAGTTTTTGGCAAGACCCACCCTTCAATAGCATTCGCCAGCTAAAATTTGTTATTTTTTTATTTTATAGCGCTTTATCATAGACACTCAAAGCGCTTTTGGGGGGAGGGGGGTGGGGACTGCTCTCTAACACCACTAATGTGTAGCACCCACCTGGGTGATGCACGGCAGCCATACAACGCCTTACGACGCCAGACGCCAGAACGCTCATCACACATCAGCTAGTTAGGGAGGGGGGCCAGGTGGCCATGCTCATGCAAGGTAACGGAACCCGATTTGTTCAGGTCCTACCCCCTGACCAATCCGCTATCCTAACCTTAACCTCTCAAGGTCAATGCCCAACCTCAACCAATCGGCGGTTTCTTGGGGCACGTCCTGCCTAGAACTGCAGTTGGAGCCATAATAAAAGGGAAGATGTAAAACCCATGAAGTCATCCACAACTCTGAATTGCATCCAACATCTCATTAATGTGTTAAGTGTCAGTGATATGAAAATGACGATCGCCTAAAGCCAAATGAAGTTGCACTGCTAACATGCATTTGCTCTTACACAAGACAGGCAGGGGCATGCATTTTTAATCTACGCAGCTTCCAAGACTCCAATGTCAGTTCCAAAAAAATAAACCAGAGCAAGCAGGGGCCACGTGACAAATCCTCTAGCTTAATAGAAGACGGTGTCAGCGTGTAGACAGCAAAGAGCCTGCTTAACTTTTTTTCTTTTTTTTTTATCCGTCAGAATCTTCAGCTCGAGGTGAGTAGAGGTTGGAGGGATCCTGGTGTCTCGTTTCTGTTAAGCGCTTTACTTGCTCGACCTCACCTCTCGATTCTTTCTGCAGCGGAGACCTTCGGCTGTTGAGATGTGTCTCATTTGCCCGGAGTGGAAACCAAAACAAAACCAGCAACACGTGCTGGGGCTCATATACAAAACTGCAGTTTCCATGGCTACACATGTAAAATATTATAAATCAAAAGTTGGTGCTGCTGACATTACTCCACCAATCATGGGCTTTGAATAGCACATGCATAAATATTTACCGTTTTCCTGTCACACTGTTGCCATCGCAACCCTAACGGGGGGATAAACGGCTCACAAATGGGTAAAAAATTAGTACGCCTACATATTATTCTACAGCTTCGATACATGCTACAACTTGCTATGGAATGTCAACAAAGCAAATGCATTCAATTACATATTTTTAGAAATGTTGGACAGACATAACCCTAACCCTAGACATGTATCAGAGCAAGCCATGCAGTCATGTTAGACACAGGATAAAGACAACAAACTCTCCTAATTCCTTCTGTTGGAGAGAAAAGTCACAGCAAATAAACCACAGTAAAGACTTGATGAAATGTTACAGGCAGCCACAGAGTGAAGAGAAAAAAATACAACCTATTACTCAGATGGCAGTGACTTTGCACTTCATTCAAGAAGTACATGTGTTACCAAGTGTTTATGAGTCCCAGTGAGTGGCCTTGTGGGGCGTGGGAGTGGAGGACAAGGGCACAACAAAAGGGAGCCGACTGCTTTAATAGGTGTGCGCTGGGACAGGCGGACCACTTATATAAGTCTACGACTGGCCAGTGTGTCGCGTTGAAAAGTGAACTGGCAGCAATAAAAGGCCAGACCAGTGAATACTGTATAAGCATCAAAAAAATATACTTTCCTACCTGCAGAGGCACATATCGCACATTAAATACATAACTAAATGTCACCACCATTACAGATCAGGGATGTGCAACACTTAACAGTTTCTAACAGCACTGCCGCCGTGAATTCGTGCGAGTAAAATAAGTTATTTGAACTGTTAAAAGCCCTCCTAGGGACAAGTGTTGCAAATTATCCATGGCTATAAACACTGTGATACAGGCATTGGATTGTTATTTATGTAATAATCTATGTTTTTTGTATCTGTCCCTATTTAAATAAACTACAAATAAATAAAAATGAACGCGAGCGAGAAATTTGCCTGATGCTGTGCCGCAAAAGCCGATCACGGTTTAGAGTCTCCTTGATGTCCTGACGTTGTTGAATCAAAAATGGAGGAACAAGTAATAGTGCAGTAGCTGTCTGTGGGCAAGAGCTCTACAGTACCCAAATATTTGTACAGAGAAAGGACGAAAAGAGGAGCTTTCTTGGGGAAAAGTAAGCGAGGAAGTTGGACTACTTGGTACGTTTTGAAATGATGTGTCTGTTGTTGTGTTGATGGAGCAGCTATAACGTTAGTTAGTAAAGTTGTTTGCTTGACGTCTTGTGGACAGACCCGACAAAGTATTGCAAATATGCATCATGATGAAGTCATCCAGACGTAACGTTTCCATCCTGGAGAAAGCTGTGAAAATCGCCGTGGATTTTGCTGCTCCAGATTATATCATTATTCCAGGCAGGACGCCGTTTTGATTTTTTTGATGTCTCTGAGACTTCCACAAAAGGTACAAAGCAGCAATAGTGGTAATTTTGGCAATATTGATGAGGTAATGAGGTCTTGGTGCCTACAGCTCTACACCAGCGAGTGGAAGGGGAGTAGAGCAGTTGAACACTAATGATCCCGATATGATTCTGCGATCAAACTCACGCCATAAAAGCAATGTGAGGCGAAACTATTCGCGGCGGTGCGAATGTGCCATTACAGGGAGAAACCTGGGGAGGTTAACTGGCTTTTGGGGAGAAACCCCTCCGCCTGAGGGCTCACCCGGATGTTCCACTGGGTGCAGTTTTATTCCGTCCTCCGCCACGCGCCATACCACACCGGGAGCATCTCAGAAGCGGAGAGCGTCTTGCTGCTCGACTCGCGGATTTGATCGTCTCTACATGAGCCAAGCACTCCTGCCATTAAACTCCATGCCTTTTCTTTTCTGGCGCTGTCTTAGAAAAAGGACCTGTGGTGTTGTGTTACGTCTTTCCACCTCCAAGATGAATCTCTATATTGGGGGTCTTTTGGTAAATTGAACCTGTCCCTCATTGGTCATTGGTCCCACTATCACCAGAAACAAGGCTTGTAAAATCCACCGACTGCTCTGCCTTGTTCCGTACAAGCAAATGCTTGTGGGCTCACTGTTTGGGTAAACTGTAAATTCAAACAACATCACGGTGAATTTGACGAGCCAGCAATCAGCAGGGTGATCTAACTCTGCGTCTGGGTACACCTTGTCACTTCCATAGGGTCCTGACAGGAGGAAAAATCAGCGCTAGATCAGGGGTCTTTACACGTGAAGGTTTGACTGACTTGGACCTGATGTCTCAGCATATTTTACACAAGATGTTATGTTTTACTTTTATGTTGACAACAGTTAACTTCTGAAGCAATATAAGAAACGTAACCGTGTAAGAAACAGAACAGAATCAGCAACAATTGATCATTGCATCTGCCAAGACAAGAAATACAAGTAGTTTAAGAAGGAAACACTCAATTCTCAAGCAATGTCATTTTCTGGCTCTGTACAGTAATGTATCAATACTAAGTGTGAGAACCTGATAGCGGACTACAGAATGTGACAGTCTGACTGCAGTGAGTAATTATCTAACTTGTGTTTCCTCACCATTCAGCTTTTCAAATTCTCTGCGGAGACCTAATGCAACAAGGATTTAAAGTAATGGAGAAGTGGGAGGAAGGGCTTTAGCTGTTGGCCTGTGTGTATAGTGTAAAAGAGAGACTTAAACTGTGGTTAGCTGTGGGCCAGTTCTCCTGCCACCTCCTGCTGCGTGTGATGTATTTTTCTGCGTGGCGTTCTGCATCCTGAAGCTTCTCTCCCGCGCTGGCAGAGGCTTCCTGCAGCCGCGGGGACGAACTCCTGATCGGAGGGGTTCGGTGCACGAATCCCGGTCAGAATCTATCAGCAGAAGGCGAAACGACAAGCGCCATCAGGGCAGCAACCTCGCTCTCTGGTGGCGATCCGGAGCCTGGACTGAGAGCATGGCCCGTATCTACCACAGAGGACACCGACGGTCCCGACCTCGGCATTTCTAAAAACTCCTCTGTCGCTGTCAAAAGCTTGATTAACAAACAGCTATTCATTGGATAGTTGGATAATTTGTTGGACAGCTGTGTTTCTTGTTTCATGCAGATTTTCTCGCCCAAGCCGGTCGACCTCCCGACCTCGGAGGCTCTGGGGGCTGATGACACGCGTCGCATCGCTGGTTTTGGCAACACACGAAGAGAGAGCCCCACAGACAACACGGCTGATAAACATGACGGACAAGAGGCTGGGAAAGCTAAAGTGTCCATCGGGCTGGTACAATGAAACTGCTGTTGCACCTTTAGCCAAACTACAGTATTGCAAAAGCCCTGTTGCCCCCCCAAAAAAAAAAAAACTAACATTTATGCTTTATGTGGAAATAGGTGAGTTTTACTTGTTTGCTTAACTCTTTGTGTTTAGGACAGGGTGTTGTATTAAAAATGTCAATCCCAGTGTCGATTCTCGGCGGAATTTCGGTATCAACACCAAAACTGAGGAATATAGTGGAATAAATGTTTTCCCACAGCCCCATTTTAAAATCTCAAATGTTAGAGGTTGTCCAAACATGCAGCTGTGCACAAACGTTGCGTAAACAGGCGACCGATTAAAGAATAAATAACATTACCGATTGGATCAGACGTTCAGTGACGGCTTTTGATGCTGCATCAGCTGCGTTTCAGTTGGACCCCCAAAAAGGTTTTCACTGATTTGAGAACTCAACAGGCACTCCAATTGTTAAAGTTACCAATTGTTCTTTTATACTACCGGGTTGTTGTGGGTTAGGGCTGTGTTTGGTGATTTTGGAGAGTTTGTTCGCCTCCGCCAACCAAGTAAAGCCACGCAAATTGTGGCTTTTTGCTCACTCTGTGCTAAAATGTGGAGAAAGGCCTGATGTTCAGACTGTGTCCTCCTGTTTGCAGAACAAGTCTATTTAACCTATCATCCTGAGACCCAGCCCATTGACTTATGCCCTATTACGCCTCTATCTTTCAGTCCAAAATGGACAGCATAGGAACATAAGCACATTTTATGGAAAGATAAGAGATGAGTCAAATATTGTTTGTCTATGGTTTTGTTACTATGATAATCATATATTTTTTTGTTCATTAAGGCTATTTTTATTTTTTTTTTTTATCTAGGTGTGGCTGTGTGGCTTCCTCTTATTTGGCGTGAGATTTGTTATGGTGAGAGCATGAGACATAGCCTGAAAGAGGCCGTCTTTGGCATAAAAAGGCACAAGAGTTGGCAAGCCTGAAAATACACCTTAGGACAGTGTTTGAGTGTAACTACGTTCATTTACTCAAGTACTGTACTTAAAGCTTTAGTGCGTAACTTTTTTTTTATAATAATGAACGTCCGTTACATTCAAGCCATTGCCAAATGAGTTGCTACAAAGCTAATTAAGGCTCCACAAAACTCTCGGTATTTCTCAGTATAGCTATGTGGCTATGCGCAATCACAGAAGGCTTGTATCATGTGGATGCACCGACAGAATACTTAGGATTCCTCATGGAGGTGACAGAAACTATGCACAATTTAAATACAATGTTGAGGTACTTGTACTTTACTTGAGTCTTTTCTTTTTGTGCCACTTTCTACTTCTACTCCGCTACATTTCAGAGAGAAATATTGTACTTTTTACTCCACTACATTCATCTGACAGTTTTAGTTACTTTGCAAATTTTTGCACACAAAACACATTGACTTTATACAATACAATGTTTTATTATAAATTAAACTAGCCAACAATATAACGGCCTACAAGTCCAGCTGAAAGCTGGAATGATTAGACCATTAAACACACAACAGTTTGGATCGTTTCCAGTTTCTGAAATGTAGTACTTTTACTTCATGCATACATTTTCCTGATGATACATATATACTTTTACTTAAGTAACATTTTCAATGCAGGACGTTAACTTGTAACAGAGTGTTTTTACAGTGTGGTGTTAGCACTTTTACTTAAGTAAAGGATCTGAATACTTTTCCCACCACTGCCTTAGGAGTTGTAATTAACCTTTTAAGTTTTAACCCTAAGAGTTTGATGTCTGGAACCAGGGGCGCCTAAAACAACCCCTCCCACTCCCACAAAACCTCCATAGCAATGAGTACCAATTTGCAACATCTCACAACGTTGTGAGAAAATAAAACAATCAACAGACACAAATTAACAAGCAGCAATTATGGCCATGCATGTAGTACGTGGTGTTCTGCATCTTCCCCCCAAAATGGAATCCCACACAATCATTTACTGTATTTCTTTAATTAAGGCCCTTACAGTATGTTTAGGATTCCTTTCTCGTGACACAATTGAGTTTTCCAAAAGAGTGTCTAATGAAAGAGTTATTACATTTCCATTATCATTAGCGTCATTATAATAACAAGCTAATGATCAGGTCTCGTGAGTGTATCTCTTGACTCTCTCACACACACACACACACACACACACACACACACACACACACGCAGACACACCTACGCAGACGCAGTCCCAGGGGCAATCTGTGGAAACATGCCCCCGACTATCTTGATCTCATGTGTGAACAGAGGTTTTGGCTCCCCTCTCTTTGGGCTTGTATCACGCCGAGTCCCAGAGAAGAATGGTTCGAACATGACCTCATCAGGCCGAACAAAAGACAGGGTGAAGCAGAAGAGATGGAGAGAGAGAGAGGCTGGGAGGAGCAGCGCGGCCTCCAGGGAGCCGCGGCTAAAGCCTCCGCCGATGTTTTAGAGATTAGGATTTGGGAAGTAAATACGAGTAATTGGGAGGGGAAGGGAGGGAGGGAGGGAGGGAGGAAGGGAGGGAGGAAGGAAGGAAGGGAGGTAAGTGGGTGGGAGGGAAATTCACAGTGGAAGGAAGGTAGCAATAGCAATGTGAACAGATGGTCAAATTAAAGCAGGTCAAAGTTAGCTTCAGCTGAGGATTAGTTGGCACTCATTACATTGCTTCATGCTTTCTCTCTCTCCCTCTGTTGATCTGTCCTTTGCTTCCCCATATTATAACATTACTGTAAGAGCCATTTACTGAGTTTATCATTTATTTTATTTACATTTATATTTAACAAATCTTTGTTCTATTGGTATGAGATGGCCTACATACAGTATGAGTGGTCATTATTTACATACATATTTAGGTTGTTTACTCCCCTGATTATCTTTTGTTGACACCTCCTAGTTTACTTATTTGCTGTTTATCATGTCTGCTAGTAGGGGGTGGGGGGGGGGGGGTAGATATACCAGTTGAACCACAGACACAAATGTACCCAGTTTTTGTTTCGCTGTACCTGCAATGGAAATAAATGGACTTAAAATGGATTTTGGTTTCGGACTTTTGGTCCTTTGTGCGTTGAAATCATTCCCCTATGTTGGTAAGTGGCTCTGAAAGGATTTTAAGCCACTACAATTACTGTGTCTTTCCCCCCATATTATAACATTATATTTAAATGAAGAGAGAGTCGATTATAGCCTTGAAAGGATTAAAGATCCCTAAGGGCTTTTTCAAGTAATTCAGGACTGCATCCCCATAGCTATAATACACATCGTCATTTGTTGGTCTAGATAGAGTGAAGTGCTTTCTGCAGGACAACATTTTAAGTGAGAACGAGCTCGTATCTATAGTATTATGCTGTGTAGCTATTTTGGCTTCACAGCAAAGTTGAAACTGAAAAGTTGTGACTCGTGAGATGCCGTTGGAACTAGAAACGGCAGGAAAGGTGCGGAGATTCCTACACATTTACACACTTCTTTTTATAATGGAAATAATCTAACATGGAAATTCATTTTACACATCATCTAGACCAAAGTCCTTATTGTTGCTCCAGATACTACAGCCGCCAAGGTTGTCCAGCTTCTGGGGTCCCGTTCTTCAGCTGTACAGTCCAAACTCCAAAATCTTGGTGTTATATTTGACCTACATATCAGATCAATAACCCGCACACGTTTCTTTCAACTGAGAAACATTGCCAAGCTTAGAGCCGTGGTTTTGCATTCTGAGCTTGAGGTGATCAATCATGGTTTTATATCCTCCCGGCTTGATTACTGCAACTCTGTTTCCACCTGTCTCAGCAAGTCGTCCCAGGACCGTCTAGAACTGGTCCAGAACTCTGCTGCAAGGCTGTTGACCAGGTCCAGCAGGGTGTCGCACATCACTCCTGTTTTATCCATGTTACATTGGCTTCTGATCAAGTTCAGGATCCAATTTAAAGTTCTTGTTCTTACATATAAAGCATTGCATGGTCAAGGGCCTGTCTATATCTCGGACCTGCTCCATCCATACATTACTAACAGGTCCCACGCGTTCGCTTAAAAACCAAAAGGTGACCGTTCCTTTGAAGCGGTGGCTCCAAACCTGTGGAACGCCCTTCCTATCGTCTTACGTTCTGCAGTCTCGGTTGACGCTTTTAGAAAGCAGCTGTAGACACACTTGTTTCAACTCACTTTTGTGTCATGTTTGTAATTTGGGGTTTTTAGTCTTCTACCTTTTACCTTCATTGGTAGCCTAGAAATATAGACGCACCCTAGTGGAGGCAAATTTAATTTGCAGCCAGCGGGGTCTAGGCACTCTCCATTGACTTGCGAGCTGGAAAAACCAAATTCTGGTCAGGCCAATCACATCGTGTATAGAGTCGGTGGGCGGGGCTTATGGCTGCTGCTGCTGGGAACAGCGGTCTTCTAGAAGACTTGGAGTTAAGCTGTTCTTTGAGGAAAGAACAAAGAACGGCACAGAAATCATTCTTAAAAAAGGAAGATGTGTGAGATGTGAGTTTTGCCGACCGGATACGGCAAAAGTTGAATCTATCAACTAGCTCGGCTACCTTCTTCCTTTGCTCTGCCTGGTTGTAGCGCTATCCTATTGCGTGTAGACGGAATTTGAAAGACAACCGTTTATCCCGCCCCTTGGATTGAGCCCTGTCAATGGTGAGTTCCCAGACCCAACATCTGGATGTGGGTCTGGCTTGTCAGGCTACTTCATTGGTATTTATTTATTAATTTTCTGTTTTGGATCCTACTGTATTTTAACAAATGTTTATCATGTCATGTCATGTCATATCATCATGTCAACCAGCTTTGTATCATAATAATGTTGGTAGTATGTGTAAATGAACTATGGTAAACTTCCCTCCAACTTACTTACAGGCCAGCAGAACAACCTCCGAGTGACTTGGAGGTTTGCTGCTGGCCCTATGGCTGTTGTACTTCCACATGCAGAAACAAAGATTATAGAAGCGGATCGAGATAGACAGCCAACCCCCCCCTCTCTTTCTCAAACTCAGACCAAACTCAGATTAATACACTGTAAAACTACCAGACAGTGCTCCAACAAGATTTTGTACTGTATTGCTAGTCTATATCCATGACATTCCACTTCCTGGATTGGTGCCAGAGGAAATTCCGCCAGATGTCCCTCCTTCCAGCCGGATGTCCGTTAACTTCCTCTTTCTTTGTGTTGGTGTTCTAAACTCCGGTGGAGTTCTGAGGACTATGGTTAACTGCTCATCAAATCTCTGCAGGGTAAATCCAGACAGCTAGCTAGACTATCTGTCCAATCTGAGTTTTCTGTTGCACGACTAAAACAACTTTTGAACGTACACATGTTCCACCAAAACAAGTTCCTTCTCGAGGCTATTTTGCCGCGGCACCGTGGCTCCGTCTGGTGCTTAGCACCACCAAAGACGATTGTGATTTGGTTTTTCTCCCATCCAGGAATGCTGTGTGGACTAGCCAGACCCTCCTCCGCAGCGCTGTGGAGGAAGGTGCCACCACACTCCTTTGACAAAAACCAAAGTCATTTTACCCTGCAGAACATGGGAGTTGGGTCGGGTCTACCGCTACTTCGATCGGTGTGTTTGTGTTATTGTGTGACTTTGGTGATATATCTGATCCAAGGGCGGAAATCCCAGGGGGGTCAGGACCCCCCATCTAAAGGTTGTCCCCCCCCTAGAAATATCATTGAAACAATGATGTGTATTGTAAATAACATAATGATGTAAACTTAAAATATCTGTGTAAGTAGTAAAACAATACAAACCCTAAAAATGCTTTTTAAGTTTAGAAACATTTTAAGTCCCCCCTCCGTTGCCTCACAGTGGTTTGGTCCACTGCCTGCTGTAAGTTAGGTTCTGCACTCGACTCAGTCAGATTGATAGTGACAGGAACGTAGTAAGCCTGCGGTTCAAGGCTATTTTATTAACATGAAACATCGGATGAAGTTTTTCTTTTCTCAAATAGAAATAATGCTGGGTAATTAATGAATTAGTCATGACAAAAAGTTTGCTATGTTAGTGTAATATAATGTAACGCTACCTAGCTTGTTTAATAGCTTGTTGGATAGAAATGCACCCACTACAACTAACGTTACCATGGCGATAAGCCTAACTTTAGGAGTGTGTGAACTGATATTAGGGTTAATATTGAAGATCTACAATTGTGTTTTGCTCCATATGAAGTTAAGTGGCTGATCAGTTAAGTATATATCCTCTGTCCCAGACGAAACCTAATATTTTTGTTGAGAACGCAATATCATTTTATTATTATAATATGACCGCGTGGTGAACCTATGAACCTTACTCATATTTAGACATCTGACCTTAGCTAAAGATTTGTGTTGTTGTTGTCCAGATAAAATAACAGAAAAAGAAAAACAGGCATAAGATCCTTTTTCAGTAGGCCTACACCAAAACGCTAAGTATGGTGCTTATGGAAATACTAACGTCACTATGTCACAGGCAAAGGAGACAGAAAGAACTGAGGGACAGGGAGACCACGGACAGTCAGGTGTAGAGTCTCAGGTAAGTGTGTTGAGCTTAGTTTATATTTTTGGAGGTGTGTGGCTGTCAGGGTGAGCAGATGAGCTTTACCAGTGGCTCACTAATTAAAATTATGATCAGCTAATTTAACAAGTGTACAAAAGCATTGTATTTCTTTTATATGGGGACACTTTTTCAAAATAAGTCATTATGTTTTATGGTATTTTATCTTGTGTAAACAACTTAAAAATAAATACATGGTTTTAAAGAAGAATATTTTGGTCAATTTAGTCAGCTTTTTCATTGAATCACGAGAAACACTGAAAAGAAGGATAATGGTAGTCTCCATGCTACATTAATGATAGTATTAAGGCTTTCCTCTGTGTACACATGTCCTCTACCAGTATAATTGAGGCTGTATTAATTGTGTCCCCTTCAAAATTGCTCTTCAAAAATGTTATGTTTATTGTCCCCCCCCCCACTGTTAGATCAGATTTACACCCATGATCTGATCTAGCCCTTTAAAACACAACCTCCCTTCAAGTCATTTGAACCCAAATCACAATGTTTCCCTAACTTGTTTCTTTCTTTTTTTACCTTTATTTATTCAGAGAAGGTTCTCTGAGAGGAACCCTCTCTTTTGAAGGAACGCCCTGATCACATTGACACAGTTACACACATTCACAACCTGGAAGCTGCCCAGTACAACCGCAGTCTGATCTGCTGGCCACAGAGCAGCTCCACTGGAGCGCTTATGGGTTAAGGGCCTTGCTCAAGGGCACCTCAGTGGTGGTAATGAGGGAGAGAAATGTTCACTTTCCCCACCCAGATTTGATCCTGTCGGTCTGGGTATTGAACTGACGACGAAGCTCGGTCACAAGTTCCCCTCTCTAACCTTTAGGCCACCAGTGCTAACCTTATTAACAAAGTACTTATTTCAACCAGAATCATGACCTTTCCCTAAACCTAACCAAGTTGTTTTCGTACCTAAACCTCCAGGAGACAAAACAACACGGGCATCCCATGAGCCCTCTTTCTTGCCACCGGTGTAATGTAAATACAGTAATCACTGAGGTTTGGTCGGCTAATTCCTGGGAAATATATCTGGCTCACTCCATGCTCCACTTACTTCACCAGCCACTTGTTTACTTTGTCTGATATTATCAGCGTTATTGAGCGCCTGTGGTTTTATGTTTATCGGTGTTTTAAGCCCCCAACGTCTCCTTCCAGGCAGCGCTGCCTGGAAGGCACTAGGATTAGGCTATGGTTATGGTTAGGGTTAGGGTTAGGTGCCTTGAAGTCAACGGTCGCAGTGCTGGCTTGAAGGAGACGTTGGGGGCTTAAAACACCATTGAGCTGGTTTTATTTGGGGGGAGGGTGGGTGATGTCATTGTGCTGGATGTTGTTGAAAGCAGACTGGGTGTAGATTTCCTGCTGGATTGGCAATATGAGATGCATCAACATGTTACAGATGCTCCTGGACATATTATCAGTGATGTCGCTTTCACAGTCAGAGTTCAACACTAAGGGCTGCCCCGATGGCCCGGGGGAAGTTAAAAAAAATTTTGAGCCTCTTTTCTGCGTTTTTTTCCCGAGGTTTGTCATGTTTTTTGCGTTTTTTTCTTTTCCCGTTTTTGAAACTTTTTTTACTTTTCTTTTTGGAGCTTCTTGACGCTTTTAATGTTTTTGTCACACTTTTTTTTTCTCGACAAAAGCTATTTGTACAGGGGTCAGTAAAAATTGACTTCGGGCAAGTAGAATTTTTTTTCACTTGTCCAGTCGAATAAAAAGTTTAAAAAAAAGTTTAAAAAAAAGTTTAAAAAAAGTTTAAAAAAAAGTTTAAAAAAAGTTTAAAAAAAACCTTAATGTCAAACCCTGACAGTTAACCCAGCAGAGGTTAACCCTACAAGGAGACTACCTAGAACTGCCCCCACTTTCTACTCCATGATGAATCATGCACAAGTTGAAGGAGCTGATGCGATTACATTTCACTGAAACTGTAAATTCTTCATGAGACGAAGACCATTGATTGATTAAAAAAAACCAATTAATGTTACTCCAGCAGGCAAGAGAAAACATTCAAGACCTGTGTAAATGAAATCTAGGTTTCAGGGAACTGAATGTGATGCTGTTTTTAAAAACTTGTTAAGATCTGCTGATATTCTCGCAGGCGCTGTCTTTCCGCAAATGTGCAGGTTTGACAGCTTTGGCAAGATGCCACAGACTGCCTGGATAAAAAAAATCTAATAGGGGCTAGCTAAGTCTCCATAGTCCACAAGGCTTCTCTATCCAAAGCTCCGCCCCGCCCCCACCCACCACCACACCACCACCACCACCACCACCCTCATACTTAATCCAACTCCACTCTGCCTCAAGGACATGGTCTTGCTTAAAATACAGCGGGTGAGTGCTCTAACAATAATGCAGGGGTCACTGAAAAAGAGGTCATACAAGTACATCTATTTCTGCATCTTCTTTTGGCATCCCAGTGGATGCATTTAATATTTTAAGTGCCATATAGCATGATAAACTTTGGTAATTATTTGTGGTAATTGATATATTAAGTGGATGAAAAATGTATCTTGGCAGTGAGCATGTCAGCATTCACTGAGATGGTTCATGTGTTTGTTTTGATTACAGTTTCCAGATGTTGCGGTTTCCCTCCCAGCATTGCACTAGATAGCTGAGTTGTTGATATTAAAATTCGAAGCTATGAAGGTTCTCTATTACAGGCCACAAAACAAATGCTGTGCCCTTTTCTCCAGATGGCTTTGGACACTGAGAGGAATTTTCAAAGATCTGCTGTTAAATAAAGAAGGATATTTCTTTTCTATTTTATATAGATGGTGTGACGTCACAACCATACAATAACGAATGACACAGTATTTCGTACACTTTTTCATGGTCAGTCTTGGGGTCTGAAAGTATAGCTAGGCTGATGATGTTGGATGGTGTCGACAATTCTAAACTGAATTGTATCTCACATAGATTCCGTGAAAAGAAGAAAATGGGCAAATTATAAAAGTGGTCATCAGTTTCTGTGAGCAAGGAGTATTGTGTAAAGAATCTTTTTCTTCCTATCTAATTTCTATCCTATTTCTAATTCCGCCGAATTTCACTCATTTAGGCTGGATATCCGTTGCCATGGGCTTCCTTTGTGTTGGCGTTCTAAACTCCGGTGGATTTCTGAGGACTATGGTTAACTGCTCCTCAGATCTCTGCAGGGTAAATCCAGACAGCTAGCTAGACTTTCTGTCCAATCGGAGTTTTCCGTTGCACGACTAAAACAACTTTTGAACGTACACGTTCCACCAAAACAAGTTCCTTCCCGAGGATATTTTGCAAGCGGCACCGCGGCTTTTCCTGGTGCTTAGCGCCGCCCATGACGATTGTGATTGGTTCAAAGAAATGCCAATAAACCAAAATAAATATTGGCTGTAGCCCCCAGAGGCTAAATCGTTGTCAAATCCGATAGCCGATGGGTTAAAATATTGTTCACCAATAAGTTTGGGCAGACTGTATGTACCCTATGAGGTGAAACCCAGGGCAAAAGAAAAGCCCTGATCTTCTCTTATCTGGACTATTGTGGGAGAACAGTAAGAAAACAATGCTGGTAAGAAACAACAAGAGATAATAAAAGTGAGGGGGGATATTCCTATTCTCAGGGACAAAGACGCCCTTACATAGTAGTGAAGGGAACAAAACAAAACAAGTTCGGAAATTCCCTAGCATGAACTTTCCCGGTTTACATTTAAATTTACCTAAAATGAATCTAAGTTGCTTCACTTTAATTATGTTGTTTCAGGACAAAGAACAATGTCTGTGTTTACTGTCATGTTGAGTAATACTGACCAGTGCAGTCAGCAGTTTTTTTTTAAGACAATAGGGGAGGTCAGTCACTTCCAAGATATAAACTGTGTCTGGCACTGGATGGATGGAGAAATGCTATTAAATAATGTTGCAAATACACTGAACATAGACCAAACCCACTGGTTACTATGTGCACACACACACGCACAGAAACCTCACATTGTGGCCTTTACCCCCATCTTGGCAAGTATATGTACGTGACTATTTGCTGACCTGCAGGGCCTGTTGCACTTTTGCCTTTTTTTCCTGTATTTTTATGGCTGTCTGATTTTATGTACCTATGTTTTCCGTTGTATTCTTATGTCTTTTATTTACTGTATTTCAGTTTATTGTGAAGCACCATGTGATTTTTAGCCGTGAAAAGTGCTATATAAATAAACATAACTTACCTACTTACTTAATCCCAGAATAAGTATTAATTTGAATCACTTTATTTTGGCTGGGGGGGGAAAGTACATAGCTGGAATATGATTCCAAGCACAGCATTTTCATAATTTGATTGAACTTCTGTAAGAACCCTTATGTTAACATGTTCAAGGCTTTGTGTTTCCCAGGCTAGCATCAAATACTTGAGATCATTGAAGGTTTCAGCAGACACAAATGGCCTTGGTCATGGGAATAAAAATGTACAAGGAATGAAAATACAGGGAATAATAAACATTACGGGTTTGGATTTTTAGCTGGCGCTCCTCAGTTTCCCTGGCTGACATCAAAACCATCACTGAACGATTTCATCAGCTGTAGTTAATAAAGTAATCGGGGTAAATGTGTTTCTGTGCTGCCTGTATCCAAAAAGCATAGAAGAAGACATGCACTGTGTATTTGGTATTCAAGGATGAATGCATGTTTTTGCCAAATAAAAAGACAAGAGTGGTGTGTCTGTCTCTTGGTAAGCAATCTAGCGTGCTAACAAGTTTTATACAAAACATAAACTTAAACATAGTTTGGTAAATAACTCATTTTCATATTCTATTTTTATGTACAATATCCATTCAAATGTATTATTTTGACACTCATTGGGTCTAAATTGGCACAATGTTTAGTTCAGCAGAATACATCAATATATGATATATGCTTGAAAATTGACAGGAAATTCCGAACAATTCAGAGTGAACATTCACCTAATGACAAAAAGCATGCAGTCATTATGTTACTTGCTAATTAACAGTCAAAGTAGTATCTTGATTTACTTATGGTGTATTATTCATACATAACTTACATTATATGAATAGATTCTACAAAAAAATTACCCAACAGGTGTTTTTCTGGCGCACATTAAAACTAAACTGAAAGTATACTTTCTTATTGGGTTAATAGAACTGGTTTAAATATAACAAGTATCATTTTCTGTACTCGTATAAATCACATTTTTCTTTTCTGATTCGTGGTGATTGTGAAACTCTCCGTGCATCCACCCAAACAGTTTGACAGAAAACACTGAGATTGGCACCTGACTTTTTTCAGTTTAGTCCTCCCTGTGTACCAAATAATTGGCTCTCATTAACATAAATTTGACATAATATAACTTGTGAAGTGTGAGTTCCACTCCATTTTCGCCTATTATATTGTTTTCCCGCAAAATTGTGAAATAGTGGGCTGTGGGTTCGACTCAGACCTGTGGCCCTTTGCTGCATGTCATTCCCTCTCTCTTCCAAATCATGTATAAAGCTGTCATGTCAGAAATAAAGGCCTAAAAATGCCAAACAAATCATCTTTGAAAAAAATTGTGAAGTTGCAGAAGTTAAAGAGACAGAACAGCTATTAAACCGATTTTGTGGTGAGATTGTTTTGTCAACTGCTGTTTCCAAGTCTAAGAATTAGCTTTTAATCTCATGTTCCGTGTTTATCCTTGAGGCAGGCAGTATGGATCTAGGGGCTCACTGCACACTGTGCCTGCTTCCACAGCACTGTCAAACATTTGGAATACATATTTTGACATGACGGTGGAAACTAACATGATCCGTAATTGTCATTCATTGATAGTCCTGTGTCAGAAACTTGTAAACGGACATCGAAACTGCTGATGGTCCCAACCTACTTCCAACGATGTAAATTGGAGATGTTGGGCCTTGGGATTCTTTTAACCACATTTCATAAAGTATGGCAACTCGTGGTTCTGTTGTTGTAAAGGAACTTTCTCTCAAGGTTGAACGACAGTGGGGTCAAACACTGGCACGCTTTCCTCCAACAGACGGTGAATACTTTTCTCGAATACACTTGCACTTGTTTTTAAAAATGTAAAACTTACAAATTACATTTTGTAATAGATAAGTCTATTATAATTGATCTCTGTTTTTGTTGTGAGTTGTATGTTTTGTATGTTAAATGTCCCATGCATGAAAATTTCATTTCATGAGTTTTTTTAACATTAATATGCGTTCCCCCAGCCTGCCTATGGTCCCCCAGTGGCTAGAAATGGTGATAGGTGTAAATCGAGCCCTGGGTATCCTGCTCTGACTTTGAGAAAATGAAAGCTCAGATGGACCGATCTGGAATCTTCTCCTTATGAGGTCATAAGGAGCAAGGTTACCTCCCCTTTCTCTGCTTTGACCGCCCAGAGAATTTGGCCCACCCATGAGAGACATCATCGCTTTCAAACTAGCAAAGTGGCAGTTGGTTAAGGCCACACCCCCACCCTCCACCTCTCTCCTCCTCAATAGCTACAGACACAGAAATGGCACATACTAAGGAAAGCTCATTGTGGGACTGGCTCTAGTGGCTGTAATTCTGCACCAAGGCTGAATTTTGGGAAAGAGACTTCAGATACAGTATTAGGGGACCACTAAGGCCTATATAAAAGAGACTTCAGATACAGTATTAGGGGACCAATAAGGTCTATATAAAAAAGACTTCAGATACAGTATTAGGGGACCACTAAGGTCTATATAAAAGAGACTTCAGATACAGTATTAGGGGACCAATAAAGTCTATATAAAAGAGACTTCAGATACAGTATTAGCGGACCACTAAGGTCTATATAAAAGAGACTTCAGATACAGTATTAGCGGACCACTAAGGTCTATATAAAAGAGACTTCAGATACAGTATTAGGGGACCACTAAGGTCTATATAAAAGAGACTTCAGATACAGTATTAGGGGACCACTAAGGTCTATATAAAAGAGACTTCAGATACAGTATTAGCGGACCACTAAGGTCTATATAAAAGAGACTTCAGATACAGTATTAGCGGACCACTAAGGTCTATATAAAAGCATTGAAAGAGCACCATGTCATGGGATCTTTAAAAAAAAAAAAGAAAATTGTTAATCACAAAAAAATAACAAAGAAATAGACATGGCCAAAGCAAACAATCCTACATTTACGTTTTGTTTATTTATAACTGAGGCTCAGAGGAGGCTTTACTACTGTAGGTCAACTGGATTCAGGCCGAAGGCACCATAACGTATACTGTGTAATACTATTTCCGTGTATTTGAGCTCCCCTAAACTCCAGCACTCAAAGACAGTGGAAGGAATGAGAAAATGACACCTAGGAAAACATTCCAGGAGGGGACCCTGCTCATGCTCAGGCTGGTGTCCCCGGCATTCCCTGCACGTCCGATGAAGCTGTACGAGCATATTAGCATTCTACTGACATGGGAAGGTAACGGGACACGAGGGAATGCCTATGGAGCTGCAACCAGAGCTGGTAATCACTTATTTCCAGGCATGCTGCTGCTAGAGATGGGCCTACATAGGCTATATTTATTATTTATAATTTATTTATTTATACATTGGATGGATGTTTTTATATATATATATATATATATATATATATATATATATATATATATATATATATATATATATATATATATATTAGAATTTTGTAAAATAAATTGTTTTACATCTTGTCAAAATTTGCTTTCTTGCCAAGATTTAGATGAGAATATTGATATCACTCCGATATCGGTCGATAAATGGTACCTTTGGTGACGGCTAGTTGACAGTCACCGAGCCAAGTAATAGTGTGGCAAATAACCCCACCGTAAAACCACAACTTGTTGTTTTACCCATGGGTGTGTGTGTACGGATTCAATTAATATAACAAGCTGTATAATAATATAACATTTTAAGGAAATAGTTTGATATGTCAAAAAATATAAGTATTCACTTTCTGGCATAGAGTTAGATGAGACATGCCCATAAAGTGATGACAAGATTTGAGTGAGAAAGAAATGCAACAAATATCCCCAGAAGGACGGTTCATGGTCGGTGTCTTATGGCGCTGACACACCAACCTGATTATCGGCCGTCGGACAGTCTGGCGAGGTCGGTGACTCGAGTCTGGTGTGTTCCATGCAGTCATTTAAAAAAAAGTTCAATGTCCATTTAGCATTTGTGGAATCATTGTTGTAGTTATTTTGTTTTTTGAAAAGTTCTTTTTGAAAAAACTATTTTTCTTATTTTTTTTTTTTTTTAAATCTGTTGTAAAGTTGTATCCGTGCCTCTAATTTGTGACCTGTAAGACACAATTCACAAATGAACGCAGAGCGATTTGTATATTTACATTGAAAAATACTAACTTCATTTACAAATGATGAAATACTAGTTACAAAATTAGACGCACGGACACAAATACGCATTTGTGGATACAAATCGGTCTACATTCATTTGTGAACTGTTTGCGGATACAGATAACTCTGCATTCATTTCTGCATTGTGTCTCACAAGTCAAAAATTAGAGGCCCAGACACAACACAGATTTACGGATACAAATCACTCTGCATTCATTTGTGCATTGTAGTTTACAAGTTGCAAATACTTATGGGACTGTTGTAGCACCATAAAAGTATTTTTTGACTTGTTAACGTAACGTACTTAACGCAAGTCATGTTGCGTAACTTAACTTATGTGTACGTAAAAAACACGTTCTCATCCCAACTCGTCAAACTGTGACGTTTCACTATGCTCACTGTTTAAAGCAACACTATGTAACTTTTAGCTGCGGCTGTAGTTCCAATGAGACAACCTGTAGGGGGACCGAAGCGGGAAAAGTTACATAGTGTTGCTTTAAAACACATGGAACACGTAGTTAAGGTTGCCATTAGGAAGAGATCATGGGTGGGGTTAAAACAAGTGCATTTGTCATGTAACTAAAGTGACGCACGGGACACAAACCAAGGTCTCCTGGGTGAAAGTCCTGTGTTGTTTGAACCATCCACCACCCTGCCCTCTTCCCTACGCAGACATTGCCGAGAGGGGCCGTGACAAAGCATTCGTATTTGACAGCCTGGGAATGATAAGGGGCTACAGTTTAACCCAAGCCATTATCTTTTTTCCAAACCTAACCTAAGTAGTTTTGTTTAAACTCCCAATGTTAACCGCGTGTTTAAAACAACAATCGTTTCACAGCGTGCGGTAACCAGAAAATATGTTTCCCCTCCAACTAATGGAGAACGCAGTTTTATTGTATGGGAACGTAATTATAAGGAGACAGGGTTGCACAAGAACATATGTAATTCACAGTGCAGCAAAGTTCACCCGGGTCTTTCCCAGTTCACATCCCAGCCCTAAAGTACAGTATATGCTTAACCTTATGTGCACTGTAAACGCATCACATTTTCCTCTCCCATTTGGACCACAGTGGAATAACTTTTAATAGCATAAGAAGGGATACACTCCAAAATTCCTGTGTGGTGAAGTTTGAGAGACAGCTTGCGCCGAGCGTCGGACAGCTTTTGAGCTTGATGCAGAGGGGCCATGATCTTGGGGCCCCACATGTGACAGCTTTCTCATCTATCATCCCTGCATATTCTTTAAGTAAACTTTGACTCATAATCTTCCTGGCCTGCTGTTGCTGTCCTTTTGTGCTGTAACATGTTTGTTTTGCTCTTTTTGGGCACTTTGTCATGCATGGTTATGAACCTGCAGACCTACCAGTGATGGAAGGCGGTCCTGGCTTTGCTCAGCTGTATTATTGTTCTCCTGTGGCTTAAGGTTTAAGTGGGAGGGCCCTGCCTTGAGTTTCAGGTGCCTCACAGCAGTAGAAATTAACTCGACCATACACGTCTGAAGCGTGTACCGTATTATACATTTGGCTAGCACAGATGGGGGCAATTTTAGATGTCTTAACAACATAAGAAAGACACTTGACCTTTGATTCCTACCAAATAACGTCTCTGCAAGAAATGAAATCAAGGGGACATTTTTCCCTCTACTGATGACCTCATGCCTGAGAAATGTCTGCCGTCATTATGGGAGCTCTCTCTTTCAGACAGAGAAATCCCCACAGGTTTCTGATCAGGACTTGCCAGGTTTCGATAAAGGAGGTTCCATCCCCACCCCAAGTCTCCATAGAGATTGAGCTGACTAATAAAAATAGCTTGGCTGCTCTGTTTACCCAGAGTGGGATGTTTGTTTTCGGTATTTTCCTTTTCTCCATCTCTCCCTCAGTCTCTATGTTTAAGCCGTGGATGTGATTGGACTTATTTCTTACTCACTATTATATAAATGACATTAAGTTATAATTAAAAAGAGCAAACATTTGAAATCAACAACCATTTTCTAGGAGCTTTAAAACGATTTGCCTCCCATCTATCTTCCGTGTTTAAAGGATATGTGCACATTACAGTCTACTGGTTTGACAAAAGGTTCCAGGCAGCAGAGGAATCAGAGCCAGATGGATGCCCTCAGTGTCTGTCCATACTTTCAAAGTGAATGGGCCATAAACGTCAGGACGGACCCATGAACATCAGGTTGAAGAGACAAACAATAGGTGACAGGTGAGGTTCATGGAGGTACGATGATCCTGTTAAAAAGGACAGATGTGTGGGGGTAGTTCCCATGTTTAGCCTTTTTCCTCTCTTACCACACTGTGAAATATTTGATGGTGACCCATAAATATACCCAATATCATGCCTCATTTGTTCAGAGAGATGAGTGTAACAGCTTGACGGAACGAAAGCTGGCTTTTTAATCCAACATGTATTTATTTTAAAGAGAAGTTTGAATTTTATGATTTACAAGCTGACTGCTTGTAATGCTTGTATGCCCATAATTATGAATGTTCAAAGTTATATCCAAGAGTCTCTATAATTAAATTGCATATACTGCATTACAGGCTGTGCCAATGCTATGAAATGGTACACACTTCCTGTCTCCTCAATGGGCGTGGAAAGTGTAGTGAATTTTGTGTGCACGGATAAAAGGTTATATCGGCATCATTCATTAATATTTCCTTTTACTAACATTAGATATTTACACAGCTAAAAGCCATATTTAGCATTACGGATATTCGTTTTGTTAACCCTAACCCTCGCGAACGGTAGTTGACGTTAGCTTATCTGTGTTGCCAGAGTGTTTGTTCCTGAGACAGAAACAGGTCTCAAACAAAGGTCATTTTCTCCAGATGTGTCCGTCTGAAAAATTGCAATTCCATTTTCATGTCAGAATGTTCGGGAGATGGTGGCTTGTGGCTTGTGAAAATGGGTCCAATATTTGCTTTGGTGACGATGGGGCACAGAATCGGTCATAATCTGTGTTCACGTTCATTTCTCCCAATGGAATCAATAGACTCAGGACCTGCCGCCGGTCTCCTAAAGAGGCGCGGCAGTGGAGAAACCAAAGTGACACAGATACAGGAAGTTACTCTGAGTTGGGGCGCCTTGGATCTTAATCGTCAAAGTGTGGCAAGACGGAGATTTTATGAAATGTTAGGGTGGAATGGGAAGGACGTTATAAACAGCCAAAGCTCACAATGGGTAGATTATTTTATAGCCATTACATTTTATGGCTTCAAACTGTCTCCTGATGTTCTTGGAGAGGCGATCATGTAGCACCCTTTAAGAAAGTATTATTGGCATTGAAAATATAATGTATAGAGAGAAAATAGTGTAAGCACAGAAAACCGTCCATTCGACTGACCACACATTAATGTGGAGAGCACTAACAGTGCTGTGTGTATCAGTGTTGGAAGCATGACGAATAGGTAGGAGGAACCCATCATTTATTATTTACATTATGCAACACCAACACTGTCATCTTTTTAATAGATGTATTACTTGTCCGTTGGTGATGTTGTGGCTTAAATAAATACAGATCATCACAAACTCCCTGGAGCTCGTTTCCCAGGTAGTATGCTACACCTGGCTTTGTGACTGCAATGCCTGACAGAACCATGTACTGTAGCTCTGGCAGTAGTGACAGTTCATGATGTCAGTGTTAGTCATGCTTTTCTCATAACAACATACATACAACAACAACATAGATCTCATAGCAACAAAAAAGAAAATATGACATGATGAAATATGGCATTTGATGAATGATGAGCTATGTAAGAAAGCAGAGAAAAAAAGATCAGTATGAGAAGGAATCCAGGACCTGTATTTACCCGGTACATGAGAATCACCTAAGAAAATTATGATTAAGAATACTCATTAATATAAAATGTGTGCTATATAAAATTATACATACACAGTTGTCTTATAGACTTAGTTATGTATGAACTTTTTGTTTTCACAACATCCAGCAACCCACTTGACATGCACATCTTTATAAAGAAATGTGATGCAGTAAAAAGCAATTAAACCCAGAAATGTCACTTTTTTCTTGTATGACAAGCTAGTTCCACACAGTTAAAATATGAAATATTTTACATAAAAAACAAAATTGTTTTATTTAACTGTGGATTCATCTTCATGAGGCTAGAATTTAGGATATTGTCATACTTTAGGTTTAGGGAACCCTTAGGCCTCCTGCACACTGCCTGTGTGGCGTTTCTGTAGCGTGTCAGCTGCGTGGCGTTTTCTACGTCTTTGCATGTTGTTTCCCATTGATAAATATATACTGATTTGATTACAGCAAAGACAACATCGGCAGTATTGACGGCAAAATAGCCTACAGAATAGTTTGTTCTTTATCGACAGGTGCAATATTTGAAAATTGATAATTATTTTTTTTAAATTACATTTATATCAGCATTTATGTCAAAACCTAGAGACTTTCAAACATCAACATGTCATTTATTGTATGTATTGGTGTCAAAATGGCATATAAACATCTTTGCAAGAGCCCTTAGAAAAATCTCCACATTGCTCTCTTGGTCTGCAGAAATCCAGTGTTAGAAATGTTGCCTATGCACATAGTCCAATAAAAAACCATTCACATTGATTACTATTGCTGATGAATGCAGCTAATGCAGCGCAATCAAACTGCTAATCCGCTATTAAACTTGATTAATGGTTCTGCGTTGAATCTACACCAGAGGTACATATGTTCTGTATGTACGTTTAGGTATGGACCCTACGCCGTAGCCTGCCGGGCACCTCCCCAGAAATGTAACTTCACGCCGCAACAACTGTGATTGGTCCGCCTGGCAGTGGGCTTGGCAGCGTCACATTTCCCCCTACTCCTTTCCAGGTTCTACTTCTCCGTGCACAAATTGAACTCAAGGAGAGGATTAACTTTTCCTGCTACACATTTCCCACCGTGGTCAGAAAGAACAGGGGAGACGCTTTGTTTTTCAGAGTCTCTTCTTGCTCAGGAAGCTAATCCCCCCCCCATGACGTGCTGCTTTTTTGGATGCTTTTATACTGTATAGACCTTAATGGTCAAGAATATGGCGCAATGTATGTCCATGGAGATATTAACATTTATATTAAAAAACTAATTGGGGGTGTATGATAAAATCTTGAAACCATGTGACCAGTTTATAAAAAAAGGAGACATAGGGGAGCTTCTACAGATGGTAAATGTGGGACATAAAATTCAATAAGTGGTGAACCCCAAAAAAGGAAAAGGACTGAGACATGTCTTGGAGGGTGACAGCAGAGGTGCAATTCTTGTTTGTTTTTGTGCATATCATGGCTTTTGCTGGAGAAAATTTAGTTGTGGGCTGGGACGGGGGGTTGTTAAAAGTTGTAATTGTAATAAAAAAAAAAAGATTGTAAAAAAAAAAAAAAAGATACGCTAGAATGGCGCAGACACACCAGCACACTGTATAAATCCTCACATAGGCGTAGGCTATTTACTACTGCAAATCAGCCTTTACACTATGAAACTTAGGTTCTCTGATTACATACAGCAGTCACAACCATGGTCGGGTTTGATTAAGCATGACTTTATTCACGGGAGTTGTCCCTGTGAAAACAATAAAATAACAAAGGCGTTAAAATCCGATCTTGACACAGAATCCCTCAAAAACATGAGGTAACAATTTATGCTTTTAAAGGTCCCTGGATGTCTAGGCAGCCAGAGGCAGTTACCGGTTTTACCAGTTAATAATCCAGCCTCGGTCACAACATTGGGGCAATGTAGCTATCTTAATATTGTCACACATTGTAGGCAGCTGACAAGCCAATTCTTTGTGTTTTACATAACATATGACCTCGGCCCTAAGATGTAGATTTGACTTTGTTCAACAAACGCAAGAAAAAGAAAAAAAAAAGCGCTGTTTCTCTGGCAAACTCAAATGACTCAGCTCATATTTACATCTGATCTGCACCATTGTAACGTAATGGAATACCCTGACAAATTGACAGTGCCCAATATTGTTCTATTTTCCTGCAAGCCATGCCAGAAAAAG
The DNA here is from genome assembly GCF_004354835.1 of Perca flavescens. NCBI lineage: Eukaryota > Metazoa > Chordata > Actinopteri > Perciformes > Percidae > Perca > Perca flavescens. Next base: position 32,084,326 of record NC_041341.1, read on the forward strand.
AGTTTTGACTAGAATCCAAGCAGTCATTCAAAGTGAGTGGGCCAAGAACCTGTCCACGCTGGAACAACAGTCTTTTTTTTTTGGGAGTGCAGGACCTTGTCATGCTGTTTACATGCTGCGTCTCTGGCTTGCTAAGTCAGGTTTTCAGCACACTCCATGTGTGCGAGCTTGTAGACCAAACATTTTGTTTCTCAAATGAAGAAATGGAGATTGTGTTTGGTTGAGTTAGTACAGTGAGTGCATTCCTTTGACTTTGTTTTTATCTGTAGCCTACAAATCCTGCACATTCCATCCATAGACAGTACAATGAATGGACAAAGCGACGCCGTAGACTTGCAACGGAGACCAGTGAAGGATATTAGAAGCACTTTTCCGGTGATGGCTGAGCATTACTGAGCAGTCTCGAACTGAAAGTTGGAAGTCTTCTGGTAGCTGTGCCAAGAGAAATCTCAATCATTCCCAATCTTACAGAGACGGAGCGCGTAGGTATATGTAAGGAGATAACATAAGCACAGGCTAATTATTGCTAACTAAAATGCTAGTTAACATTAGTAATTAGACTTAAACAGCTAATGTAAGTCGAAACTGCCTGCGAGCTTCTCCTGTACTATACGGTAATTTGTCTATTATGCGACACAAAGCTGCGTGGTTATGACACAATCGTTAGCCTATTTTTACAAAAACGTCTGCTACGGAGCCATCACGTGAGGTACATGGTAATGGAGCCTTTTATAAATTGTTATGTTTCTTTAGAAATAAACAATGGACAAATAGAGTCTTTAAACGCTTCAGATGTAAAGTTATTCGCTGTCAAAGATGACGTCAAAGTGAATGGGAGTCAATGGGAAGCTAACGGCGGCTGATGGCTTGATAGCAACAAAATGGCTCCATAGGAGCTACGCTTTGTGGATGCTCGCTTACCCCCTTGATTTCATCAGAGTCACTGTCCAATAGACATCAAGGAAGAACCCAAGGCACTTGTCTTTAAGACAGATATTTTAAAAAGACTTTAATACATCTGGCACATTCTAAATTGAATAAGTTTAAAAAACGTTGAAGATGATTTTTGCTGCTGCTGCCGCCTGCTACCGTCCACTTTACAGGCAAGGCTCTCTAATGTAATATTGTGATAACATAAAACGGTTACCAACAAAATAAAAAATATAATCAAACAACAAGATTTCTAGTCCCTGCTGGGTTAACCCCTTGAGCTAAGGTTAGCTGTGCAGAGATTGTAGGACTGTGTTCTTGTAACTAAGACCCTATTTACACGTACATGGTTATTTTTACTAACGGAGACATTTCCCTTCGTTTGTGCCCTTCGTTTACACGCAAACGGAAAATTTGCCTCTGAATCCGAGTCTTTCTAAAAACTCCGGCCAGAGTGGAGATTTTTGAAATCTTCCGTTTGCATGTTTGCACGTAAACTGAGACAAACGGAAGTTTAGGCAGCCGAGAGAGAGAAAGAGGAAGTGATTGGTTGCTGTTGTTGCTATTTTCGGGATTCTGATTGGCTAACGTGGGCATGAGCTTCTTGTTACACTGCCACCTACAGGTTTGGCATGCTCTTGGCTGCATTAACAGCATATATATACACGGGTACATGTAAACGAACACTTTTCTGAAAACGGACAGCTGTGCACAATGTTATTTTTGAAAACGGAGAGGCCACGTGTAAATGTAGCATAAGATATCTGCAGATTTTTTTTTCCATGGACAGGTCGTTTGTGAGTAAACTTCACATGTAGGCTATTTTTAAAATAGCGCCATGTCAACAACTCACCGGCACAGCTGATGGGATTTAAACATTTCCAACAACTCCAAAACGTTGTATGATAAGACTAACTCATTTAATCCGATGAATCCAAGTTCCACTGTGGTTTGTGATTTATTTTCATGAATACAAATGTTTCAAAAACTGTTTTTGATTTAACTTTGATTTAACATTGACATGGAAATGTCAATGTTAAATAGACTATTGATTTAACTCTCCTGTTGTTCTCGGTTCAAATTTGAGCCATTTTCAAAAGGTTTCAATATCAGAAATTTGGGTTTCTTCCAACCAAATAAAAAAATAAACAAATAATGTGGATGGCTTCCTACAACGCTCTTCACGTTTTATTTAATTTTATAGCATTTGAGAAGAAAAATGAAAAAGGAACGTTGAAAAAAGTGACAGAAATGTCAGAAACGGCTTCAAAAAACGTGGGGAAAAACTCCAAAAGGTGTAGAAAAAAACGACAAACGTCGGGAAAAGTGATGAAAACGTTGAAAACAGTGACAAAAGCAATAAAAGTGTTAAAAAAGATGACAAAAACATTGAAAAAAAGTTTAAATTTTAACCCAGAAAAACAAAAAGTTGCATCGTCGGCAGGAAGACAACACAAGGGTTAAGCACTTTCTAAATTTCTAGTTGACCAATCAGATTGCCTGGTCAGACCTACTTGTTGTATAATCCACTATTGGCGCTTGGCCCTTGTAATGCATTTGGAATATCAGCGTGAAAAACAGAGAAGAAAACCTAGTGCTCTTAATCTTTGTCCAAGAGGAAAAGTGTGGATGTGCTCATGCAGTGGAAAACATAGCTGAAATGCAGAATTCCTCACGCTCATCATGCTATATTAGGCAAGTGCACAGCAAGGTACATTAACAACACGGCAGAGTGACTCAACCATTTTTCCAGATCAACACGAGAGCCTGTGACACGTTCAGCAGTATGTGATAAACAGATACACCACAGAAATGGTTTCATCTGATGTTCCACATTTCTTTCTGCATCTCTACCTGCCAATGATGATATAACTGAGGCACACTTTGTTTGAGTTTCTCTCCAAACACCCTAAACTACCATTCAGACAATCTTTCATCCATTGACCGGACAGGACAGTAGTGGTCAAGCTTAGCATTTCAAATAAACTGACTTTTTTTTTTTGTTTTCCTTGTGAAATCTATATTTAAGACATACTGTAAACCACAAGTGTCATCACTTGCAAAGCAGAACCTGACTGTTATTCTAGTCTCCTCACGTGTGACCTAGAGGAGTTATTTATAGAATAAAAGTGAAGAATTGCAAGAAAGACGAGCCAATGACACCTCAAGTACATGGCAGCGAAGACATTCGTGCCAGTGAAGCATCAATAGACTTGACTTGACCAAACACTAGTTCATACCAAAGCCATGTGCGGGCTCACCAGCAACAATAAGACTGGTATGCACTTCTGGCCTTCAGAATAAAAGTGGCACATTTTGAAGTTTAAAATTGGTACACTAGTGTCAATTCAGCAGCAGTAATATTTTGGAATACAAGACAAAACCTGTGCAGTGTTGAAGTCATTGTACTGTACAATGGTGACATTTTGAGTGTGAATATGTGTTCAGACAGAGAGTAAAGTTAATTTTCACCTGGTATTATTTGCACATATTTGACAAGCCGAAGCCGTGGTTTAGAAATAGTTTTTCGAACACGGTTTGACAATTTTTGGTGACGTTAATCGATTTGTTTTACAAAGTTAGTGTAGAACAATGTTTGGAACATGTTTGAGTTAAAAAAATACATTAATTTAATTTTTGAAATTTCTGGTTTTTTTTGGAAGTGTTTCAGAGCCGAATATACAGTATATTCAATGCCCATGGCTTTTAACAACGAAAAGCTGACCCAGTTCTAGAGGGCTGAGCCCCAGAAACTGAGAACATTGGAAAGAACGGCAGGAGATTTTCACACCACTTATTCAAACCAGAAAGATAGATGAGGTTGAAAATCTGAAAGCTGAAGTTTCCCTTTAAAGGCTCTTAAAGCCACATGTGTTTTCAGTTAACCTTGTTGATTGGACCTCTTCCCTGGACTGGGTGTGTACTGTTTAGATTGATTGATTGACATCTTCCTGAGCCTTAAGATTATTTTTGGGGGGGCATTTTGGCCTTTAACATAGGACAGTTGGCGACAGGAAAAGTGGGGAGAGAGAGGGGGAAGAGATGCAGCAAAGGGTCACAGGTCGGATTTGAACCCTGGGCCACTGCGGTAAGGACTTGGTACATGGGGCTCATGCTCTACCAGGTGAGCTACCAGGGCACCCCCACCTTTATTATTCCTATTGGTAGATGATGATTTGTGACCTAATAAATTCCCATCTAAGCTCCGGCCCCCACTTCAACCAGGGGCACGTTGAGCCCTGACAAAATGTAACAAACTTTTATCTACACTGAAACGGTGGTGCGTTGAACACCCTGTTTTTTATTAGTACGGGTTTACATACATGTCGCTACTCATCGGGTAACATCTCTGACGCACCCACCAAGCGAGAGAAAACATACCTCAAAGCTCGCCACACACCGTCTCACAACATTCAGAGGAATCGTGCCATTCAATACGAATACTGTAGCAAAACGGACACCGTTAAAAGATTGAACGTGTCCCTGAGCAGAGGTCTAATCAGCCAGAATGAGGAAAAACACCTGTGTGGGTGTTCAGAGGCTTGATACGATATAATTACAAGGTAACAAGAACCCTCAAGTTTTAAAGCTATGGTGGGTCGTTTCTGTCGCCCCCATGAGGAATTCTAATTAATGACAACAACACTGTCGGCGCATCCAGATGATACAAGCCTTCGGTGATCGGGCACCACCCCCAGCCATCCTCCACGCAGTGGCTAGTAGCGTTATCCCGTCAAATCAAGGAGGACACGGGATTAAAAAAACATGATGGACTCTTCAGAAGAGGTTATTATCTTGTTACTTTTATGTCCCCTTAGTCTCCGAAGCAAATCGCCGCTGTTGTTCTTCCTCAGCGGTTGCGCATCACTAGAGCTTGTGCGTACGAAAGTTGCCAGACTACATCATTTTGTAAGCATAGGCATACTGAGAAATACAGAGAGAGTTTTGTGGAGCTGATTATTAAGCTGGTCTTAATTAGCTTTGTACATTCAAGCCATTTGCCAATGGCTTGAATGTAACAGAGGTTCATTAATATAAAATAGTTGCGCACTAATCGTTTATATTGATCAGCTTCAACAGAACAGAACAGAACACACAAGAGGTCCGAACTGCAATGATGTGAATACTAGAGCGTACACAGCCAGTTTGGTATGGAAATATTGAGTCAGGAGAACTCTTTTCTGACTCATCTACAGGAATATCTTATATAATATGAAAGACAAATGCTGACCATGCGGAATACTTCATCAATCAATTGTCTATTACAGCCATTCCATAATGTAAATCTATCTTATGCATGTGTGTAATTATGTAAAACTAAAAACAATACTGATCCATCAGTGCGTCCCCTCTAGTGTGCATTGTATTGCTTTACGTGGGAGACACAGAGAAAACTGGATGAAAAACAGAAAAATTATGACGATCAATGGGCACACTTGGGTCCAGCATGTGCCTGCCAGCCAGCCCATCACTGAGCTTGTTTGTGGTTGAGCGGGTGTCGGTGGTGGGGGCTTCTATTTTACGTCACAAAGGTACATGGACCTTTGCAGAACGAGGACTTTGCCAACTTCATGCCAAACAAGTCTTGGAAGCTAAAAGACATTTTGCATTCAAGTTTTAATATGCTACACAAGTATGTGCGCTGCACATGCTTTCACACACTAATAGACAGAGGTCTCCAGTTACTAACCAACACACTGTCATTACTGCTCTTAAAATTGTATCTTTACAGAATGTTTGTTTTTGACATGCGCCATGTTCCACCAGGCGCTGATGTGCCGCGTTGCGGCTGCACCGTGGTTTTGTTCCGGTCTCAGAAGGGGAGCGTTTTGCCCGCCAGACTCGCAGATTTCATAGTTTTGGTCATTTTTCATTGATATTTGTGCTTTTAACATAAGTAGTCTACATAGTTTAATTGTGGCATTGTTTTAGTTGTTAGTTTAGTGACGTGATATACAATCGGGAGTCTTCACATGGTGTTTATTTTGAAAACTGAGCGGATAATCTAGCCCTTCCACCCCCTACCCGGCCTGGTGAATGCCCCATGGCTCAGTCAAAAATAGACCTGGCACATATTTTTAGCGCAGCAGAGCGGAGAGACACTCCTGGGACGCTTCAATGACGCGCTGCGTCGCGGCTGGTGGAATCACAAGCATTGTCTTAAGTGGCCATGATTGCTGGCGGCGGCCGCGGCACTGCCAGAACACAGCGCAGTCACCCCTGGTGGAATCTAGGTGTTATTGTCTTGCAGAAAGAAAGTGTGAAAGTCCTAAATGACGAAACTCAGCAGCATGCTGTAGCTTCTAAGTGAGCTTCTATCCATGACATGAGAATGCCATGTCTCTTCATGGGATGGGACATTTCATTGGATGGGGCACAGGTCGCCTGAAATGAGAAGATTACAAATACCAGCTGCTCCACTGGAGCTGTTCTACAAGACATCGGTACTACTTTGCAGCTTCCATGTGTTGATAGCTGTGTCCAGATCTGCTAAACAACCACAGATGTCCAAACATTCACTTCTACTATTCTAAAGAAAACTCATTGCACTGTTGGTGCAAAACTAAATCCTAGATAACAGCATACAAACAAATTGCAAACACATTTTGTGTTGTTTATTTCCACTCAGGACAGAGGGATTTTTAAACCCTTTGTAATGTGGCACAGTACATCTCACATTGATGACGATATCACATCATTTAACATCAGTTTTGCCCTATTTTTGTGTGATACTGCACAATTCTAAAATAAATACTGTACATGTGTGTCCCATTAAGTCATGACACTGTGGCAGTGAGCACAATACCGGGACCCTAAAACTGAAGCAGCTAAATGGAATTCAGCCATCCTTAATTTAATTATTTAACCTTGTGATATGTCAAAATGTCCTCTCATACTTTTGGACATTCCCAAAACATTAACACATACTTTGGCTTTCAAGGTGATGAACATTTCTCTAAAGAATTGTGAAATGTACAATGGTTTCAAGGCTCTGAACTGTTTTATTTTTATATTTATAAGAGGAACTACACCCATTCAAAATTCATACATGTTATTTCTATGATCTAAGACTGTCCTAAAACTGCCACCCTGTCGCAGTAAGTAATATGTCGTTTTGGGAGCCATTGGAAGTCAACCTTTTCTGTTCATTATGTATGAGGATATTTTGATGTTCAATGTGTTTTGATTTTCTATGAAACTATGCTTGAAACCTGTCAAGTCAAGAGAAACATCCCCTGTTGCATCACTTGCATATACAGTGGTGTGAAAAAGTGTTTGCCCCCTTCCTCATTTCCTGTTCCTTTGCATGTGTGTCACACTTAAGTGTTTCGGAACATCAAACCAATTGGACAACACAAGTAAACACAAAATAATTTGTAAAAAGGTGTTTAATTAAAGGAGAAAAAAATCTCATGGCCCTAAAAAAGTGATTAGAGTTAAAACATACTATAACTGTGGTTGTCCATTAATTTCTCTAGCCACACCCAGGCCTGATTATTGCCACACCTGTTCAGGCATCCTTAAATAGGAGCTGTTTGACACAGTAAGTCCACCAGAAGATCCTTAAAAGCTACACATCATGCACCCAAAGAAATTCAGGAACAATTGAGAAAGAAAGTAATTGAGATCTATCAGTCTGGAAAGGGTTATAAAGCCATTTCCAAAGCTTTGGGAATCCAGCTGAGAGCCATTATCCACAAATGGCGAAGACATGGAACAGTGGTGAACCTTCCCAGGAGTGGCCGGCCAATAAATTACCCCAAGAGCGCAGCGGCGACTCATCAAGAGGTCACAAAAGACCCCACAACAACGTCCAAAGAACTGCAGGCCTCACTTTCAGTTAAGGTCAGCGTTCATGCCTCCACCATCAGGAAAAGACTGGGCAAAAATGGCCTGCATGGCAAGTTCCAAGGAGAAAACCACTGCTGAGCAAAAAAGAACATCAAAGCTCGAGTTTCTCCATCAATCTTGATGATCCCCAAGACTTTTGGGACAACATTCTGTGGACCGATGAGACAAAAGTGGAACTCTTTGGAAGGTGTGTGTCCAAGTATATCTGGCGTAGAAGGAACACTGCATTTCATAAAAAGAACATTATACCAACTGTAAAATATGGTGGTGGCAGTGTGATGGTCTGGGGCTGTTTTGCTGCTTCAGGACCTGGAAGACTTGCCGTGATAAAAGGAACTATGAATTCTGCTGTCTACCAAGAGATCCTGAAGGAGAATGTCCGACCATCTGTTCGTGTACTCAAGCTGAAACGAACTTGGGTTCTGCAGCAGGACAATGATCCTAAACACACCAGCAAGTCCACCACCGAATGGCTGAAGAAAAACAAAATGAAGACTTTGGAGTGGCCTAGCCAAAGTCCTGACCTGAATCCTATTGAGATGTTGTGGTATGACCTTAAAAAGGCCGTTCATGCTCGAAAACCCTCTAATGTAACTGAATTAGGACAATTCTGCAAAGATGAGTGGGCCAAAATTCCTCCAGGACCATTGCATTATCAGAGTTGTTGCTGCTAAGGGTGGCCCAACCAGTTATTAGGTTTACAATCACTTTTTCACACAGGGCCATGATGGTTTGGATTTTTTTCTCCTTTAATGATAAACACCTTCATTTACAAATTGCATTTTGTGTTTACTTGTGTTGTCCTTGACTATTGTTTAAATTGGTTTGATGTTCCGAAACACTTAAGTGTGACAAACATGCAAAGGAACAGGAAATGAGGAAGGGGCAAACACTTTTTTCACACCACTGTATATTGGTGTTATAAAAAGTAATCATCTATTAAAATGATTAGAGAAAACATTAGTGGAGATCCTGTTTTTAAGTCCTGTTTAGTTTCTTAATCAATTAGATGGTTACTCAGCTAACTAGGGTACTGATAAACTTGTAACACTCCTGGCCAATAATTTTACATATCAAGATCTACGGTTTTTGTATAGTTCACCCAACTCGCGGTAATGCCATAGCCTGACGTCATCAATCTCAGATTCTAGTCAGAATATGAGTCTGATACTGCTCCATTGGGCTGTGATTATGGGGCGTGTTTCAACCGAACCAGGAAAGAAAATGCCTCTGCACTCAATTGGATAGACCTACAACCAATCAGAGTAACAGAGTTGTAAACAAATTCAACCCAAGCGCTCTTTGGTGACGTGGTTGATTACATTACTGTTGATCATCTGTTCATCATCGTATAAAGCTCGCCCTGACAATTTTATTGGTCCGAACAGTTCTGGTTCGAGCATAGTTGCTCCACAATGGATCAAGTTCAGACCGAACTACCCAACCTCAAATGTTGTGGGCGGGGCTAAGTTTGGCTGGCATCGAGGCTAGCAATGCCATGCTTCAGAGATCCACATTTTCACAATAAAATTATTTATTTAATCAATAAATAGAAGATATGGTTTGTACAAAATTATCTTTAAGGCATGAAAAGTAAAACAGGTACCCTAAAAACTGAACTTTGGCCCTTTATTTTGCAAACTATTAAGGTACATCTACATATTATTTGCAGTACATATCCAAGTTTTTTCAGAAAAAGGCTCTGTGTGAGTAACATCAAGTCACTTCAGGAGTGCCATGCTGTGTCATTGTGGGCTTGTGGCTGGAGCTGTGTTTAAGTTCCAACTGATGTCTATTGGTTCTGCTGTGTCATTGTTACCAGATGATGGCCACAATGGCCTCAGAATAAAGCACTCCCTCCCCGAGTCCAATTCCTGGCCCAAGTGCAACCATTCTGATGGAGACCCCCTGGGTGTGTGAATCCTTTGGTAAGGGCCCATCTAGAGGCAGAAGGGGGTGAGGACATGGTCACAACCAGCGGGATCACCTGCAGTGTACTTCACTCTGCCAGGGGCCATTTAAGGCCACTTTGAGAGAGTTTGGTTTGGAGCCAAAGGAAGTTGTATAAGGGGAACTGGCACAATATCAAGGCAAAAGCTTCAAAAGTACAACAGAGCAACCATGGTGTTAAGAATCTGTCCCATTTTTAGGTTGGTAACCAATTATAACCGTGGAGGGTTGTCTCAGGTCAGTCAATGGCAAAACATCCCAGGGCTCTGGTACTGCTTTTAACTCAGTAGACCATGAAATCTTACTCCAGACTAGAAAAATATATATCACAGGATACAGACAGACAAAACTTCGGTCATAATGGAGTGCCACTGAAAAGCGCTCTGCATAAACTCAATATTTAAAATACTGTAGAGATGCGTGTACTGGCTGGTGGCTGACGTCAACATTGACATAATAGCACAGAATTGTTGATGAGGTACTTGTGGTTTGTAATGAACTGTCTACATTTGTTTGAGATCTTGGACATTTAAAAAAAATAAAATAAAAATTGCTGCTAGCATTTATCTTACAAAAAGTTTTTTGGTCTCTATAGTAGAAAAAGAATTTTACATTGCCTCGGAATAATAAACATACTTCTCCCAGTTTACGGTGAATATTACAAAACTGATTGTGTGTGTAGGTGTGTATTTGAAGACAAGTGCATGAGACACAAGGTTGTCCACGTTCCTCCTTGTCCAGGCATATCAAAGGCAGGTGCCAACCCTTGTGTTCCTGCCAGCCTGATACTGTGCCAGATTCCAAAGGTTAACAAGAATCTGCACTCTGCAACCAGCCGCACACAATAGTGCCATTCTTCTCTTTGCACATACCTACTTTGGTTCTCCTTTCCAGAATCTTCCTGTTGTGACGCACAAAAGCTAGGCTTGTGTTATTTGAACCCAGGGACGTGCCGGGGATTGATGATCATGACATTTGTACATTTGGGCGTGTAAAGACAGTTTTCACTGAAATAAGGGAAAAATCCTTTTTTAGATTATTCTGAAAATGCAAACATTTTTTCAATTCATTTATTTTCTATTCTTTTAAACGTATGTATATGCTGTAAATACAGAAATACTGCGAAAATATATATTACCTTGCTATTTTATGAAGGTGAGTAGATGTATTAACTGCAAACTGAGGTACAGGGCATGAGGTCTGGAATAAACAATTATAGTTAGGGCTTTTAATAAGAGCACTAATTAATGTTTTGACATGAAGCATGACTTCATCAGAGTAAAAGAGTTAACTCATGCCTTATGTCGAAACATTAGCAGGTGCTCCTATAGCTTTAAGTATAATTGTGTGCTCCAGACCTCCTCCCTCAAGGGTCTGTCTAAGTTGAAAGTAGCAGTTTGTACAACTAGAAGTGTTCTTTGTTTCTTCATGCTAATTTGAATGCTGGTGTACCCGTAAAATAACTGTAAATGAGTGTCTTTCAAAGTGTATCAGTGAAGTGTCTGAACTCCACTGCAGACTGGATTCTCTACTCACAGAGTAGGGCTGGGCAATATATCGATATTATATTGATATCGTGATATGAAACTAGATATCGTCTTAGATTTTGGATATTGTAATATCGTGATAAGACATAAGTGGTGTCTTTTCCTGGTTTTAAAGGCTGCATTACAGTAAAGTGATGTACTTTTCTGAACTTACCAGACTGTTCTAGCTGTTCTATTATTTGCCTTTTCCCCACTTAGACATTATGTCCACATTACTGATGATTATTTATCTAAAATCTGTGTAGTGTGAAGATATTTTGTTAAAGCACCAATTGTCAACCCTAGAATATTGCCGCAATATCGATATTGAGGTATTCGGTCAAGAATATCGTGATATCTGTTTTTCTCCCCATCGCCCAGCCCTATCACAGAGTGACAGCGGATTCATTATGAACGAGTCCAGCACGGGTCGAATGCACATCAGCAGGTCATCAGTGTTAGTGTATACTATCTAATATCTGTATCGACTTGTACTGGTCGCGCAGCCACGCTGGTCCGTGCTTTTCCGTAGACACATGCAGCCTCTTTTCTGGAAATCCACAGCGGTCCGCTGCGTGTATGTATGAGGCCACTCTGTAACTTTGTAACGCGTTACACCCAACACATACATTCATACATTGTTACTATAAAAAAATATTGTATCTATAATATATATATTGAACTTTGAACATAAGTTGCAGGATGGAAAAATAAAGTGGCTTTTATACTGAAATGTTTGTTGAACTACGGGGTAATTAAACTTTACTGTACTTAGTTAAAACATGTTTGATTTCTTAGGCCGGTTACACGCTGGATGCGTCGCGCGAACGTGTCAGGTGCAGCTCGAGCCGCACCGAAAACGCGTGCCTGCTAGAAGTAGGACAGACGCCTATTTTTCACGCGACACGCAAGCGAGTTGGAAGCATTTCCAGGCAAAATAAAATAGGAAAAGATGTTTATATGTCGTTTAGACACGAATACATATTAATAAATGACATGTTGATGTTTGAAAGTCTCTTGCTTTTGACATAAATGCAGATTTTCTAATATGGCACCTGTCACTACAGAACGAAATATTCTGTAGCCTATTTTGCCGTCAATACTGCAGACGTTTGAATGAATGAATGAATGAATTTGAATGAATGAAAGTTTATTTGGTTACTGAACATAGAACGTAATATATGTACAGCAAATTCATTAGAAACTAGGGTGGTAACCGAAAAGGTGTAGGCTGAAGCCATGGCTTATTACGCCTACCCTGTTTTACAAAACAACATCTACCCATCAGAATTTAAACGTAAACAATATACATGCATAAACATGTGTATTCATACACACATACATACTATATATATATATACTCATATACGTACACATATACATACATACCTACAGACATATGCCTTTAATCAAAACAAATTTGTCTTAGGCCACCGTATATTTTACAAAAATTGATGTTTTGAACTGTTTTTTGAAATAATGAATGGAATTGCTCCTCTTAAGATCATCGGTGAGACCATTCCACAAGTCGACCCCTTTTACCGAAATCGTATTCATTTTAAAATTTGTTCTAACCATTTTTTAAACATATTCTCTCCTCTTAGGTTATATTTCTGTTCCCGTTTTTCAAACAACATAAGATTAGCTGTAATCAGATCAGTATATATTTATGTTTAACATGGTATTTCATTTCATCAATGGGAAACATCCATGTATCCAGACAAGGCTAGCAGCAGCAGCACCGCGTCAGACACGTTTCTGGTGTGTAAAGACATAGAAAAATCCACGCAGCTGACACGCAACAGAAAGGGCACGCCACGCAGCCAGCGTGTAACCGGCCTTAGACATTGTCCTTATTAACACTTTTACTAACCGGATCAAAGTATAGTAAAGTAATATATCTAAAACTCCCCTTCCCCTATCGCTTTTGCAAGGGCACCGTTGCTGCATCCGGAGCTTAGCACCACCCAGGCTCGATTAGACTCGGTAAGGGACGCGTACACAGACAGCTGCGGACAGACAGTAGGTCTGTTAATACTAGCCGCTTGGAGGACGCGTTCCACTCCAATTCCGTGAAAAAAATGAAGGCTGGGGTGGTGGACTTCCACTCAGGAGACTGGGGTTCTAGTCCTGTGCAAAACCAAAAGTCAACTGTTATTTTGAAAAAGTTTTAGTCCATGACATCACGTTACGTCCTCATTTTAGTAGTTTTACGCGACTCATGGCCAATCCATGATGTTTTACTAACTCTAAGTATTTTTGTTGCCTAAACTTAACTAGTTTGTTTTCACACCGTTTACTACGTAAATATAACGGTTGTGTGTTTAATTTTGGGAGTCTTTAAGCTATGAGGGTGTGTTGTAATAAATGCACCTGTGTCATGTAAATGATTTAATTTCATGATTTAGAAACTGTATTTCACGACGGTTATATCTTGGCTTTGTATTACTTCATTGTGGTTATTTATTAAAATGTGTTTCAATCAAATATTTACAATTTTAGTGCCACATGGGTTTCTTGGAGAAAAGATATATACTCATAATTCATAGTCAGTGTAATAACCAGTAAAAAGTAAAGCTAATAAATGTTAACGAACCCCCACTTTTCACTACCACCATCTTTTTTGCACTAGTGTGTCTGTGTCTCCACCTTACATATTCATTATTCATTCTGCAATGAAGTCATAGCCTACAAGAGGTGGAATATCTGTCAGTCTGAGTTAGACTGTACTCAGAGGACATGTGAAATATTTGTCTGCTGGGTGATAAGCAGACTGGAAGCAGGTTTATGTAGTGACAAGCTGCATTGCTCCAAAAACATCTAAAGCTATTTAGCTACAATTTTAATTGACTAAATTGCTTAAAATAATTAATTTAATGGTTGTGATGTGGACACAAAAAGTAGAGAAGCACACAGCGTGGGTAATTCTTACTGAAAACATGAGTTACTGTGTTTCATTACTAGCCACTTTGCTGACATGAACTATGGCACTTTGGATCGGAGCTGTCTGAACACGTACGCATGCACACAAATACAGTTCATGTACGCACAAACACGGACTGGGCTTCCTTACAATTGGGATTGAGTTTCACTACTGTTCTATGTGAGATCCTGCAGAGATGTGCAGCCAAGGCCACGAGAGCAGCTCCACGGTTTAATTGCCTGCTTTCTTTGGTCCATTTTTTTTTTTTAACATTTAGCAACTGAAGCCAAATGTGAATGTGAGTATACTATTAGGTTAGTATACTCACATCAATCTGCACACACCCCCAGCTTCTACTTTCAAACCTGTTTTAAGAAAAAAGCAGTTCATGTCCGAGAAAAAAGAACAGTGCAAAAATAAGGATTGTCCAGAATTCGTTCACTCATTTTGCCTTCAGAAAAGCCTGAAATATGCATGGATACAACAAGCTGGTGGTTGCTCCATCCATCAAACACATTCAAGCTGCAAACCATCTTTTGCACGAGTCTATCTAAGTTCCTGAAAACATCTTGAGTGACATGAGACGTGACCCTGAAAGTGTAGAGTGTGGCCATGAGGGAAAGCACCTGGTCAACAACAATGCTGAGGTACACTTTGGCATTCAGGTTATCTTCACTTGGTATGTGAATCACAAAAAAAAAACACCCATTACACCATCAGCTAAACTGTATCTGTACATTTGACACAAGTCAGCCTGTTGAAACATAAATCAATATTTAACCCATCAGGAAACATTTTTTGGGCTGAAACTAACAAGTGTTATTATTGTTAATCTGCAGATTGTTTTCTTGATTAATTGATTAGTATAAAACGTCAGAAAATACTGATAACTTCCTAAAGCCCAGGTCGATGTCTACAAATAGCTAGCTGGCACTTTTATCCACATCCTCATACCTAAACGGCAGAATAGGTTAATTGCTAGTGACTCACAAAATTACATATATGACCGTTCGATTTACTGCTGCATGGTGACTGTAACATATGACCGGGATGGACACATGTGACCATTTAATTTAATTTAATTTAATAGGCACAGTTTTAAACACGTAGTTAGTGTTGTAAAATGGAACTAGTTAAGTTTTTATTAACAAAAATACTTACGGTTAGGAAATTCAACAGGGATTGGCATAAAATGAGTCACGTGAATCTACTAAAATAAGGAAAAGGATAAGGATAACATGACGTCACAGACTAAGGTCCATAAAAATCACTTAATTTCAAAAAGTGACGTATAGTATCACAAAGGACACAAACCCCGGTCTCCTAAGTGAAAGTCCTGAGTTTGTTTGACACACCCACCGCACAAACCTGCCTCATCCTTAAAGGGATACTTCACCGATTAGCATTAAGCTATGTATCAGTAGAAACCAGGTTGTATTTTTGAATGGGAAGTATCCCTTTAAGGCCAATTTATGATTCGTAGGTATGGTAGGTAGGTACGTGGAGATACCGACCCTATGCTGGACCCTTCGGCGTAGCCTGACGTGCACCTCTCAAAAAAAAATGTTACTACACGTCGCGGCGACGCAGACCGCAACATGTGATTGGTCCGCTAGGCAGTGGGCTTGGTAGCGTCGCATTTCCGCTACTCATTTCCAGGTTCTCCTTCTCCATCAACACGAAATCAAGAAGAGGGTTAACTTTTCCTGCTACCGCTTTCCCACCGTGGTCAGAAAGAACAGGGGAGACACTTTGTTTCTCTCACTAGGACTCTAGTCGGAACTCGCTCCGAAGTTAATCACCGTCGCTCTCTCACTCTCTCTACCACACACTACCCACGCACACACACACATGCTGGCCCTGCTATTCTCTTAAAGAGATCGACGCACACACCAACGCACAAGTATAAACTTCAGTCCACTAATGTAGGATACGGCGAAAGCTCTGCGTGGAGACTCTACAGAACCATAAATGAGACTTTAGGCAGATTTTGTCAGATCACATCCTCACGCGATGATTTGCTTACTACAGCCACAAAAGGCCTAACAACAAACTTAATTATTGGTCGTGAAGAACTGCTGGCACAACCAAACTATACTGTTGTTTTCTGGGTGAGGATAGCCTGAACTTACTTACAATAAGTGCATTCAACCATTTAAAAGATGCGGAAATCATGCAAGTACATACAATTAATCAAATGGACAAACGGAAGGCTTGTATCATGCGGATGCGCCAACAGTGTTGCTGTCATTACTTAGAATTCCTCATGGGGGAGACAGAAACTACACACCATAGCTTTAAGTTTACATTTTGTCTAGCATTGTAATACTCTAACATTTTGTTAAAAGGACAGACATTGCTTCAATAAAGCTTTTAGGATAAACCTTGTAGTATGACTGTGGTAGCTGACAATTACAATACAACAAGATCTGGAAACAGCCATAGCAAAATGTTTCAATTCATGGATACACGAGTAGGGTCATGAGGATTATGTGTTTGTATGCCTGACTCATTGTTTGATAGAACTTGTCAGCTTGGGTTTCAAATGGCATTTCTGGGTGGCTATTGCGACCCCCAGGACAAGTTGAAAAGCTTAGCTCTTAGGAAATGTCACTCATTCAGACACGTAGTCAGAGTCTAACCAATGAACTCGCAGCAATTCATCATCTGAAGCCTATCTGTTACAGCGCTCATGTATTTACTTCATGGTCTGCAGTGAAAGAGAATGGACTCTTGTTCTGCACTGCCAAGGTGTGTGTCAGTGAGAGTACGGCGCTGGTAGGTACCCACAGCTTCTCTGACAAGGAGCATTTCACAAGAATTAAGGAAATGTCCAACAATGTAAAACTATCCCTATAGACAACCAGCAGACATTTTAGAGTGCAAGATAGATCACATACACATATTCTATAGTGCTCAAACAGACAAGATATATCCTGTATGTATATACCTTGATCATTTGATACCGTATCTACATTAAACACTGCAAAACCTTTTGTACTTTACATACAAAACACACTGCAATTATCATATTTTGATGATAATACAGATGTACTTTCACTGGAGTAAGATTTTGAATGCAGCACTTTTAGATCTAACTGAGTAATTTTCTGTTGTAATGCTACATTTGCTTAATTAAAGGATTTGAATGGTGAATATTGGCTCTCATCCCAATTGTGTAAATGGCAAGAAAATCTGTCTAAAGCAATGTTGGGCAGCAGTCCAAAAGGGGACAGTGGGTCCATTCTGAGTGAGCTTTTGGGTTTACTTACAAACAAAAAAAACAAACTAAAACGAATAAACTTGATTGTAACAAGTTTTGGGATTAGCGCTTTTATTTTTTTCAAAGTTAATAATAATAATTTTTTGTGCCGGTCTTACAGGGAGGTGTGTTCAGGTGCATTCTTGCTGTATTGCTATCTTGAGGCAGCGGGAAGTGATCGCACCATTGACCAACAAAAACCTGGTCTAAAGTCAATAAGTCAACAATTTCATTGTTATTTTAACAGCAAATTAGTAAAAAGTGCCTAGGCTCGTGCACAGCGCACGCACACTATGCTTGTTACACACACACGGACGCAAATATTAAAAAATATAAATATTTCAATGTGAAATAGTATTATATGATCTGCTCGCACGAGCAGATCAGTTTCTTCTCCTGAAAATCTCTCCTTCCTGCTTAGCAAATCCTCCATCATAACAGCAACGCGCCAAGGTCCAAACACGCCTGGCTTTTAAAGGGAATGGGAGATGACACTCTGATTGGTTTATTGCATGTTAGGCCCAAAACACACCTATGATTAATTAAGACATTAAGTACAACCCTTTTGAACCATGCAAAATGGTTGTACTTTGTGGACCCTTTTTTGGATTTGTGCACGCCCTAAATGCACTTGCGCTAGGCGCTTCATGCCGTGCACTTAGATCGTTAAAATAGGGCCATTTGAGTCTGCGCATCCCTGTCTAAAAAACAGCACAATAGTACCAAGTATTCTTTTTTTTTTTTTTTTTTTTAACCAATAAAGCCCCCTACGATCCACAACTGTGAACGTTAGAGAGTGATCATATGGTCATCTTCAATTAGCCACAGATGTACATGCCATTACCGGCGTGGTTCGAGTCCCATAAAAACTGTAGTAATAATCTGTAGATGATCAGTCGTATAATTTTATATTCCTATTGAGGGTGAAATCACATATTGAAACAGGTGTCAAAATATTGCCTAAGTCGTATCTCCTAGAGCGCTCATTAAATAAATTCCAGACTAGACCTGCTTGGCAAAACCCTTCTAGGGTGAGCTATTACACTGAAGAAGCCGTTTAAATGCTTGCAGTTAAAATATGGAAAGCCATTACAGTATTCATGTTTCTGGCTATATTTTTTCTTGACATACGTGTAAGACTTTGACTGATAGGGTTTGTGTTTATTCCCATGACAGCATGATGCATACACATTTATTTTAAGTATGAGAACGCTGTGCTTCCAGGATTTGTGGGGAAGTCCCTCTTTTGCTATATTGGGGGGTGTGTGTGTGTGTGTGTGTGTGTGTGCTTACAGACATACCAAAGCATCAGGGCATTTAATCACGTCTACCCGTTGAAATAAGTTGCGTTGTATGCCAAGTCGCTCTTACACAAGTCAGTTTTAATGGGCTAGTGGAATGTATCCAGTGATGATTTTAGGCTATCTGTTACTGAGTGAGTAGCTTCTGTTCATCGATGCTGAAAGGAACACCAGCTTATTACACACAAAACATAAACACTCCCACACATGAACCATGCATGCACCTCGACATACTGTCCCTTTGATGCCCTACAGCCTCACAACTAAACTGAATCTGGCAGAGGTGAATGTATCATCTTAATAAAACATAATAAAGACTTAATTATGTTTTGTGCTGAAACCTAAGAGAGTAGTGAACAGCATGTTAGGTTTATTTGCCTTCAGGTCTCTTCTACCAGGGTGGCTTCCACATTCTCAGGCACTCTCATTAAATGGTGTTGTTAAAATCAAAACTGAAATCTCTGCCTTATCTCACAGAGCCTGTCATCACCTGCGTGATGTAGAGTTTTTTTAATTGATGACATCAAAAGAATCAAACAGGATTTCCATTCTGGCTTTACTTAGATATTCATTTGCAATTACCTTTAAACTAATAAGATGACTATTATTAGCCATTAAGGTTTCAAATAAATCAAGTAAGAGTGAATCCTTGGAAGTTGAGAAGCTGCTTACATGTAAGTTAAAGATAACTATTGTTGACTTTGTTTGCTCTTATTTTTAATTCAATAGTTGAGATACATTCTAAACAACTATCTTTAGTCCAAGCCTCATTTAATTTCGAGAAAACAACACATTTCCCACCAAACTTTTTCTGAGACTTGTGATATAATATGCTTAAGATTTGCACTAAAAGAGTGGCAGTGTTTGGCAAAATACAGAATTTAGTGCATAAATACTGAAATGCATCCTACATTATACATCCTTAAATATATATAACTACTACTACTAACTATCTGTAATAATATACAAAGAATCCATATACTTAGTCTAAGCTAAGTTAGCATGGTAACATGCTAGTGTGTTAGCATGTTATGCTGACCACCTGGAGCTGACATCAGAGCAGTAGTGCAAGTGTGGTTAAAAGGTTTTTCTAAACCTGTTCGATTTTGGAAAGCTATTCAAATAATGGAAAAAAAAATAACATTGGGTGATGCAAAGTGTGTCATCCCCTTTGTCACACAACCAATATAAATAATATATGTATATACATGGTGTTGATTCAGGCCCAGCGTGACACCACACAAGGCGCTGATCTGATCGGGAGTGTGCTGGTTGGCTTCAGTTGCATGTTGGATGGCTCTCAACCGCCGGCTTGCCAAATCTCTGGGTTTCACTCTGACAAACAGCCGACTTGGGGGATTTGGTTCCACAGTAATTGTTGTGTGTGATCATTGCTGGGCTCTCCCGAGCTTTTTTGCTGTGCCCAAGTGGCCATTGTTGTAATGTTGTTCCCAAGCTGTAATCATAGGCAGATGGCTGCGGGCCTTGCTGCTCGATCTTGATGGGGCTTTCCCCATACAAATAAATGAGGCCTGCTCACAGTGAGGTGTGATGTAAGGTGTTTGCTTAGAAAGATGCTTATTTCGGTGTTCTGAGACATCCAGATGTTGGGTTTGATACATTACCACTTGGCTAGGAATTTGTTTTTGGGAAGGATCTCAGCTAGTCTGGTCAGTCTATATGACATTGTACAGTATTTGCCAACACTTCATGCTTTTAAAATGCACAAGAGATGGGAGAGATATTAGTGTCCCTCACACCAGAAACCCAAAAAAAATTAAAGTATCCTATGAATTTTGTTTAGTTACCAACCAAAGTCATGTTTACATTTAGTGTTGATCACTAAAATGCACACACATCACAATCTTTGAGGCCTTCCTTATAAAACAATTTGCAAATCCTATTGGCAACATTTCAATGTATTGTCTACATCCAGGTTTACTTTGGCTAGCGCCCTTCCTGCCTTTTTTTGGCGTATTACAACCACAGAATGTAAAATTAATGGACAAAGCTTCTGGGCTTGAAAATTGAAGCCAATGCGGAAGTGCCTTAAACCTGCATTCTATCTCATTTCCAGTATGGGGCGAGTGCACTTGCCCCAAAAAGAAGTGTGATTCTATAGAAGTCTATGGGAAAATAGTCTAGATCCTTGATGTTCCACTTCCAGGATTGCTCTGTTGCTGCCAGAAAAACGGCCGGATTTCACTCTTTTAGGCCAGATATCCGTTGCCTTGGGCTTACTTTGTGTTGGCATTTTAAACTCTGCTGGATTTCTGAGGATTATGGTTGACCTTTTCTCAGATCTCTGCAGGGTAAATCCAGACAGCTAGCTAGACTATCTGTCCAAACTGAGGTTTTCTGTTGCACGACTAAAACAACTTTTGAACGTACACAAGTTCCACCAAAACAAGTTCCTTCCAGAGGCTATTTTGCAGAGGCACCACAGCTTTTCTCTGGTGCTTAGCACCGCCCATGACGATTGTGATTGGTTTAAAGAAATGCCAATAAATCTCAGCTGGATGACTCACTTCAGAAGGATTGAAAATTGGCAACTTTCCCTCTTGAGCGTTTAGCTTGCCACCATAACTAACACTGGCTTGGCTGCGTCATCCTCCACAGCTCCACCCTCGTCAAAAATCATCACCAATTGGTTTTTTCACGGATGCTACTTCCATTATTTTTACAGTCTATTATTACAATGTTTGTGGCTGCTGCCAACTGTCAGTGTAAAAGAGTGAAACTGTTGGCAAGAATGTATATCTCATCCCTGCATGCTCCTGTGCGTGCATATACATACTATTGCACGTGCCCATATCCGTGGACCAGCTTTGCAACATTGCTCCGTAGCACCTCTAGTGACTAAAAACTCAACAAGGTACCTTTAAAAAGTTGAAATGCAGTATTCCCGACACCATAACACATGGCATGGGGTGTTTTTCCTCTATCACAAATCTTATAACTTATTTTGACCAAAATTACCATCCACACTGAACCAATTACAGCAATGTTTGCATCCCTCATAGTCTATGTTCACCACAGACTCCAAACTGGCCTTTTCACTCACGCAGCTGCTCCTGCACTCGTGTTTGTTAGCTTTGCTGGCCGCAAAGCCGGTCGGGTTCGGCTTCAACTGACAAAATAATAAAATGCAATCAAAATTTGTGGCTTGTAACAACTTACGGCACATTGCATGTGTTGACTATCACTCAAGCAGAGCTGCAGTTGCTTAAACAGTCATTGAGCCCAGAGCCACACAATTCATAGAAGTACACTGAACATGTCCCACAAGGCCTGAGAGGGATAAGTGGATTTTACCCCATGCTGGTGAATTAAACTCACGTTTGTTTGATTACATACAGCCGCATGTGGGATGTTTTGATTGCCCAATGAAAATATGTATTAATGATATCTGTGGTGGCAACATGTGTGTGGAGTGATTCCAGCACACACACCAAATGCAGTTAGAAGGCATCAGCAATTTCCCTGAAAATGATTGTGTTCTGCCTGAGGAAAAACAGAGAATTTGCCAACTCTGTCAAAGTTTCAAAACACTCTCTGTTTAACCCAAATGTATTCACTCATCTCCGATTTCAAGTTCACTCTTGTTTGCTTCTCTCAGTTATCATCTGATCTTTAAGGGATCGTCGAATTATGTCAGTGGGGAATAATGACACTACGTAACTACATGGTGGTTTGACTAATAACTCAGGTTTGGGTGAGTGATTTTCTTCTAAAATGACCAATATCTGAGCTTCTTATCAGCCTGGTTATAGTACTGAATAATGTGTTCTAAACTGCTGATGAAGCTCTTCCATTTCTTCCTGGACAGGCAAAGAGACGGTTGTGCCAATAGCTAAGGGGAACTAAGGCCAAGGAGCGAAGGAAAGAGCGCACTAAAGTGCCTAGAATGAAGCCATGTGAGGTCAGGTGTGGGAATCCCTCCCAGTACGAAGCTGAAAGAGGGAAGAGTGACAGAAATGGTGGTGTGGGCTGTGATATTCCAGGAAAGGTGAAGTCAGAGTTAGTCAGATTTGTAGAAAAGCAAGGAAAAGGAACACCAAAACGCATCAAGATCTATTAAGCAGCTAAATTATTTTTCTAGAAGAGCAATAAAAAGGTATTCAACATTCCCACACTGAATCACAGAACCTGATTCCCGGAAAAGTTTTCCAACCCACACATCCATTTGGCCATGAGACACCTCCGTGTTACTTTACTGCTCTCCGTTTCACCTCCAAGAAAGAAAAAGAAAAAGAACACTTGATATCATTTGTCTAATGAGCTACAGTATGACTCACTTTAAAAAGTGAAAATGTGAAACCCATTTCTACCCTAAAAGTCTTTTATTGCTGTCACTCTTTTCCCCCATTTTCGTGTTACTCCTCCCCTCATACTGTGCTGATTTGTGCAAGAGAGAAAAAAAGATGAGGACAAAGTCACGAGAAAATGAAATGATTCTATAAAAGGCCATGCTCCCCGTGCAGGGCCGAGTGGCTAATTTACAACTTGGTACTACAAGATTTACTACAAAAGCAGTGGGGTTTCATTTGATTTAGGATAGGAAACACAGCAGGCATAGAAAGTGTGCCACGTTTGCAAGAAGCATGGGATGTACTGCAGTTTGTTGGATTATTCTACTACACCATGGATGGGTTGTTGTTTTTTTCCTCAGGGGGGTGGGGCGGGGGGGGTTCCATGTACTTAAATCGACTAAACTAGGGGTGGGGGGGAAAAAATCCTTACAGCCTAGAATCGCGATATTTTCAGTGGCAATGCTGTATCGATACACAGATGCCAAGTAACTATCTGTTATTATATTTGTGTTGGCTAGTTTGTCTGCTTCACAATCCCATTTTGCAGCAATAAAATTTAAGTGAGATGAACGAACAGAGAAATGTATCTTTTTTAGATACAACAGATGTTGACAAGGTTTCCTTTTGGGCCCATCATTTGAAATTGGAAAAGGGTAATAAATTACACTATATCTCAAAATATTGCATTATGTTTCAAATCACAATAATATCGTATCGTGTCATTGGTATCGTGATGAAATCGTATTGTGAGGCCTCTGGTGATTCCCACCCCTACTAAATACGAGCACCCAGTAATGTAAGCCATACACAAAACAGCACCAGAGCAACAAGCGGCACTTTTAGTGGCATGAATTAAAAAGTAAACAGTAACTGGCAGAGCATAAGCGCTACTGAAGCATCCATGCATGCAATATGCACCAACTTTGAACTTCTTAATGGCATCACTGTCCTCAGAAGCAGCTGCCCTGTGAGCAGCAGTCAATGAGGAGCTTAAAGGACAGTGGCCAGAAAAACTGTCTTTACTAGGCTAATAAGACATTTGATTGAAAAGAGCAGTAAGCAGTTCCATATTTTACAAGATGAAAATTACATTGTTTTAATTATGTTTGATTATTGTATCTCCTCTACATTAGCTATAGCTCTATATGCCCATAATACAACCAGAAAGCTCAATGAAACAGAAGGCTTCAATTGGTCATATATTGTTGTTGAAATAGAAAAAGCACAGATCTGTGTTTTATTCCAACTGACATTAATCAAAATAAGGACATCTATCTCTTCAAAATGTTGATACTGGCATGTAACAAGGCCACAACGAGGAAGGAACTGGTTAAAATGTGACCCTCCAAGCCCAGTACAGTGGCTGGGCATTGTAGAATCTTTTTTGGATTATAAAGCAGGTCAAGGTGCTATATAAATACTGTGAAAGTATCAAAACGGTCAGTCTACAGAGAAATGCACACAGTCAGTTATCAGAAACTGTTCCTTTAAATGAGCCGTCAGGACTTCTGTGCAGTTGTGATGTCACAAGAAATTGGCGCTGCAGTGCCATTACAGTCATTACCCGATTGCAATTACAGTGCAGAGACTCCGAGAGCACAGGAAGGCCCGGAAGCGCTGACCAATCAGAGCAAACTGGACTTTTTCGGTAGAGGGTCTTTTAAAGAGCATGTACGTTCTAGTAAAAAAAGTAGTAAATAGTAGTAAATGTGGGACCTTTAAGAGAGGTTTAACATCCTAGATTTAGATTAAAGATGTATTTTATTAGGACAGTGCAAATTAATCAACATTTCTGTAAATGTTCAGTGTTAGCCAGTCGGCTAATTATCAACTGTAGTCCTAGTTACCTAGAATGCATGTCTTCATGGTGGGGAGGGAAACAGGAGCACTCGAAAGAAAACCCACGCAAACAGGGAGAGAACATGCAAACCTCACACAGAAAGACCCTGTGCTGAAAAGGGATCAAGCTCTGCGTAGACCGGGGATCTGCAGTGCCTCCTTGCTGCGAGGCAGCAGTGCTAACCACTGAGCCACCATGCCGCATATGACACCATATCGTATTATATCACAGAACTCTCTATTTCATTCAAGTGTAGAGGATAACTTGTCCTTTCTTCCCTGAACCCCCTCTTGTCCTCTATCTCACACTCTCTCCAGTGCTTTTCTCTTCTCCTCTCTCTTTCTGGACCATAAATCTTCCTGTTTCTCTAAGTGGATCCTGGGCGTTTGTCCCAGCCCCAGCGCCTTTCTCCCAGGGTATTTATGAACTCTTTGTACTCGTTTATCACACCATGACACGGCCTCCTTGAAAGCAAATCAGTCCTGTATATTAATGGCATTTCAATATGATGTAACGCAGCCATCCATTTCTATCTCTAAACACACTGTATAACCCCCCCTGGGAGTAGAAGGAATTTATATCTAAGGACCTCTCATGAGCTCTTTTCAGACATGAAATACATCACATCGCCAGCTTCACCCATCTGTTTAAGTAGTGGCTTTTTGGCATTCAAACATATGTCTCCATTGCGTACATGTTCTGTAATTGTTCTAATCAAATATGACAATTATGGATTGTTCTGCAATGCTTGTGCGATGCTACTCCTATAGTGTACAAGATGGTGGACAAAGTCCTATTTCCTTCTCACCAAGATGGCATTCTGTTGCCAGTCCAACCATGTCCAGTCCACGTTTTGGCTTTTAGGTGTGAGGTTATGTTAGAATAATTTCATTATCAAATGATAGACAGAGACCACTGAAGAGATATTAAAGTTAATTTTCCTCGAGAACCCAACGAGGAGGCCTTTTACAGCACTCATTTTGGGAGTACAGAAAAGTGACTAACGTAAGCCTCAAACAGTAGCTTATTTATGTGTGAAATACAATCATAACAGAATTTGATGTCGTCAATTGTCCATCTTGTCAGTTTAGATGTCGTCTCTTCTATCCGGTCAGACTCTATGGTGTCCTCTTTATCTGGCTAGAGAGAGACGCGTGTTCTGTCCTCGGGCCCCAGTCAAGATAGCCAATGGCTCCATGTTATCTTGTGAGAATATTCAGTATAATATTATTCTATGCAAACAGTTGAATAATAACAAGAGGGGAAGTATGTATCATAATTTCTCCAACAGGATGTGACTCATTGTATTCACATTTTGTTCACGTGTGTAATTGTTTTCGCGTGATATGCTAGCTATACCTTAGCAGCATTAGTCAACTTTTTGGCCACTTGAGGGCAGCGAACCAAGTTGTGAACATAACAGTGACATATCACCTTATGGTGATGTGCAAACGAAGCTTCACGAACCATTAAGCCCGGGACACACCAAGCCGATAATTGGCCGTTGGACAGTCTGGCGAGGTCAGTGACTCGAGTCTGTCCGGTGTGTTCCGTGCCGTCGTCCTTCTGGGGGGCTGTCGGCGTTCATTTTGGCCGACCTGTCATGTTCAGTCGGAGGCAGGACAATCGGGACTCACCCGGAAACGGGGAGCTGAATCAACGTGACTAGAGTCTCTCAAAATCTGACGAAAAACTTTTAAACTGACCTTTGTCGATCTGAAATGAAGACAGATTCAGCAGCTGCATGGCCTATTTCTCGCGTTTGTCCAATCAGCTGCCGGTTTTCTTTTTTTGGGCAACAATACAGATTAGCGCCACCTGCTGTTATGGAGACGTATTACGTCTCGTCTCTTCGGTTTGTTCTGTGGCACTTTTTGGACCAACTCGGGGAGACTGATCAGTCCAACTGGCTTTTCTGCCGAGGGTCGGCCGTCTGGTTGGTGTGTAACGGCTATAAGTTGTATGTATGCAACATTATTCATTTTATGAAAGTGGATTTTGTTATTTCTTTCTTACAACTGAAACTGTCAATATTAAGGTCGGTTTGGTCAGCAATTGTACTAATACAAAGCTACTAGGCTATTACTAATTGGAGTGAAGCTGAATGTTTGAATAATTTAACGTTACATTTAGCTTCTTCATTACTTTTAGCTAATCATTTGAACCGTTT
Source organism: Perca flavescens (assembly GCF_004354835.1). NCBI lineage: Eukaryota > Metazoa > Chordata > Actinopteri > Perciformes > Percidae > Perca > Perca flavescens. The sequence goes on from NC_041341.1 coordinate 32,111,393, forward strand.
ATACTTTTAGGTTTAAACTTTAGGTGCTTGCTTGCTAACTAGTTTTAACACACTTAAATAACTGCAACACGGGACGACCTCTAGCTCACCCAGTAAGACCGTGCGCCCCACGTTGGCTGAGTCCTTTGCAGCGGCCCGGGTTTGAGTCCAACCTGCGGCCCTTTGCTGCGTGTCATCCACCATCTCTCTCCCACCTTTCCTCTCTATCCATATCATCAGATAAATGGAAAAGCCCCCAAAAAATAATCTTAAAAAAAAAAATAATATAATATATATATATATATATATATATAATATCTGCAACATGTAGTGTTCAGCTGTTACCATTGACTTAATGCATATTATTCTTTTAAACAAATCATGATTTCTATTTTTTCAAATTAGTTAAGCTACCCTACAATCTTTTCCCGTACCCCCTGGAAACTATATGAGTACTGTACCCCCGGAGAACAAGTACCCCTGGTTGGGAATCACTGGTGTAAACCAATAAAACATACAAAGACAATGAATCCGTTTTGCAATAGCACAAAGGGTGAGGGAACCGCCACTGTACTCATGCATGCTGATGGAATGAACCAATCAAACAGCATCAAGAATCAGTTCTTAGAACTGCTACTTATGTTTTGAAATCTCCACATGCCCAGGTATGTATTTGATCAACTTGACAGGCGAATAACAACCAGGGTTCACTGCGTTCACCACCATTTTTATAATGCTCAGCAGAACATTATTTTGGTATGGCCCTTGAAGTTAAATGCACGCCAGTGGCTTTCAGGAACATGTTTCCGTGTCTACGGCAAGACAATGTCACTGGAGTGCAAAGGCATTAGTTCATGTTCATCAAAAAAAGTATTTGTTCTTTGAAAAGGAAGACATATTAAAAGAGGACATTCCCTGACTGGTACCTTTTAGTCTCTTACCCTTCAAATTCAAACTAAGTAGTTGCCCCACTTTAAAAAGTCGAATGATGAAAAAACAAACAAAAAAAAAACAGGTTCTGATGTAATGTTGTCATTGTAGCGTATATGTGCAACATACCAGCATCTGAACAGCAGACATTAGGATAATAATGCTGAGCTGGCGTTTTGGCAGGCCACCCGCTATCTGTTCTGGATTGAGTTTATACAAAAAGGGGGGGGGGGGGTGAAGGGGGTTAGGCGTCAGCCACTGTGTAAGTCTGGGTTTACACTGAGAGAGGCACAATGGAAACTGTCTCTCCCTGCATTCAACATCCTAAGCGTGCAGATTGCAGTCTTTGCATGTCCAAAATTACTCCTGCACAGTGCAATTAAAGCTTTGTTGGGAGGAACACTTCATACAAACACTCAAAAATACACAGAGTTTTTAAAATTCTAAATTTCTAAAAAAACTAAAAAAACTGTGAAATTGGCTCGAATCAAACATGGATTGCCTTGCAGTTTCTCCAAGAAGCCTCAAAAGGTAAACAGTGGCTTAGCAAAGTCAATATTTACTGCGTTTGAGGCCGTTCTCTCAGCAGGCCGGGCAGTGCGGGGGCCACGACTGGACCCCTCTTATTGTCTGGAGCCTGTTTGCGTGTTGTTTAGCTCTACTGGCTGCTCACTGCAGTCAGCCTATGAACTCGGGTCATATTCTAGTTACATCTTTTGATAAACGCCGAGCAAGATGGAGAGATTGTCACTTAGCAACCACAGTCAACAGGGCCAGAAATTCCATCCAATGGCTTTGTATGTAATACGTTAGCTGTGTTATCATTGGCTCTGGACACAAGAACCCCCCTCCCTTTGACAAATATGGTTGCACAATCAGATTGTAGCAGGGTGGATGAACTGCGTCCAAGCTAAGCATGCAAACCGGGACTCTGCCAAGAGTCGACTGTGGCACGATGGAGATTTTTCCGATACGTCAGCGTGATTTCTGTCAGGAGATTTAACCGTCTTAAGAGCCAATTAGAGATGTTGGCTGTTTAATTTTTGAATGAATCCAAATCTTTTGGTTTCATCAACATTTCCCACATGCTTGCTCAGCATTAGTAACAGATGTCACTGACAGAGAGCACATAGAGGCTGATGATGTGGCCAGGGGCAGATGTAATATGTTACAACTTCCTGAATATAATGACCCCGGCTTAAATGTCATTATCTTAACTCTCTGTGGCATTTTGCTCTGAATGGGTTTACAATGTAAGTGCACAGCAGCTTACCTCGTATTGGCCTTTAACTGTGAGGAGCGAGGGTGAAAACGTATCACCATTGAATCGGAGGCACTCCGTTGTCATACTGGGTTTTGTCACTGGTATCGTGAAAGCCGTGTTTGCTGCCAGAAAAGTCAAAAGAGAAGAATCAGCCAGAGCAAAAAGCAATCGCACGCCTGTCAGTTCAAGGATAAAGCTGGTCTTATTCTATATTGTTCAACAAATCCCATTAAGAAAACACTCCTCCATCTCTTAAAGACTTTCCGACCCTGTCTGTGGCACTTAAGCAAATCCGTTTTTTTCTCAAGACATAAATCTTCAACAACAGGTCACAAATAAATAGTTTTTTTTTAACCTTAAAAGCTCAGTCATTTCCTACAACTGCTGGGAATTGTAGTTTTTAGCAAATGTTACTCAAACAGGAGTAGCTAGTGCATTTGCATGTTGATGACACCTGAAGTAAAGTAGTCTCGCATTGCAAGACCTTCCTCCATAGCGCTGCAGATGTGGGTCTGGCTAGTTCACACAGCATTCCGGGGAAAAACACCCTCTGGTTTATTGGCATTTCTTTAAACCAATCACAATCGTCTTGGGCGGTGCTAAGAGCCGAACGGAGCCACGGTGCCTCTGCAAAATAGCCTCCGGAAGGAACTTGTTTTGGTGGAACATGTGTACGTTCAAAAGTAGTTTTACTCGTGCAACAGAAAACTCAGATTGGACAGATAGTCTAGCTAGCTGTCTGGATTTACCCTGCAGAGATCTGAGGAGCAGTTAACCATAGTCCTCAGAAATCCACCTGAGGTTAGAACGCCAACACAAAGGAAGAGGAAGGTGACGGACATCCAGCCGATATGAGGAACATCATATAATGGGTTTAAGTTTTGCCTTTAAGAGTGGATGAAATAATAGTTGTCAAGGTGCTGAGTATTTTCTATTTTCATGACGTATATATTTAAGCGTTGGCTTAAGGGGTTACTTTGGTTTTTTTCAACCTGGACCCTATTTTCCTATGTTTTTGTGTCTAAGTGATTGTTGGAAACAAAAATCTTTGACATGTGTCCAGTATTAAGCGAGAAAGCTGCAGTAGGCAGTCAGCAAAACAAGCTACAATGTAAGTTAGTAGGGCAATTGTGCACTGTTCTATTTACCTTCACAAAAGTGCTTGTTTTGCCGCTGACAGGCTCAGATTAATATTCTAAGTGTCTGACAACATTATGGAAAGGATTTCTAAGGAGGTCAACCTTTCTGTTAAAGAGTAAGATCCTTTTTTTAAACATAAAAACAGCCGCGAAATTGCATTCTCTAAACCCACCAGACTCCATGTAAATAAACAGTAAATCAAGCATTGTAAATCACACTTCTTTCAAAGTCGACAGAAACAAAATAAAACTATGAAAAGCCGTTTTGGGTCGTCTTTCCACTTTTCCAACGATCACAACTCTAATTTTGGTTCACAGTTTACCGGTTTACAGATGAAAATATGTTGGGTCTACACACGCTATAGTATTTTTAAATGGAGTCTGGTGGGTTTAGCGCTAGCGATCTCAAGCTGTTTCTGGCTAAACAAAAAGGTCTTAAAGAGGTTTTAAAAATGCCTATGTCCATAGGGATGCTTTCCATAATGTTATAACAACCACCTGCCTGTCAGTGGCAAAAACTGCACTTTTAGCGGACAAAACTGACAATGCACATTTGCCCTATAGGGTTACATCGCAGCACAGTCTGCAGCTGCTGGTCACTTCTTTCTCGCTTAATACTGGACCAATTTCAGAGATTGTTGGTCCCATCAGTCACTTACACACAAAAAGGTAGAGACCCAGTGTTAACAGTCTATCAGATAACACTAAACTACGCTCTCTGTACTCCAACACAACAAACTGTTCTCGGCACTTCTCTACTCTCACTCACGTTTCCATCAGGGGGGTGGGGGGAGGGTTTCGGGGCAAAAGTCACCTCTCACGAGATTTAATAATGTCTTTCTTGTTTGTGGCCTTGTAATTGGTTGCATAAAAAAAAGGTCAATGCAACAATTGGAATGCAAATATGCCTTCAGCTAAAATGTATTTTATTTCATGTTCAAACTCTTCATATATACAAACTATTCATATATATATATATATTATATTGCCCCATATATATATATATATATATATATATAGTCTGTGACTTTAAATAAGGGGATTCTAATGTAGGCTGCTATCTTTAATTTGAGGAATTAATGTTTGTTTTTATACGCTATCGTTAAATCACCTGCTCCTCCTTTTCGGTTTCATTTCTGTCTTCTCTTTCACTTCCCCGCCTAGCTTTTACTCGTCTCCATCTCTGCTCTGGTCTTTCTCGCCTCATTATAATTACGCCTGGTGCCTTTAGTTTCACTCTTGTCTCCCCCCTCCGAGTACCTGTATCTGCAAGGCAGGGTATGTCCAGTTGGTCCGCTGCTTTGCCTTTTGTAACTTTTGCTTTCCTTTGGATATAGAAATGCTCTACCTCATGAGAAAAGCACCCGGAGGTCTTTGTTTGAACATGTCCAATGTGCAATTATGCTGGATCATTTGTTCTTGTTACGTGGGTGGTAAGTAGGTGTGCCGTTAAGCTAATTATAGATGTGGGTGCTCATAGGTTAGGGGCATGACAGGGTAAGATGTCTAAGATGCTAAAATGAAGCTATGCCAAGGGGGTGTGTGCATCCTGCATACGAGTGAGTTATTTTTTTTAGAGAGTACATGCAATCGCTCTGACTTAAAGAATTCAGTTCCAGTCTGTCTCTCCTATGTCCTCATTTCCCAATCTGTCATCGCTCGTTCCAGCTCTCACCTTTCTTTCTCAGCAGTGTCTGTCTCCACTGGCCCTTTGGCCCGGCGTGTCTGTCACGTACAGAGGCAGAGACTATGTGGCCAAGAGGCTCCATCCTTAGGGATCTTAAACTTTTCTCACCCGGACAAAGGCTGGTGCTGTCAGAAAGCACTGTGGCTATTCAGTTTCTGTTTCACCCAAGCTTTTATAGGGTACTGTTAGAAAGAAGCAAACAAAACAATGGCCACATCACAGCCTGTCTGGTTATACAGCGTGAGGGAAAGGGTAGGTCAGGCCTAAAGCTAAAGATCTGAGCTGTAGTCACTGACAAATGCACATTCATTGTAGTTATTGTAATGTAGGTTTTTTATGTGTAGTGTAGAGCAACACCAGCCAAAGATCCAGTTCCCATATTTGGGAACCATGGAACAATATTGTTTAAGCCCAATTACTAGTCAAACTGAAATTCACATTCACTTTCTTGCTGACAATAAATAAGAAGCTACAGCCAGCAACCGGCTAGCTTAGCTTAGCATAAAGACTGGAAACAATAGCCTGCCAAATAACTTCCCGTGAAACCATAACCTTTTGTTTTTACGCATTAGATATTGTAATTATTGAGCTTTTGAGGCTCTGGTAGGCCGATTCTGTTCCCCTCGGTGGGACCCAAAATAGCTCTATCCAGACTTTGTGCTAAGCTAAGCTAACTACCTTCTGGCTTTAGTTTCATATTTACCCTACAAATGTGCACACAACCGCCCTCTGCGTGCCACTCCCCGCATCTCTGTATCACTTTCCTTCCTATCATTACTAATGACCCGCTGACTCCCTCTTTTCAATACATAAACCATCACTAATTACGATCTTGTTAACCAGCTAGAATATCAGCATCAGGTTTGCGCCACTCTTGTTGCCGTAGTGGCATTTAAAGGCTAACCACTGACATGGTTCACTGAGAGGAAACACGGCAGCGCCCCTGTGGAGACTGGATAGCCCCGGACTACGACCACACTGTCTGCTGTGCCTGCAGTAAAATGCTAGGCAGCAAATTTAATTGCATGTCTGTCTACTCCTTGACAGATCATTAGTGTCTTTATATGTGTGTAATAACAGGCTATTTGTTATCATTAGGTATGTGGATGATGTGGAATGTTCTCTCAGGAATGCTCTTAAGTGGGACTAGAGACATTCTGAATGGCGAAGGCCTCGATTAGCACCTGATTGTTTTTTTTAAACCTCTGCTGTAGACTAGGGTAGCTTTCTCTCTCTCTCTTTATCACGTTGCATTTGGACCAAGCTTCTATGTATTCAATAAGCTCAATATATTGTAGTGTTATGTATAGCCCAGTCTTTAGTCATTTCATTTATGTTCTGCTTTCTTACTTCAGATGAATAGTCCCACTATTGCATTGCAGCTAAAAAGTGCTGTTACCTCCTGACGAACCACATGGAAAGACGGAAATGGCGCGTGGGAAGAGACACAGAAGGATGTGCCATCAAAGAACTGCATCACATGGCAGCAGGTAACGTTTTTCAAGTTGTGTTTTCATATAGAACACTGTGCACTCAACATTGGCTGATGTTGTAATGGTTTAATGCTCAACACAACTACATATCACCACCCCAAACATCACTCCTGGCGTCCTTCTCAAATTAATTCAGTGACTGTAGGTGATGACATGTCCTTTCTACACCAGCAAGTTCTTTTCAGACCTGGATCAAGTAGCTGCTGCAAATCATTTTTGGCATTTGGTTTGGTTTGCAAAGACTACCCAATGATTTATTGCATGAGGTCAGCTCGTATAGTGCCTGTAAGTTAGCAAACCCCATTAATAATAATCTATATTGACTCCCAGACTGACTTTATATAGTCCCGCAGTGTTCTCAGTGAGTGACCAGCTAATAGCAAGTTGGTTTTAAATCAGGTTTGAGGGCATGCTTACTTAAACACACATTTTAACACACATATGTAATTCTAACGCACGCTGACGATGCCAATTAAGTTGTAAACAAGGATAGCTATGAATTATTAATTGGATATTTATTACCGATATTGTAATTGTTTTAGGTTTCATAGGGTTCACTATAGCCACTTGTGCTATTATTAGAGTAGCTCCTGGTTCACACAGCATTAGTCTATATCCACGACGTTCCACTTCCGGGATGGCTCCGTTGCGGCCGGAAATCCCGCCGAAAGTCTTTCATTTCGGCCGGATTTCTGAGGGTAAATCCAGACAGCTAGCTAGACTATCTGTCCAATCTGAGTTTTCTGTTGCACGACTAAAACTACTTTTCAACGTACACATGTTCCACCAAAACAAGTTCCTTCCCGAAGCTATTTTGCAGAGGCACCGTGGCTCCGCTCGGCGCTTAGCGCCGCCCAGGACGATGGTGATTGGTTTAAAGAAATGCCAATAAAACAGAGCACGTTTTTCTCCCATCCCAGAATGCTGCGTGGACTAGCCAGACCCTCCTCCGCGGCGCTGTGGAGGAAGGTCTGGCAACACTAACACAACATTGATCCTCGCATCTAGATCTGCTGTTGTCGAAAATAACGTTGCAAAAAGGAAAATAAAAATATTGCATGGTGATTAAATAAATTAACAACAGCATTATTAAAAGGTAATACCATAGCAAGCTTAAAACAGCATAGTGGTCTAACACATCATCAACAGTCAATCATCATTAATGGAAGCTGAAGAAAATGAAGAATGTAGGTGTAAACAGCATCACCATGATAACCATATGGTATGGAATATTGCTGACTGACAAACACATTATTGTGTAATATGATATGTTAAACCATAGACTTAGCTTAACAAGTTCTTGTTCTTTTCATTGGATTCTTTGACAAAAAGAATGCCAGCCCTATCCCTTTAAGTCTTTGTGTGTGGAATACATATACAATATATAGACTGTATACCAGGAATGTTTCATTTTTACACAATAAACTATGTATTATAGTTATAAGTATTACATCTTTTTACTTTTGTAATGAGTAAAAAAAGATATGTGTGACCACTTTTCTGGTTGCTAAGTCAACCTTTGCAGCTGCACTTAAGACATGAAAAAGCTGTTACATATTTCTGTTACAGCAGTTTGTGTGTGTTGTTATAAGGCTGCATTGATGACACACCTAAAAAAACTTTTTTTTTTTTCAGTATCAACAATTAAGAGAGGGAGAGAAGGAGAGAGCAACCTTTGTGTTTACAACTGTGTCCCAGGTATCTCCTGAGCAGCTATGTGCCCATGGCAGACAGAAGAGTCAGTGCATGACAGAGAAGAATAAGCGGGGGAGGGATGGACATCACTCATCAACCACAGGTATTTCTATTAATATTCTCCAATGGTGTCGCTCTCAGCCGACAGCACTAGAGCAGTGGAGACATGTCAGTCATTGTTTGGTCTGTCTTCCAGTGGCTTTCGGGGAATGCAGGGCACAAGGTGTTCCTGGAGGCAAGACATGAATTTTGGATTTGTCTCAGTTTAGCTCAAGTCAAATGATCTAAGCTGAACTGTGTGTGTGTGTGTGTGTGTGTGTGTGTGTGTGTGTGTGTGTGTGTGTGTGTGTGTGTGTGTGTGTGTGTGTGTGTGTGTGTGTGTGTGTGTGTGTGTGTGTTCTGGCTTGAATACACAGCTTCAACCAAGCAAACCAATCTCAACCAAGCATCACCCTGTAAGGCTGTCACCTTGAGGATCAAGAGCACTCACTTAACTCCTATGGATTAATTTTTTTTGGTACAATTATTATTGTGAATACTAAAAAAACAGGTTAAAGAGATATTGAGGACAGAAAGAAACCACTATTGACACACCGTTTTAAGGTTTGATACACCCAGAATGTAAGGTGTGTTGTCAGGCTGAATGACACAGGGATGGGTGCAGAGACTGTGCAGTTAATTCTCATTCTCATTTTGATGTTATTATTATATATTCATTTTTTTTAAAGACATTAACTTTGACATGGAACAACCAGTCGTACAGGATGGTTTTATGCTCTGTAAGAATATTATTTTACCAGTTCAGAAAATGATAGTCTGTCAAATGCCATTTTAGTGTTGTTTCATTAGTTTGAGGAACGGAAGCGTTGGTTTTGTAAGTTGTAATGTTATCCAGTCGATACCCGTTAAATGCAGACATATGCCATGTCTGATTAAGGTTACTTGTTAAATCAACTCAATAGTTTTGATAAGTAATGTTAAGTGTTTCGAAGAAATAGCTGCAATTGAATGCAATAAAATAGCCTACAGCATGTAAATACACAGGCAAACATACAAACATGGACATAATGTCTTGGGATCCCGCAAGTTTTTTTCTTCGGGAAAAGGGATTTTATTTTGTGGAGAATTCCCATCAAATAATGGTATCTTAGTTCCTGTTATTCAGCACTAGTAGAAAATACATTTAAATAAATAAGCATCTGATAAACCAATTTTATTTCATTTGTATAACTTTACTGTGATTTACCGTGAACATTTATTTCCCAATTACAATCCCCTGAAAGAGCTGGAAGCTCCAGTCCAGGTCTTTGTCAACTTCTAAAAGAATGAAGAAAAATTATAATTCAAATTCCATCTGTGAGACACGCAGCCGTGTCAAAATGATGTTAAGGTAATGATAGACTATACATGGTATGACAGCTGCTGCCTCAGGGTCTAAGCACTGAAATGGTTGGATGGTTGTTGGATAGATAATGGATGTTTCAACAACCTTTACTAATTAGCATTCCTCGACTGATACACCGTGTTTAGCATTGCCGCAAGCTGCTACAAACCCAATAAGAACTCCATAAAAGTTACAAATTCAAGAAGGAGTTCTCCTCTCATGTAGGTGTGATAAGTTTAGGTATTGGGAATCATCACAAAGGGATAAAATAAAACGTCATTATATATGAACTTCCTTATCACTAGGATTTCTAGTGCTGTCAACTCTGTCTACTCCAGAAAACTTGAGACTGTCTGACCCCCGAAAAACGCCCGCATAAGTTGTTTGTTCAAGCAACAATTACGACCTACAATTTACATTTGTAGTGACAGCGCCCTATAGTGGCCGTAGTAGTTCTATGACGGAAGCAGCAAAGCGGGAAGTAGGGTGACGAGAGGCAGGTTAGGGTGGTGGGTGGGTCAAACAAACACAGGACTTTCACCCTGGAGACTGGGCTCTGCGTCCGGTTTGAAAATAAAAGTAAACAGCGAGATTTTATTTTAACTTTACAGAACAAACGGAGCTATGTCACATACCGCAACTGTTAGGTTTTCCTGTTTAGACGTGAGGTGGTATTTCCTGCCACCTCTAGGGGGCGCTAATTTATGAAACGCTCCTGTGGGTCGTATTAGAGGGTAGGAATAAACCACCGATATCGTCGTGTGGTTTGAAGGACTTGTTGGAGAACTTGTATCATCATGTATCAGGTTCTAGGGACTATGAGACTACACTCTTACTGTATTGCAAACAGTCTCCTTCATAATTGTACTTGGACCCTTTAGGTTTGTGGTATGTTAGGTGTATCCACATGCCCAGCAAATTCTTCTCCATCACCCAAAGCTCACATGCTTGTTGTGCTTCTCTCCATGTAAGTGATCAACGCACGGTATTCCGGTATACCATGCGTTGGTCACGGTATAAGCAGTGGTTCCCAACCTTTTTGGTCCAAGGTCCCCCCCACAGTCTTGTCAGATGAACTCATTTGTACTACTGTAGTTTCAACCGTTCATCCATTACTTTTAGCCAATTATTTCAACAGTTTAGTCATTACTTTTAGTTAATCATTTCAACCACTAACGCAAACTTTTAGCTAACTATTTCTACTGTTTAACCATTACTTTCAGCTAACTATTTCTACCGTTTGATCACTGCTTTATGCTAGCTATTTCAGCAGCTTAGTCATAACTTTTAGCCATTGATTTCCACTATTTTGTCATATACTTTTAGCTACCTGTTTAAGCTTGCTTACTAAATTTCAGGCAATTACATAACTGCAACATTGTTCAGGTGTTACAGTTGAGATCATCTTTCAATTAAATCATAATTTCCTTCTCTTCAAATTAGTTGAGCTACTCTATGCTCATTCCACGTACCCCCTGGTAACTGCAGAAGTACCCCCTTGGGTACACGTACCCCTGGTTGGGAATTACTGGGTTAGAAAATATATAGGGATATCCTGGAAAGGCTTTTGAAGATCAGTGACTAGCAATTTTAATAGAGTAAACTGGCTGCTCATTTAAACACAGAGTTTGTGGAGTGTGGATGTTGTGGCTTTGGAGTTTATGGAATGCACCTTTGTTGAAGCTGGGCTGGGGCGAGATTTACAAGTAGTGTAACTAATTAGTCATTCTGTTGAATAATGTGATTCCTTTTTAAAAGTTATTAGTACTGCCATTGAATTTACTATGTAAATCACTACTTTTCCCAATGAATGTGGAAGCTGTAGGCACTGTGCTACAAAAGATCCACCCTAAAAGCTTTTTCCAAGTAGAAACTGAAACTTGTGTGGGAGGCATAGAATCGCTTTAAGGGAGTGTTTGTTTAGTTGTTCTCCGTCCCTCTCTCTGTAGGGTTATGATAAGCCTACAAGACAGGTAAGCCTCAGCAGTTCTGATCCCATTTCCACTGCTTAATTTCCTTCATCTCGGCTCTCCATCAAACCAAAGCAGCAACCATTGGGCCTAAAAAGTGGAGCCAATGCAGAAGTGCCTCAAACCTGCATCATTTCTAATGGCCAGCAGGGGGCGATTGCACGGGTTGCAAAAATAAGTCAGATTGTATAGAAAATCTAAGACAAAATGACCCTTCTTCTCATTTAATTTATTACCTCAATAAACATTTAATGAGTGTATGGTCTCAATCACTAGTTTTAAGTCTTCTATATTCAAGTCTTTAGTCTTTAGGGCTACCTTGTGACTAAGTGATCACAGTGGTGTCCTGGGGTTCTCAGTCAGATCACCCCTTGCTCCATCCTCTCGTCCAAATATGGTTACTTCTGGCTCAAAAAAATCATGGCAATGGCCAAAATGCCACACTTGAGACTTCCAAACAGTAGTCCACAAACCAATGGGTGATGTTACGGTAGCTACGTTCACTTCTTTTGTTGCCGTCTTTGGTTGAACCCTTAACCAGCAGGCTACACCAGCTCTGAGGTGGCCAGTCCTCAATGCCATTCCTCTTCTTTCCTTGATTTGTCTCTTAATATTGGCTGTCTGCGCAGATATCAGCAATGTCGATCTCCAGTATATATTTTTTTCATTTCCTGCCCCTGCATCCTCCATCGTTTGCCATTTAACACTAAGCTCTTTGCCAGTGAATTCAGAGTTTATGACGTTTCAACTTTTTCTGAGTGACACAACTCTTCACCACAAGGTGTAGGTAATAGCTTGTTACAAGTAATGCCACTTTAAATTAGAGTAAACACAGAGGAAAAGGTGAAGATGGCTTTCAGCTACAACCTATGGCTATGATCCCGACTACGTGGACAAGCATGACCATCTCTGCATCCATCTCTACATCAGGGGGCACCAAGGCAAGCGTGGAGGAATTGAACACTGACTGCCACTTCTCTGCTGGGCATCCTACTAGCCAGTGTGCAGGCATCGTACACATTGATATTACATTTCATTCCATAATCCGTTAGGGCTGGGATGGTTACCGCATTACCGCGGTCACGTGACGCCTACCGCGGGTCTGAGCATCACCGCAAAAAAACATTGGCCTGCACATGTGTGCACATTGTGTCTAATGACATGGATTTATTGATTCTAATGACATGGATTGTGTCTGATGACATTGTGTCTTACATGGATTCAAGGTTTTCTAAACAAAACGTATCATCAAACGATGGAGCAAATCCGACCTTTCGCGAGTTTGGGAGCGTTTATCAGTGTTTTAAGCCCCCAACGTCGCACTAGGATTAGGCAATGGTTATGGTAAGGGTTAGGTTTGGGTTAAAACGCTAGGAGGGGGCCCAAAAAGATGCTAGAATGAATAGCTGTGGATGCAGGGGAGGGGCCCATAGAAAATGCCTTTCTACAGGGACAGAATTTTGTGCTACGCCCCTGACTGCATTTTATTTACATTTTACTTTATTGACAAAAGAGCTTTCTGAATTAACTGTGGAATGGATCAACGGAGATGAGAGAAACCATTTTGGCCCTAAATGACAGCAAAAACTCAATAAAGACTCTCACACTGAGCTGAAATGGAAACACTGTGCTGCAATCTTTTTATACACTAGTATGGCTGCAACATATGTTGTAAGGTTTAAGCCGATGTTTTGTCGGGGGGTAACGCCATTCACTTTAGCGGCAGTATTGACAATAGATAAAGCCAACGTGTCTTGAGAAGCTCTCGCTTGTTGTTTTATTGTTCACTTTTAACTCACTTTACATCATCTTTGCCATCTCTTTTTCCTCTCTCTTTTCCTCACAGCGGCACTAATATGCTACGACCACACGGGCACCGACGTCACTCACTTAAGGCACCCTGCCATTCTCGCTCTAACTTACGCTACTCTCGTAAAGGGGTTGCGGTATACCGCGATACCGCAGGAATTTCTTGCTTTTCAACCGCGGTAAGAAAAAATCCATACCATTCCAGCCATATAATCTGTACCACTCTACCAATTCAGTTTCACTCACGTTTCATATCAACACGTTTTATTTGAATGAATACAAATGTTGACAACAAGTAATCATTGACTATCGTTATAATGAATGAATAATTAGATTGTTCCATTCCATCAAGTAATCATTCATGTGTGCATCAAAATCATGTAGTCCCCAACTGCAAATAATTGGAGACAGGAACTGTACAATGCAAGTGAAATTGTGCACCAAAGAACAATGACAAAAAAATGCCAGGGGCCCAGATAGCTCTGCCATCTGTCATTACAAAATAAGCCATGAGCCCATACCAGCTTTTGGGATGTTTAGAGGCTGAGACTGCCCTAAAGTCTAGAGTACTTCTCAAAACACAAATGGAAGAGAGGAACAGGATACAACACCATCAGTTGGAGTCAGTGTTTATTTGATTCCAGGGAAGCTACAACACAAGCAAACACCTGCATTTAAAGTTAGTAATGACACAGTATCTTAAAGAAGGGGCCTTTATACTCTTCAGAACCTCGCCCTGCTGGTCTCCACTAGATCAGTCAACACATGTTTTACACCTGGGACACCGACGGACTGCAATGACATAACTTATAGGACACCAATTGCATGAGATTGCAATGAACCTTGGGGGCCTTGCGTGGGTTAAGGCAAAAGCATATTTAATTGTTGTTGAACATACATGCAATGCTTTAAAAGGAGGTAACTTGTTTATGTCATCCAGACTGACAAAACCAACAATATTGCATGGTGAACTACAGTATGAGCACCTAGCACAACAGGTACACAAAGTGTCATGAAACCAAAGTTAATGTGTGACAAACTAAAGAGAGCCAGATTGTTCTGTTAGCAATTGGCAGACCGAGCCACAGCTATAATGACTTACAACGAAGAAACAGGACTCCAAAGGCATGGTTTTTTACATGTATAAGGAGTGAGTTGTTAGCCAACATGTTAACCGTGACAGCTTTGTAAGATAAATGCTCATTGCTCTCCGTTTCATTGCTAACAGAAAATCACTTATTGCAGTTTTAATTGCCCATCTGCAATGGGATTGGCTGTAATGTTATTATTTACTAATCAAATAATCTGTTACACCATTCTACGATAGCTTAATTATCCCTGTTAGCACGGCTATGCTAACCAAACCCTGTCCAGCTTTCAAGGCATTCGTAATTACTAGTACAGAAGCCCTATGCTAGACTTTTCAACTAAACCCAAAGCAGAGTAAAAAATATAATTTAAAAAATGTTGATAACCTCCCAAAATGCTACAGAAAACATGTTCTTGTGCATTTCTTAGTCGTTGAAATCCATGTCAGGTACTGCGTAAATGGACCTTTACACTCAGCGAGAGCAAATGTACACTTTTTTAAGAGACACCATGGTAAATAAATCTTAAACCATTCATAACAGCTGGTAATGGTATACTTAAACCAGATACACAGAAATCGAGGGAGAAACAGGGAACGCAGTACATTTTTGGGTCGATGTGTGTGTGAGTCTGTATTAAGAGAACGACAAGTAGAAAAAGAGAAGGGAAGAGTTAATATATGTTGGGTACAGCGCAAATCACTACACGGCTATAGTTACAGTGTGCCTCGGGCTGTTACTTGGCTGAATCCATATTGTTAGAGCTGTCAGTCATAGAGCGAACGTGCATGCCAAGAGGCAGAAGCCAGGCCTCCTAAATAAAGATGGATGTTTTCTTGGCATCTGTCCCAACAGCGCCTTTAAACTGGTGTATTCTCTCTCACCTGGGGACAGACAGGATTATGTCAGTGCCAAACCGGCTTTACTGTACGTGATGGGTTTGTAATATACTGCAAGTTAAAGATACGTATCTATCAGTGCTTTTATATAGCGAGTTGGTTAACTGCTGCTTTGCAATAATGAAATCTGGTGATTTTTAGTCTAATGCAGTATAATGCAAAATTTGAATATCTAAGAGGTTTGTCTTAAAATTTCAGGAGGTTCTGGAAATATGTTCTTCTTAGAATAAACAAAAATAAATGTGAAGGCGATTGCATGAAAGATGGGCATTTTCTATCCATTTGTTGAAGTATCCCAACAATTCTGTAAGGGAAAAAAGTTACATCAGACAAAAGTGTTACACTAATGTAATGTAATGCAATGAATTTAAATGTTATAAATGGACCGGACATCTATTGTACTGCCATGCACTCATGCATTGGAAGGCAAAATACTTGTGATTAAAAAAACAACTAAATATATATGTTTGACAAATTCTATTTTGAAATGGTTCTTACAGAAACCTCTTCATTTTAAGAGACCTCACTTCCAAATGTTTTGACATGCATAAGCTCTACCCAAAAGCTTTGTGTAATACCCTCCCCCCCCCCTCACACACACTTTGCTCGTTAATGCCTGTCAAATATTGACAACCTCTCTCTCCATGTCTTTCTCTCCTGCGTGCAGAACATGAAAGGCACATGCTGCAGGTGCTGTTTGACAAGTGCAACTAGTCTGAGCCATTCGTCCCTCAATGTGTTTTTACAAGATCACAAATCTCCCCTAAGCTCTTGTGTTTGAATTTGTGTCTGTGTCTGTTTAAGTCAATGTGCATCCATGGGTGTACGTGTGTGCCATCACATGCGTGCATATCTCAATGAGGACTGCTCACTGACTTTCCAATGAAACCTGTACTGAGTTTGATCAGCATATCAGCACTTTCTAATCCAGGGCTCAGAGGGTTCGCAGGGGTAAGACAAAACAAATCAGTGACTTGACAATTATTTTTATAGAGATGTTTTTCACTGCATTTACAGTATATCTGCATTGACAAGGACTTGAATGATAAGCAGATTGAATCCACACCTGCAGGGATATCGACATGGCTGATATGAGCCTGTATGCTTGCTATGTGAAACATGGAAATGCATTACAAGTAGTAACTGGCACTTCACAGTGATAGGAGCAACTCCAGGCCAGCCATGAATGTTCATACTAATGCGTCAGTGTGCACAGTATATGCATCAGTACACTAAATACACTGCACTGGCTTGACAGAAGGTTAGCTGGGAGACAATAGTCAACTAATAGCTCCTCTTTGGCCATTTGTATTAGCCTGTGTGTTGTTTCAGCTGGACAGCTGCAGTGTAACTTAACCTCAATGCACCTGGAATCCTCCACCAATTCAAGGATCCCCAGAGTGCAACCAATTTGTCCTGTAAGAGACCAGGCGGGGATACACAGACATTGTCTGACGTCAGGTTCACCACTGCAAAGATTTCATATGGAATTTAAACACACTCTTAAAGGTTGAATGTTATAAAATGCTGTAAAAATTGCAAAGATCCCTTTTTTTTTCCTTTTTACACATGTACCACTGGCTGTTATTGCATTGCATTCAAATGAATCTGGAGAACCAGGGGTGAGTTTCTTTAAAGTAACAAGTTTTACCAGAAGTTTACTCCTGCGTCACCTGGGTCTGAAATATTCCTACATTAGATAGTTCCCAGGGAAAGAGATTGTTTATAGAGTTGCTTTGAATGTTGTGTGCGGGTCACATCTCTCTTTCCCTGTTAGCCATCATCGGCTATAAATAAAATATCTGGGAAACAGATCCAATTTAAAAACATTCCCTTCAAACAGTATTGTTTCAGGATTATTACCATGATCAGGAAGCCATATCATACTGTATTCGAGGGGAGTAGAAAATTAGGAAACATAAGTTTAGCTAATTTTCAGACATTTCTCATTACATGAAGTTTAAAAAAAATGATGCAATATTGCACACGAGGACTGCATGGCTGTCAAAATTCAGCAGTGGTGGCAAAACGTCATGACATAAAGTCATTTATTGCCCAATATAGGGCATTCATAAAAGAGAACTTATTTTAAGACTAAAATGGATTAAATAAAAGTGTAATAGAATGCTATGTATGGCTCGTACGAACATATGTCTGTAATTGAAATGACAAGCTTAATGAGCTGTTGTGCTGGTGTCTTCCTCCCTCGAGCCATAACTGCTGGCTTAACGTGTTGTTGCTTAATGTAGGGCATGTTGTAACCAAAAACAAATCTGTCTACACGCAAAACCGAGAGCATCGGTGTTGTCAGGGGTTGGTAGGCAAACAGAAACATGAGCAAAAATTGGAAAGAATGCTGGGAAATAACAGTGAGGAGGATATAAAACTACATTGTCATGTCAGCACAAGGCTCATCTCCCACAGCATTTACTGTTGTGCAAACTTCTGGCAGCGCTTACCTTTCACCTCCCATGAAGCACTGTCAGTGGGTACAGGATGATCATGCAGCTGGCTCTGAGCTGACACATCAGAATTCATTTGTATGCTCTAATCATGCAGAATGATTGAACGGTTTTTCACCCACACAAACCAGAAGCAGTAAGAGGATAAATCAAAGATGGAAGTTATTCATTTGAAGGGAGATAGTAAGGAGGCTTAGTATGTCTCAAGAAGTGCATCGCAGAGATGCTGAGGTCTCAAGTCTCTGAGTTAGAGTCCACGTCAAGTCTCTGGGCTAGTCCAAGTCAAGTCTCAAGTCTCTGGGCTAGAGTCCACATCAAGTCTCAAGTGTCTGAGCTAGAGTCCAAGTCAAGTCTCAAATGTCGGATCTAGAGTCCAGGTCAAGTCTCAAGTCTCTGAGTTAGAGTCCACATCAAGTCTCAAGTGTCTGAGCTAGAGTCCAAGTCAAGTCTCAAATTATAATGAGGTCAGTATCCCAGTCTGCTTAGAACACTGCATAGCTCTGTATAAGGAATTCAAAGCATTTAATTTGTTATTATGACTCCTTTATCTATTAGCGTACACTATCAGCTCTGATTAGTTGTTTGGTATATTATCAGCCTAAACAGGCTATTACATAAAACACCAAATTGCTTCACTTTGAAGTTCAACTTTCAACTGTATTTTGCCTTGTAACATGAACAGTACAGTACAGACCAAAGGGCTACTAAAAAAGAAAGGACTCGCTGTCTGTCGCTGTATCATAATGACAGACCTTGCCTCCTGTTGTGCAGGTTCTGGGAGAAGAACTGGAAAAATGGTAATAGACCCTTGTGTTGACTTCTGGTCAAATTGACCCATTTTCAATTTTTGTTTTATATCAGAAAATATGGGACATAGAAATAAGTGCTGAAAATGTGAAGAAGAAAAATTTAACAATTTAAAACGTTGGAAAAAGCAAAAACAAACAGTGAAAAAAAGGCATCAAAAACGCAGAAAAAAAAAAGTGTTCAGGGTATCAGGAAAATATTGCTAAATTATTAGCAATGACTGTAACCTATTTTTCACTTACAGAGCACAACCATGGAATTTGAACTGTCTCCACAACTAATGACAGCTTATAAGCTACTGTAAGTCAACACATCCCCCAGACTCTCAAACCCAGTGTAACGTTAACTAAATAAAACTGTAACATTGCAAGTTCAACAATAAACCTGTAAGCTGTTTGCAGCCAACGTTAATAATTAAAGCGGTGGCAGCCAGCGGGACGTAAATGATTGGCTACCACAAGTTTGGCAAACGAACAAATGCTCATTCATCGTTTCATAACATCTAGCAAATGACAGTCAGAGTTAACCTCCCATAGGCTGTAGCTAAAGCAAGTAGCTAAAGAAGAACGTTAGATGGCCAATGCTGAGCTAAACGTGTTTGCTAACCTATCAGGGTAGGTTTTCAGGTGCCTGATAAAATTAGATGTGGTTGAGCCAGAATCCTTTATCCTTGATACCACATATTTTGCATTAAGCGCTTCTTATGTTTGAGACATTGTTGTCTGAAGATTTTAAAGCCAAAGTTTCTTATGAATGACACAGCAGCCGATTGATGTCCTCTCTAATGTTTGGCCGCGCGCAGCAAATACCGTACATTACGTATTGCGTGTTACGCAGGTAGGTCATAGGTTACGCAGGGAGAATAACATTCAGCTCATCAGACGTTTCCTAAAAATAAAGATTGATCCCGCATCACAAGTCTGAAGTCATGCTTTGCATCAACGACCCTGTCCAGGCTGTCCTCATTCATTCATTCATTGTTCATACATACATATATGAAGAGTAATGCACTGTAAGTCTAACGTTATATAGTCGGTATGTTTTTCTGAAGTACAATGTCTCTGCTATCCTTTTCATTTTTATCCTTTGGCTTTGCTGGTCCACCGTTTTTAAATAATGTTTGTGGTCTATTCTGTTGGTTAGTCAGCGATAACTCCTCGCTCTTGCATTCGGCCCTCCGCCATGTTTAACGCGTATGCGACGAATGACGTCAGTCAGATGAGCCGTCATGGCAAAAAATAATAATCAGTAGGCTGTTAATAATCAATTATGGTCTGTTACTGCATCGATGCAGAATCATTCGCATCCGCATTGCAATGCATCGTAAAAATTATGAAGTCACTGTGTGGGTGTGTGTGACAGGGGAGTTCAGTGTATGAACCAAGTCTGAGTGAGTGTGTATGGGTGAGCAGAGGGACGGGGATGGTTGGCAGTTGAGGAGCTTGTGTCCTACAGCCTGGGCAAAAGAAGGTGGTGTCTTGAGGGGAGCCACTCAAACGCAGGGAACAGGACATGTGAAGGGTCCTGGAGTATCCTGCCATCTGACCTTAGCATCTGCTGCTCACGTAGGATGGAAAGGGGAAGGAAGTTCAATCATTTTGGAGCAGACTTTGCTCTGCTCTGCATGCGGTTTTTGTTGTTAAGGCTGATGGAGTGGAACCAGCAGGTGAGACCCCAAAAGGATTTGAGCTTTCTCAGGAGATACTGCCGCTGCTCGAATTTCCTGAGGATCTCCTCTGTGTTGGAGGCATATTTCAGCAGGCACAATCTTTGTGTTTTTTTTTATATTCCTCGACAAACTCTGCGAGCTTCCCTTGGATAGAGGTGATGACTGGCACAGCACACCAGTTTTCCTCCGATTGTTGGAGAAGGTCACTTCCATTCTTGGTCTTGTTCACATTATGTTCCAGGCAGGAGTCGTCACACCATTCCACAATCTCGTGAAGAGTGGTGTTGTGAGGGGCCGGAGAGCAGAGATAGAAGGACGGTGTCATCAGCGTGTTGGGTTTGTTGTTGTTGTCATTTTGGGAAATTCTGTTAGGAATTCTGAGAGATGGTGAACGCAAATAGGTACATTACTGCAATTGTAGTGCAAACTAATTGCAGGAATAGATACCAGAGACTCATTGTGTGTCACAGTGAAGGGTGCAAGCACTCAGGGCTGGCCTCACTGTAAATCTATTTTAAAGCCGTCCCTTCCCTCTGGGGAACACACAGGGCGCTGTGTACTTGTCAGATAAGCCATTATTGTTTGTAAAGCCCATTTACTTCAGTTTGTTATCCAAGATAATATCTGTTGAGAGATGGGTTTTGGGGGTTTGCATTGGTCACCCTACCACCACCACCCCTCTCCATACTAACAGGTGCACAGTTGACCTTTCTCTGTACAATTTAGGATCAGATTACACTGTTCCAGCTTGCCATATCTTTGAACTATGTGTTTAACCCTGTTAAACAGCTCTATCATGTTCATGGTGATCCAGGTGTTGCATTACAATTTACCTCAAGCTCATGTCATTCATACAACACAAGGCAGTCTTTTCTTTGCCATGTAGCAAAAGACTGTGGTTTGCCATGATTAGGTGACTTAATCTTTATACTGTAGACAAATTGTAAACGGGCAGTATTCTGAATTTCTAATTCTAAAAGGTTGTTTCCAACTATTTTTGGTATATCTACTTACACACACAGTGTTTCCTAAAATTAGAAATAAAAATCACAAACTATACTGTGTCAGTGTGAGCTCACTAAAGTTATCCTACAGCCATTTATTAACAGCTCCCAGCTCTCTAGGATTTTATGGGTTTATTCTTAACTGTTTACAAAAGTGTTGTGGCACCAGCCAAGCACTGCCATTTAATTTAGAGTCCATTTCATGGCTGTCTGACATGCTGATAAAACTCTCCAAACAAATAGCCCGAGTGTCTCCAGCAGCCTGACTGTGTAATTGAGGGTTTTTTGAATGCAACCCCACTTGGCAAAGGCACCCATAGTTCCTCTCTCTCTTCCTTGCTCTCTCTTTCTCTCTTAGACACGCACACACAAACACTCACACTCTCTCACATACACACACACACACACACACACACACACACACACACACACACAGGGAGAGAGACATAGATCAGACAGCCTATATATCTAACTCAACGCACATATCCATATATTATGCTATAATCTGCAAGATCAAATGGAGGAAACAGAGCATCCAGCTGATTCAATTTAGAGAACATTTGTTTTAGCTTCTGTTTTTCTCATCAAAGATTCTTGCACCATGTTAGTGGAAGAAACTATCTCTCAATGTCCTCTGATGTGCGTTAGCCAAGGTTTTCCTTTAAAGGTAAAGTCATGAATTTAACCATTGTGAGCTCTGGCAGAACTCTCAATATCGCCCTTCTGCCTTGACCTTAGACAATAGTTGGATAGTGTAACTGTCAAAAAGCTGATCTGCCACTGACAACTCAATCCATATTGTGTTTTAGTACCCTTTACATGTAAGACCAAAAGGGTGCACAGTTTTAGTAAAGTATTGACTTGTGTCATATCTTTGTCTGTAATTTCATGGGGCAGCTGTCTTGTACAATATTACTCCAGGGGAACAGCATGAAACCCTTTAAGGTTTAGATGGACCCATACTAACAAAATAGATGTAAATCTTTGAGGTTTTTGGAGCATATGCAATGGTTTTAACACAACACACTATCATCTGCATATATAATTTTAACAGCACTGTGACTGCTGTACATCTCCACCGCACTACAGCTGGAAAAATTTCCCAGTCAGCGCTGGTGACAGTCAAGGCAGCAGCGATCCTTTACAGACTCTACATACATTTCCTAAAGTCTATCCTGTTGCTAAACCAAAATCGGTTGGCTGCCAATTAAGATCTGGATCCAAGGATATCATGAAACATGTTTCTTTGTCATGGCTGTTGATGAGTTTTCATCTTT
This sequence comes from Perca flavescens, assembly GCF_004354835.1. Taxonomy (NCBI): domain Eukaryota; kingdom Metazoa; phylum Chordata; class Actinopteri; order Perciformes; family Percidae; genus Perca; species Perca flavescens. The sequence continues at coordinate 32,133,949 of NC_041341.1, forward strand.
GTACTATATGCGTGATTGTTGTCTTACTCTGTATGTACTTTTTTTTTCTCTTTCTTTTGAGTGGAACTGCTCGGGAAGGCAAAATGTATTTCAGTGTAAACGGACAATAAAGTTGTATTGTATCGTAAAGAAAACAGACATATAAAAAAAAAGAAAAGTCTGGTAGCCCTGTTTAATTTTTAATTAAAGGACACATTGTGTTTCCCTTATTTCCATGAGTCTAATTAGCCAGGATAAGTGAAAACACATGTGTGTGTTTGCTGGGCCTTTTGTTTTTAGAAATGTCTTCTTATTATCTAATAATGCTGAGACCTTGTATGACCCTGTCATAATTGTGACTTATTTCATGAGTGAAGTCATAATATAGTCATTTTAGGACAAATAAATGATGTCAACCTTTTGACCACAAGCAATGTGTTTCTGTTTCATTAGTATCACATGTATTCACACAAGTGCATACTTGCACATAGTCTGGTAGCGGGTGACGTGATAAACACAGTTCCGCCAATGGTTTATTTCGCTGATCAGCAGTTTGTGCCGTTAACATGCCAAGAAATGCCATGTGCCAACAGAGGCCAGGAAGAAGATTGCTAGCTAGCAAATATGGATGTAAACAATGTTTCAAAATCATACAAAAATGGGCTCTGAAATTGCGGAAGGAAATGCATTTAAAACACTTTCGTTGGGACTTAAGGATGCCAAAAAAAAAAAAAAAAAAAAAAAAAAAACTTAGGATGACAAAGTCCTGACCTGCCCTACTGGGCCTCTGATTGGCGTTGCCTTTGTTGGTCAGGTTGGTTAGGTTTAGGCATGAGGAGTGATATTGGTTAGGGTTGCGGTAAGAATATCAGGGTAGGCCAATCAGAGGCAGAGTAGGGCAGCTCATGCCTTCGCCATCCTAGGAAAGAAAATATTACCTTAAAGATACACACAATACTTTTGTAGTAAACAGTGAATGTAAACAGAACTTTGTTTAAAAAAAATACCCCACAAGGTACCTTTCACTATTGGCAGAAATGGGCTTCCATATAATTCTGTATCTAGTGGAGAGTGAGTCAGAGTAATAAAGGTAAAAAATCACACATCATTTACAATTGTGATAAGAGAGAAAGATGACAAAAAATGAGGGGGTAGGTAAGAGTACTTAACCTTTGGACACAGGTAAAATATAATCACTAACTCCCCATTGAAGGATAGCAACTAGCAGATTTCGGTCTTTGATTCTTCCTCTATCCTCTACTTGTGGTATGGAGGTCTTTGGTGCAAGTTTAAAAAACTTAAAAGCAAGAATGAAATGGAATAATATAGAAAAGGGTAATTTAAGCCAACTGAAAACAATTCAGCACCCAAAGAACTCAAAACTAATGAGACACAAAAACCCAGAATAACATGAAATATAATACAGAAATACATAAAACCAAAATGCTTTTGTGGAAACATGGATGATGTTCACTTAGACATGTGATATCTTTAAAAAAAAAAAAAAAAAAAAAAGAACACTGCACTTCAAGTTCTTCTTTTCTACATATTTGTTTCTGTAGGCTGACATCCGAGGAAGCAGAACAGGAGAGAACTAGAAAGCAGAGAATCAGAAGGACAAAGTGAAACAGGGAGAAAGAAGGGGAGGATGGTAACAGCTACAGTAAACGGAGTAAAAAAAGTGTACGATTGAAAGAAAGAGGGACTGCAGCCCTGAATCAGAGGTATCAGATTCAGCCTAGTCCTGACAGAGACTCCTCTCCAGGTTGAATAGGCCCATTGTTTGGACAAGGCCTCCATGACACAGGCCATTTCATTACAGAATGAGCCCAGGCAGTAGATGGTGGTTGCAATGTACCCCCCCCCCCCCTCCACCCTCCTGTCAAAGAGCTCCATTCTCTCCCCCTCTGGGCTACCTGCATGAGTAGGAAGACAGCCATAGGGGCGACGCACTCTCAAAACCAAACAGGCAACCTCCATCCCAGCAACAGACAGACAGAATCTGTCTTTCAGTGAAAAGACATTGGTAACTTAATAGTCTCTGATGTAATATGCCACATCTCTCCTGTGACATAGGAACCATCAGCAGTTGGTTGAAACATGTCACAAAGTCACCATCGCTCTCTCTATTCGTCTTTCGTTTTCACTCACACAGAATCATAAGCAACTTATGAACCTTTGAATCACACCCTGAGTATGGCAACCTGAAATTATTAACGGATAAGTACAGTTAATTCAGTCAAGCGTATCTTAATACAACACTCATATGCTGACAGAGTTATCGGTCGGTAATGTAACTCTGACAAATTATACGGCAATGATTTGAGTCATGTGAGAAGCCCCTGATTCGACAGCATTTACTGCACTTTTGTTTTTTGCTGCGTCATTGTACACAGAGCATCGCAGGGTAACGCGAAACTGAGAATTTCAAAAAGCTGTAAGACAGATTTCATAGGGCCCTGCATAAAGTCAGAGCTAAAAGCTAACTGGAGATTTAAAAATATGACTACGTCTCCAACCGAGCCGCCCCACTGCAACTGTAGTTTAAAAAACGTCATAATACACAACCCGGTCTCACGGCAGTTCGTGAAATGGTCACGTATTTTTATCTATTGATACGTGTTCACGGGGACGTTGTTGTCGTTTATTTCGTGGTGGCCAGCACGAAATGGTCTATGGGGAGATTAACGGGGAAAGCAAACGCCACGCCCCGGGGGAGGACGCCTCACACGCCGGGAGACGGACACGCGATAATAACGGGATGGCGGAGGTTGGGTTAAGGAAAAAAAAAAAACGGGGAAAGGGCGCCTCACATAAACGACAAAAACGTCCCTGTGAACACGCATCAATAGATTAAATAAGGTGACCATTTCACGAACTGCCATGAGACCAGGCTGTAATACATTGCAAAATAATTCCCAGTGGCTTAGTCCTGAATATCTATAGATATGACAAATTCATTCCCATTAAGTCCCATTAGCAACCAAGCTGAAGCGCCTGCTAGCTAACAGTCGGCTAACTAGCAAGCTAACAGAGTTTTTTTGTTTCTCTTCAATAACTCTTTCAAAAATGATGTACAATCCTGAGAACAAAATACCAGGGAGAAGTAAAGGGCACAGTACGGAGGAAATAAGGAAGCTCATGGAGCTATTGTGACACTTGTTTGCATGCTAGCTGTTAGCTTTGCGGGTAGAACCAATGTCACCAAACCTCTAGCACCAAGTATTTTGTGAGGACACATAAGATGACTTAAATGTGCCGCTGTCTGGTGTGACTGTGCATAAAAAAACTGGAATACGAAATCCACAGTCCTTGTTCTGTGCACAAATGCATTATAATGTTCAGCTGAAGCTAGCATGAGTCTGAGTGAGTCGATTCAAGTGGATATCTTTCATAGTTATGGTCATTTTTAGCACAAAATTCACATTTTTGTGTTTCCATGGACAGTGTTGCCTTGCTGAGGCCAGGCAGAAGAATACATCTTGGTAGTCGACTGTAGGTTCATTGCCGGGACACAACAGTGGTAATAAATGGCCACACGCCAAGACACAGATACATATTTGATTTGACTAATTCACACTGCTGAAGCCTCGTATTAGGTTTGGCTGAACTTTAGAATGCATTTTTGTACAAACTGTGGATAGTATCTTACAGTAAAGCTTAACCTCGTGGCCGGCATGGACAGGAGGAATGATGACAGCCACCAATAACTCTTTAAAAAAAAAATATGGCATGTAAGTATTAGATGAAGACAGACAAAAATTCCCATCTGTTAAGCCTTATTGCCTCAGTCTTGAGGGTTGAAACTCACAGTTGCAAACAACCTTTAATCCTAAACTTATCAATACCAGAGACAGCCTTTGCTTCCACTCTTAGCTAATTACGCCTACTTCCTACTCTAAGCAATTTCGGGTTATCAATGATAAACAAAGAATTTCTGCTCTGGAGATTCTCAGTTACAGCAGCATGGTCATTGACACAGGGGTGCACAAACTCTGTTTCCTTGGTGTTTAGTTGCAGTTATAAGGCTCCAGACAGCCTCCAGCTCCCAGCACTAACATCGTTATCTCCCAGTTTTGAAGATGCAGCTCTTGTCAAAGTATGTCCTTCTGTCTACCCCTCTTCTAACCTCTCTCTTTCTCTTCATTCTCTCTCATGCTCGTATCCTCCTCTTCCCTATGCAGTCTTTTCAACCTCCCGGTGAACTTGTGTGGCTACTCAGAGCTGTGCCTGTGTTATTGGAAACACCCCTCCAATATTCCTATTAGCCACAATGTAAAGATGATAGGTTGTGCTTTGTTTGGATATCCATTTCCAATCGCAGGTCATGGTTGGCGAGCGCAGCCCGAGATGATGGGTTTGCTGTGTGATACTGCCAAAAAAAAGAAAGAAAAAGCAGGAGAGGGGGAGGGAATAAGAAGAAGAGGGCAAACAAGGAAAGACAGAAGGAACACAGTGAGGGAAAACAGTGACAGTGCTTTGCACAATGTTCGAAACTGAGAAGCAACCAAAGAGGGGAGGTTTGTTTAGGAAAACAGGGAAGCTGATGCTGACAAGTGTCAGCTAAGTGGAAACTGGAAAGAAAATAAATTTAAAAGTGAGGACCACTAGAGGCCCAAATCTGTCAGTAGCAGAGAGAAAAAAGAAAAGACACATACTGTAGATTTTGGACCTGAGACGCATTGGAAGCATGACCCTGCATTCTGACAGGTATAACCAAGGTGCAATTTGCCAGGAGGGGTGCGTGGGATTTCCCCCTTTCTGGTCTATATATCCCTGCCTCTGCTGAACTTAACTACACTTGAAGTGATCAATGCTACTTCACCAATAGACCATATATTATATACCTATACCATAGAAGTATTTTAAACTAAGTAAAGCGCTGTAACATGAACACATAGTGCCATAGAACGATAAAATCCGAGCGGCATATTTTTCTATATCTATATTTTAGATTCCTCAAAGTAGCCACCCTTTGCTTTTTTTGATAGCACTGCAAACCCTTGGTGTTTTCTCTATGAGCTTCATGAGGTAGTCACCTGAAATGGTTTTCACTTCACAGGTGTGCCTTTTCAGGGTTAATTAGTGGAATTTTTTCCCTTATTAATAAAAAAAAACAAAAACAAAGGGTGGCTACTTTGAAGAATCTAAAATATACGACATGTTTTCAGTTATTTCACACTTTTTGTTAAGTACATAATTCCATATGTGTTCATTCATAGTTTTGATGCCTTCAGTGAGAATCTACAATGTAAATAGTCATGAAAATAAATTAAAAAAAAACCTGCATTGAATGAGAAGGTGTGTCCAAACTTTTGGCCTGTACTGTACACAATGACATTGTTGATAATTAATCATCGTAATGTCGATATAATGACCAAGTGGGTAAAGGCAAATAATAAAACAGTCTGGTAAGTTCAGAAAATGACATCACTTTTTACTTTGCAGGCTTTAAAACTAGGAAAAGACAACACTTGTGTCGTATTATGATATTACGATATCCAACATTTAAGATGATATATAGCCTCAGATTTCGATATATTGCCAAGCCCTAGTTTGGAATTTAGTTTTGTTTCCTCTCACCTTGTACAAAATACAACTATTTAACATGCAGCATAGTACAGCAGCAACAACATCTTCATGGAAGGAAGCAGAGAAGACCGCCCAAGTTCATGAGTGACCTATGATAAAGCAAAATAGGTTTAATAATAGTACAGCAAAGTGCTCTTGATGAATGTCTGCTTTATTAGCAGGTATTGGAGGTCAGATACAGGATACAAGGACGGAAACCTCACTTCCGCTACAAAGACAGGGTGGTGATGGAAAGCACTTTGGGTATGTTTTGCTGGACCAGGTGGAGGAGGAAAAGGGCAGCAAAAATCTTTGCAGACTCTCTCACATCCTGGTCACAAACTTTTCAACCTCCTTCCATCTGGTAGGCGATACAGGGCACTGTTCACGGCTTTGGCCGCGACTCTGGAAGACTTGGAGTTAAGCACTGAAGTCATTCTTAAAAAAAGAAGAAGATGTTCGGAGTTTTGCCGACCGGATACGGCAAAAGTTTAATTTATCAACTAACGTTGCTCTGGTTGGCTACGAGTGCAGAGGGAATTTGAAAGACAACCGTTTATCCCGCCCCTCGGATTGATCCCTGCCAATGGTGAGTTCCCAGACCCAACATCTAGATGTGGGTCTGGATTGTCAGGCTAGTCACTCTGTAAATCAGAAATAGCCCCCACCCTTACACTAAACAAAGTCAATAAACACTGTTCTGCTCATCTACCTCATGTATATTTTCAATTTTACAATTGCAATATTGTTATTGATATATTGCCATTGCACTGAACTGCCTTGCACTATATTTATATTTAAATCTTAAATCTCAGACTATACTGGTATTGCACTATTCCTTCCCTCTCTTCAATTTTTATTGTATATTTTTTGTAGATTTCTAAATTCTATTGTATATTGTTATACTGCATACTTAACAGTATTTCTTTATATTTCTTACTGTCCTTTATGTTTTTATTCTTAAATGTTAAGTGAGTGTTGTACTACCTTGTTTGTTTGCACAAACCTGGCCAAAAAAGCTGATTCTGAGAAACGCTGATGTGGCCATGGCAGGTCGACAGCACTACCCAAAGAGCACCAGGGTCCCGGACAGCTGATATACTGTATATTGACAGTGCAAACAAGTTAATATTAATGGATTTTGAAAACTCCTATTATTCATGCTCTAAAATGTAGTCCAAAAAACAGTCCACAAAATTTGGGGGCTTTGGTAATGTAATCAAGTCAGTTATTATTTGGCAGCGGTCTACAAATTAGGCCATGTTTTTTTTTTTTTTTCCAGCCTATCTTTACAGTTAGGTAAAGTGCAATATTAAACATATGCCACATTAGCTATTAGTAGTTCCTTTTTGCAATGCACCCCTGGATGTAAAGCAACTATAGCTGTACTACTTTGATACTGAAGAAAACTGACAAACGTGATGATTTTCAGGCGAGTTCTGGAGTTATAAGGATCACCTTTTTTCTGTGATGTCTAAAAGGTTTTATGTACATGTATCCACATGGACATCCATAATAGTGGTATTACAAAGTTTAAGTCTCACAGAATCAAAAAATATGTGTATCATTCGTATGTTCAGAAGGAGTAAATTTTTTTCTAGCAAATTACGGCAACCTTACAATCTCACTATCCTCCATGTGTCACAGCCACTGCTGCAGCTCCAACTGTTGACCGAGCTGATAAACTGCCGAATCAGCAATTGTTTGTTTTGTTGGGGACACCGACATGCATGCGTCTTTTTCACCTCACACAGTATCTTAGCCTCATAGCTCCCTCCGCACTCTCACGAGCCTCATGTTGAAAACCTCTAGACCTGTTTTACTCTGTTATATAAAAAGTGATTTTGTAATTAGTTATTGCTATAAAAAGAATCTTCTCAGGTCTGTGTCACAGCTTTGCATCATCCCCTTTCACATCGCTCTTGATGTGAGGTGCTGTGACTTGCCTAAACAAAACCATAAAAACAGCATTATGTTCCTAATTGCTGTTGTAGTATACAAACAGAATTCCTATGAGACAGGATGCAATTTCACTATATTAAAATGGCTAATGACAGAGGAATAAAACCCTAATTTCCTTTTTAAATTAGCAAGTTTAGTCCCCTTTAGATACACGTTTATTATGAGTATATCACATCATCATTATTAATCACTTATGTTCAGTTTATTCCCACTTTACCTCAACAACCTCTAATTCTTAGTTTCCTACATTCCTCAGCTTTACTGAAAACTGACATCATTAAGAATTAAGCAGTGTTTGTGCATGAAGAAAGCTATTTGGATAGCTGGCGTAACATTTTGTTCTCGAATATCGACAGCACTGTTTGAGTTTCTTTTCAAGCAATCTCTAATTCATTCATCAGTGTGGGTTTCGCTTCTGTTATTGTAGAATAAGCAAATAATCACTTCCAAAGCTCCAAAATCAGGCTAACTTCCCTCTGCTTGCAGTGTGCAGGTGGACACAGCAGTGGTAACAGTGCTAGTCGTCAAGGAAAGAGAGTAATGTGTTACGGAGAACCATGCATACTGTCAGTGGCAAAATCTTTCTGTCCAACAGAGGATTTATCCCAGTATGGGTGTCTCCTGTCAGTAAGGAAACAGTTGAAATATTGGTCCTATTACAATCGCTCTCTACACTGTCTGTGTTGTTACTAAGTTAAACTGTAAGTGTTAGTGCGATTTGTTTAAATGTGTAAAAGGACTTTGAACTGTTTTCCATGGTCATTTGTCAACTACAAAAGAAAATGGTGGAGGGGAGGAGAGCGCTCGGCTGCTCGGCTCACGTTCTGTAAGTAGAGGGGCATGAAAGCACCGTGGAATTAGCAAGCTAACTAGCGGACGGCTGGATAGTTAGGCCGGCTGCGCACGGGCTGCGTGGCGTGAGCGTGGCGTTTCTGTTGCGTGCCGGCTGCGCGGCTATTCTACGTCTTTACACACCAGAAACGTGTCTGACGCGGTGCTGCTGCTGCTAGCCTTGTCTGGACACATGTATAAACTCCCATTGATAAAATGAAATACCATGTTAAACATAAATATATACTGATCTGATTACAGCAAAGACAACGTCGGCAGTATTGACGGCAAAATAGGCTCCAGAATATTTCGTTCTGTATTGACAGGTGCAATATTTGAAAATCGATAATTATTTAAATGTTTTTTCAAAATGACATATCTTTTCCTATTCTATTTTGAATGGAAATGCTTCCAACACGCTTGCGTGTCGCATGAAAAATAGGCGTCGGCGTTATTTCTAGCATGCACGTGTTTTCGGCGCGGCTCGAAGCCACACCTGAGACGTGCGTGTCTAACCTGTTAACATGGGAGCCGAAATATAAACGGACACGCCACGCAGTTGACGCGCTCACGCCACGCAGCCAGTGTGCAGCCGGCCTTAGTGTGCCTGCTAATTCCACCATGCTTTCATGCTACACTGGTTAGAGAAAATAAGCCTCATCTGGTGTAGCAATGTTTTCCTACGCGGTGACGAGAGTGAGTGGATGATGCATTCAGTTAGTACATTTGAATCATTTAGCAGCTGGCTCTCTGTGCTTCGTAATGTTACTACTCCACTACCCGTTTGGTCATTACTGCAAAACCAGTGCCGGAAATGGGTCGGTGAATCTAGTCCTTCAAGTAAATTGTATCCCACCACAGTCAACTTTAATCAAATAAAACATAATTTCCCACAAAAGAGTGGCAAGTAAAAACGCTGCATGGCTTACTTTAGAAAACCACTAGCCACAGTGGCTGGTGAGCAAAAAAGTTAATGCCCAGCCATGAATGTATGTAATGAAACACATACAAAAAATCCATTTGAAGTAATGTATTAACGAAGAAATGCATATGAGGCCTAGTCCACACGGACACGGGTATTTTTATAACCGGAGTTTTTTCTCCTCCGTTTAAAAAAAAAAACCCGTCCACACATGCTTGGTTTAAAATAAATCTCCGTCCACATGAAAACGCAAAAACACGCTGTCAAGCCATTGCAAAGAATCATCAACAAAGCAGTTAGCGGCGCACAATATGACGTCAAACACAGCGGATAACGGCGCACACTCTGACGTCGCGAGGCAAAAAACCCGGTTATACTGTCCACACGACAACAATGTAACCGCCGTTCCTGAAAATGCTCACCCTGGCCGGAGTTTTCAAAAATGTTCGGTTACAGGGCCCTGAAACTGCGTTTTCGTGTGGACGGAAGGCCAAACCGTGTAAAAAAAGTCACGTTATAAAAATACCCGTGTCCGTGTGGACTGAGCCTAAGACACATGCGATGATCATGTCATACAATTAGGGTACTGGCACCTTATTAGATCGAATTCAGGCACTGTGCAAGACCTGACCTTGGTGAGTCGGTTTATACGGAAGATTAAACGAAAGTAACACATGAAAATGGCTGCCGCTCTGACCATCCTGCTATGCTAATTTGGGAATGTCCTTTCTCCTTATTACATTTCTATGGTGCAGGGTCCAGACATAAGGCATCTCTCAATAGGTTTGAAATTACAAAGGGTCTTGGTCTTGTATCAGTGAGATAAGGACCACCCACAATCTCAGGTGGGGGAGCAATAGCTCATACCAGCATGTGGAAGAGGCAGCCAACTCATCACGCCCTGAAACATATGAGCTTACTCTGTTTGATCAGAGGACCATAGCCAATCGGGAAAAATAATGCCAAACTGGAAAGAGAATGGACACGTACATCTATCTCTTTGAACAGTACACGCCTTATGTTAGGGGACTCACAGTAACTTGCCAAAGACATTATATAGTTAAAGGCCTTTTTAAATCAATGTACAGTATGTTTATCAGATTACACATTAGACTTCACATGTGCTTATTAGGACCACACCCATAATGCCAAAAGTGGACCCAGGTAGAATTTTAAACAAAAAGGACTATCCCTACCATTGGAAGCAAAGGGAAAGAAAAGATTTCTGTCTCTGGAATGCAAGATTTGTGGGCTGAGGCTGCAGGGATGACGTGATGTACTTTATCCACGGGTCATTTACTTTGATTCCCCCCTGACTCACCGAGTCTACAATATGAGTAAGCTCATTTTGGGGACCAGGGGGATACATCACAGTTCAAGCAGTGAGGCATTTATGCATGATGCGTCATGTTGCATGTCATTGAATCTCTTTTGAAAAACCCTTTCAAGACACTTTGCCAGGATGTTAAAATACAGGGTGTTTTTCTCCTCTCCACCTGGGAAGCCCTGGATATCATATATATAAATTATTGAAAGCAAAAGTTTATTGGGTAACCATTTTAGCGTTTGTGTTTTTAATGAGAAAAAACTGTATGCCTGTGAGGAAGGCACTTAAACAGCGGTTGCCGCAGCTTTGCGTGAGCATGTGCTTCAGCAGTCAAATACTTGATATTCAGATGGTAGCATACACCTGGGTGCTGCCCAGTACATCACAACGTGCAAGCCTCTGCCACTGAATTATACCTCTTTTTTTATACGATTTCATAAAACACATTAAATACAAATGTTTTGGAACTAATGGGCACCAGGGAGATTTTCCAATACCACAAAATTCAGGGTAAAATCAACTCTTCATCTTATTTCGTATACTGTAACTGCCCTTCGCCCCATCTGGGGTTCATTGTTTTATTAAAATCATAAATATCATGGGATATTCAGTTTAAGTATAAGGACTTCAAAATGCTGTAAGAAACAAGTTATGAGAATACACAAATAAGAATGATTAATAGTGGAAGAGTTTGTATGTCTCCAACACTAACTTGCAGAGGAGGAAGGAGCCACTCCCAGCTTTTTTTTTTTGACTTCATATTCAGTGATTATTTTCCCATGTCCTGCTCTTTTACATCTGCTAACCTTCACATGTCATGGAGCACAGATTAGGATAAGTGTATTACAAGAAAGTCAATCTGAACATTAGCAGAGATCTATGTCCTAATACAATGTGAGGTAAAGACATTTCCATTTCTTGCTGCTGTGATGGAACACCACCCGACAAACAGCGCTGCAGTGCACGCACACGCACACGCACACACACACACACACACACACACACACACACACCATGAAGTGATTACCCAGGATTCACCTGTTGCTAGTTACAAACTGTGAATGCAGCCGAGACCAGAATTCTTTTAAAGTTGTCTCACTGTTTGGACTCCTGGTTGCCAGGGTGGGGCTCAATCTTATCATTAGAGATGTCAGCAACAAGCGTCAATCCCTGAAGCTGTCCCAACATCAGTCCTCCTGGAAACCGGTCGCTGAGCTAATCAGGTGGTTTAAGCAGCGTTTGATAGGATTTCCCTTGGGCTGAGATGTGAGCAAGGGCTAAATTATGGCACTAAATCTCTCAAGTGAAAGTCCCAGCAGAGAGCCTGGCTGTAAGTATGGGGGGGAGCATTTTGGGAGCCTCTCCAAGAAATTCCGCATGCACAATTTGTCTTTGTAACAGGAGAGCTGGCACGGCCCCTCGGCTTAAGGATGTCATGACCGGACCAACTTAGCACGCAGCAGAAGTGCTTATTGCACATTGTATACTCATTCCTGACACAGGGGAGCCTGGCGTGGCTCACATCCCGGTGATCAGACTCAAGCTTTTTCTCACCACAACAGTTTGTAAGAGACCTGGTGAATTTCCACGAACCTCAGCATGAACTCTACCACTTAACCATGAGAGACTCCTCATTTAAGGAGAGGCCAGAGTCTGATAAACACTGGGGAAGAAAGAAAGAGGAAAAAAGAAGGACAGGAAAATGGAAAACAGGGCTGGCACTACCAGCAGGTTTATTTGAGGCCGTGACAGTGAGCCCTTGGAAAAGGGATGGCGTCTAAAGCCGGGTCCACACATGTGCGGAGGGTACACAAAAGGGGTTGTGACAAGTAGACATGGCATGTCAAAGCCCCCTTGCTTCTTCTTTGGAGTCTGGGAGATAAAGGAAGGAAAAAATCGGATTATTTTACTCCCCCGATCCCTGAACTCAGTGGGGCAGAGTGAAGACAGTGCCTGGGAACAATTTGTCCAGCCATTATCTCAATCCATTAAGGATGAGAACTGCAGGCCACGCTCCGGGTCCGATGTTCCATCGTGAAGATGAAAAGAGGATTTCTGAAGTGCTTTATTTCTAGATTATCATCTCTTTCTTTCTCTTCTGTATTGTACTTGCTGATAGAACATCTTAACTTTACAGAAGAACACCCATTATCCACCTTAGGACTGGCTTTCATTCCGGTTCCACCTGCCGCAACCTTTGCACATCTGTGCATGGTGTACTGTATGTGCATTGCATGCATGCAAACACTTTTTAGTGTCATAAATCTACAATAAACTCATCAGGTTTTAAACATGTTGGCATTTTCTGATATCAATAACTACCATACTGTACAGACAGGATTATTTTTCCAAACATCACACACAGCAATGTGGATCTTGTGGTATGAAAGCTTTGAATTATACTAAGATATCACAATAAAAGAAGCCACATTATAGTCTGCAGCTTTGATAAAAAGTTGTTATAAAACAGATTGGTGTTTCAAACATATGCAGCACTTGGAATGCTTTTTGAAGTCTTTTGATTTAAAATCATTTTCATCCTATCCTTTTTCTTTTGCTAGATCTAACTTTACAGATACATACTTTAGAGGCCACAGAAATCTGGAGCTGAGTAGCTGTGAAGGTCATGCAGAGTAGTTTAAATGGGGTTTGGTGTTCCGTCAAGTGAAAGCGATTGCGATACATGGTGGAAACACCAAAAAAAAGCCTGAATGCAGTTTTTAGTATTCATTATTCGTTGTTTGACACTTTCTGTCTTGGCTCTTGCTGTGAATCAAGCTGAGCTGAGACATCATGACTTCAGTGTGGCTTTGTAGCATCTCAACAGTTCCGTGGTCAATATGACACAGGCAACAGTAAACCCACAGGCCGTGGTGTTGGGTTTCATCAAAGGATAAATCCAGAATTTGAAAGCAGACTTTGTATTGTTACCTTGGCCAAGAAGGTTATATTGTTGGCTCTGTGTGTCTGTCTATAATCAGCAGGGTCTTTCAACAAGATTATGGGCCCTATCTTGCACTCAGTGCAATTGCCTTTGTACACCGACGCATGTATCATTCCTATTTTGCACCCGACGCACAGCGGACTTTTCCCTCCACAGACGCACGTCGGTAAAATAGGGAATGTATTTGTGCTCCTGGGGGCGGTTCAGCGAAAAGAGGAGGCGTGTTCCGGCACATTGTTCCCTGGTGCTATTTTGCAGTTTCAGAAAACAATTCCACCACTGACCAGGAAAAACCTGGTCTAAAGTCAGTGGTGCTAGTCTAAAGTCAGTGGTGCTAGTCTAAAGTCAGTGGTGCTAGTCTAAAGTCAGTGGTGCTAGTCTAAAGTCAGTGGTGCTAGTCTAAAGTCAGTGGTGCTAGTCTAAAGTCAGTGGTGCTAGTCTAAAGTCAGTGGTGCTAGTCTAAAGTCAGTGGTGCTAGTCTAAAGTCAGTGGTGCTAGTCTAAAGTCAGTGGTGCTAGTCTAAAGTCAGTGGTGCTAGTCTAAAGTCAGTGGTGCTAGTCTAAAGTCAGTGGTACTAGTCTAAAGTCAGTGGTGCTAGTCTAAAGTCAGTGGTGCTAGTCTAAAGTCAGTGGTGCGTTATTCAGATGCTATTTTAGGGGCGCCTGCTCGGCCATAATGTAGCGTGTTCACAACGCGCATACACTTCTCTCATCTAAACGGACGCAGCAGTTCTCATTTTTGCAAACCATACATATGCTGTATACAGATGTGCTCCTGGTGGAGCGGGTGGACGGAGATGGAGTCGGGGGGTGAAGGAAGGGGCACAACAGGAGCAGGTGGTGCGTTTGGAGGCCCACGCTCCATGTTTGCAGCAATCCTCTCCAGACTTGAGGAGATGTCCCCGAGAGGCCGCAGCAACATCGCCACCCGGCCAAGACGGGCATTTATTACTTTGCCGCATCTCGGACAGCTCCCGCTGGCGTGCGCCAGGCAAATCCCCTGTCATAATATCAATCCGCCATGGAACAAGCGCGCCTGCTCTTAAAGGGAATGTGAGATTACGCTCTGATTGGTTTATCGCACGTTACGCCCAAACCACACCTAGCTACTTCAGAACAACCCATTTAAGATTTGCGTCGGGCGCAAGAGTCATTTATCCCGCCGGTATCATAGCAACAGCGGCCGAGATCCGCCCACAAAGCTACTTGCGTTTCAGATTGTTAAAATAGGGCCCTCAGAGTCTACAGCCATGCTAGTGACTTTGTGTGGCTCTACTTAGGCACATTGCTTTGACCTAACAGACATACTGATGTTTAGCAGGTACAATGTTCACAATAGACACAGTTTTAGTTAAGTGTGTAGCAGTCAGACATTTGCAAATTAGCTAAACAGAAAGTAAATTTAACCTCATGCTGGCTCTAGAGGAAAGGTCAGGGTATCACCAATGTCAATAGTATAGTCTATCAATCAGGAATGTCTACTCCAAATTTGGTGCCCACCCAGGTGGCAGATGAAGAGATAATTCACTGAACGGAAAACTTTGACCTGCTGGTGATGCTAGACAAAGGGCAAAACCAATGCCTTCAGGAGTCATACTCTATAAACCAATCGCAATCCTTTTTCACGGCAATCCGTCCAATATTGTTCTCGAATATTTCAGTCTGAATCGACCAACATTACCAACCTAGCTAGCATGGCTGGAAAAAAACACTTAACAGATTTGAGACACTCCACACAGGAAAGTTAGGCCAAAAGGCAAAAACACAAATATACGAAACACTTTATGTTGTTGCACATAACACCTTGGTCCCACATTTTGTCTTATCTTAATGGGTCATGTTCATTTCTGACAACTCAGATTATCCAATATTAGAATGTTTTGCAAAACCCTTTTTTAACCACACCGCCCTCAAATTTACCCAATGAAGGAGCTGATAAGATAACATTTCAGTGGAGTTGTACCTCGTACCATTTCATGTAACAAATAAAAAAAAAAAAATGGATTGACTGATCTTCAACAAATGTGCACCTAACAAATTTGAATCATCCCAAAAAAACATTAGGCTACTCGTTTGTTTCAAATTCAACGCTGATTCCTTTAACTGGTTGCCAAACTGGTCTATTTGATATAATAGTTCTTTCTTTCATTTTGATACCAAGTTAAAGTGGCATATGTACGTATATCAACTCCAGTCAATCCTGCAAAGGTTGATGGAATGTTGCCTATACATTGCTACAGCAGGACAATTTTTAGTGTATTAAGAATAGATGTTTAGGTCATCCAGGGTGCTATGGAGCACTACTAAATTAGGATTGATTAGATTAGCCACCTATAGCCATGGGTTTTATTTAAAGATAGCCAACTGTATACTAGTTGCTTTAACAGTGCTTCTGCTGCTCTGAGCCAAACAATACACAGTGCATGCACTGGCAACAGGCTTCGCCCAGAAAAACTGTACGAACACACACAGAGTTATTAAATCCTCTATCTAACAAATGCAATCTTGGATGAGAAACAGGAGTCTGGAAGTTCCCAAAAGATCTGTTCTGGTAAAGTTGACGAATGGAAATCTCATCCCACAGCAACACAACCCACCTGCAGTGCCAAAGTATCCTACAGAGAGAGCCAACGGACGTGATTACATTTATAGAGTCAAATGCAGAATCACTTCCCCTCTCAGGATAGGAGCTGGTGTCTTTGAGCCTTGGAAGGCCCGTCTCAGTCCAACTTGGCAGCAGAAAGACAAGACTTTGATGTGCAGAAAGTTGACTTGACCTCTGTTTACGGCTTAATAAATCTAGGATGGAAAGCTGTGGAAAGGACAGACTGACGCAGGGAGGGAATGCATGGCCAACTGACTTGGGCCACGGCAGAGCATGTGCTTTATATTATATGAACACAGCGAGGATAAAAATGCACTACACCATCAACACACATTAGCAGTGAATTCTAGCTCCACACAAGCAGACTGATAACTGGCAGAGTGGTTGGTGTGCCCACCAACCACTCTGGTATATCTTACGAATATGACACTCAATCGTTGTGTAACGACACTAGTTGGTAAGGCTAACAGAGAAAGACAGAAAAAAATATGACCGTGTAAGTTCTGAGAAACTTGCATTAAAAAAGGTTCTGTTTATGTGGCCTTTGAGTGTGTTGGCCAGTGTCTGAAGTACATGAAATGTCTGGCATGTGGTGTCATTGGCGCTGAAGAGAGTTTAGGGCTTCTAAATCCACCTTAGATCGGTATTTTATGTGTTTAGCACAATCAGTCTTAAGTTGCAGGGAGGAAAAAACAAGTCGTGAAATATCTGTGGTCGGTCTGGGTAAAACTGATTTAAGGTGTGTAAAACATGGACCTGTATGACGGGTCATTTCTACATCGGACTATATTATGAGTCATTTCTGCACTCCAGGAAACCTTCAGGGCCAGAACTGGACTGGAACTGAAAATGGCAAATTGCGCTTTTCCGTGTCATGCATATGGATCCACGGGAGGGTCAAGGGGAAAGTGGGAGTTTCCCATAAAGAGATGGGAAGGGAAGCGGAAAATGCGCCTAATCATGTATAACACTTTGCTACAGCGCATGTTACGGTGTAGTGGGCGGAGAAAGGCGCTGATTACCCGATGAACTGCAGGTTTGGTAAATACAACGTGAGCTGAAGTATCACAGTGTGCACTTGGTTGGCCATGGCGCTGATAACGCTACATTCTACATTCGCAAATGTACCTACATCTGGCCCTCAGTGTTTAATATTCAAAGCTGTCAGTAATGACTACTTCTCTTTACTCAAAATAAGCTTATTTTCAATATTCTGGGTCCATTCCTTTATAAAACGTGTATTTAAAAGAAGCTCTGCAAGGAATTTGAGTATCGAGTGTTATATAAATACATAAATACAATACCGCTTATTCAAGCACTCTGCTGGCCAGATTACCACAAACCATGATCATGCAAAATCAAAGGGCTACTTTAGCTGCTGGCTTAAGAGAGTCCATGAAAGTATATACACACACAAAGACCTTCAGATCCCAGGAGTCACTTTGCTGTATCCAAGTAAAACCTGCTTTATAAAGATGTGGTGCTCTATGAAAATGGACCCCGTATTTATTGTAGTTGTACTTAATGATATCTGAAATAATATATTTTCAACTCAACAAACAACCAGAAAATTACAACAAAGCCTCAAATACTGTGATCTGTACCAGTAATTTGATTTGCAGTTTTATTCCCAAAAGTCCAGTGCATGGAACCTAACCAGGTTATTTTACAAAACACTGGCTTAATTAACGTATGTGGACATTAGTTCAGATGGGATTCTGATTGAGGCTCACTTTGTGAAGCATAAAATAAAGGGCCACACATAAACCACATGACTCTAGATAAGGTCTAGATAGGTAATAGATGCTCTAAGGAATGTTTTTTGCCCTCACTGATGCAGCATGTTTAACTTCATAAAGCAGGGGTCGGCAACCTTTTTAATATGAAGTGTCTCTGTGAAGAAGGCAATCAGTAGCCAATCAGAGGCAGAGTAGGGCAGGTCTTCGTGGACTGTGGATGGGGGAAAAGTCAATCAAACTACCGTAAATAACAGGCTGTGCTCCCAAAAATTACTGTGAAAGAGGTTATTTGGCATGCCAATTGAAACATTTCGAAAAAAACGTAGACTACCGTAAGTCTCTAGGTTGATCGGGATCAGTTAAACCATGAAAAAAATCCTAAGCATGTATGTTGTGGGAATGTCTTCCCACTATTATAGCTGAAGAGTTCTACATTCTTTTCAACTTAAAAGATACTTTCAGATGTTTTAAACTCTGTCTTAATACAACACTCACATGCCATACGTTAAAGGAGTTAGGGAACCAAATCCATGGTCCTTCCAAAGTTCAGCCAAAGCTAATGTGAGGCTTCTGCATTCTAAGTTAGCTGGATCAAGTGGGTATATTCCAAGGGTACAGTCTTGTTAGTACAACATTTTCCCTTTTTTATTTCTTGCTGAGCCATGGCAGAGGGTCATGTGCTGATAGCCGCATGTATCTTAAGTTGTTTGCATGGACACAACACCAACAATAAACCTACACATTATTAACAAAACAACCATACCATCTTGATTTTCTAACTCGTAGGCTGAAGGCGACTTCAGGATATATTGTTGGATTGCAGGTCTTTGGATTGTGTCTGCCATCTCTTACAGTGTAGTTTTGTTAGAAAGGGATCACTTTATGGTCAATTATAGTATCGGCCACAACAGCAACGTTACGTCGGTTATCAGTATCGGACACATTTTTTATCCCTAAATCGTAGTCGTTTTGCATCTCTGTGATTGTTTTGCATCCACTTTTAGTCCTTTTGTGTCTCTTTGTAGTAACTTTGGGTCTCTATGTAGTCATTTTGCATCTTCTTGTAGTCGTTTTGCATCTATTTGTCGTTTTGCGTTTCATTGTGGTCGTTTTGTGTTTCTGTGTAGTCATTTTGTGTCGTTTGTAGTCATTTTGTGTGCTCATTTAGCATCTTTTTGTGTGCGAGACCTCTTGGACCCCTGGGCCTGAGTCAAGTAGGCCTGTAAAGTAATCCATCCTGTGATAATCTCGAGTTTATTATGGAAATGTTGCTGAAGGTCTGCACACACACACACACACACACACACACACACACACACACACACACACACACACACACACACACACACTTCTGCTGCCAATTTTTTCATCATGCCCAGCCAGGCAGGGAAAGGAGCCAGCTTGGGTTGGTTTCTGCTCCCTGCAACGTGGGCCTGATGTCACTCATTGACATATCCTGTGAAATGTTTCCACAATAGAAAGTTCTTCCTTAAAGCAACACTATGTAACTTTTCCCGCTCCGGTCCCCCTACAGGTTGGAAGCGGAATTGTCCATTACATTACATTATGCAAGTTTGCCAGATCGGGTAGCGGACTTGTAGTTCGAATGAACTGGACAATGTAATGTAGTGGACAATTCCACGTACAACCTGTAGGGGGATCGAAGCGGGAAAAGTTACCTAGTGTTGCTTTAAGATTTTGTGAATAATTCTGTTGCAATTGTTTAAGGAAACAAATACTACATACAATTCATAACAATGCATCACGGACAGCTTTTTAACTCTGCTCCGGTCTGCAGCCAAGGCTCACACGGTTCTGCTGAGCTTCACCATGTGGACTTACTAAGCACGTCCGTGACAGCTGTTTAGAAAACAGTAAAAAAATTATATTCACCGATGCCTCGTGACAGCTGCCTGAGCCACGGCCATTTTCTTCAATTTAAATCTGTCATCCAAACTTTGACAGTGCTTTCCTGGAAAAAGGTACCATGGGGTCTCTTTGCTGGATGTGATGAACTAACCTCGTGGGGAAAATTTGGCACAATCAATCTTGTTATTAATTAATCACATTTTCTCTGGTCACTACAGATGGAAGCCCTTACTTGGGGCTGGAACTTCAATTATCAAATGACGATAGCTGGGGTTGACCTATTGGGAGTGCATACTGTATATGTGTGCTTCTAAGTTAGTTCGTCACATATTTCAGAACAGATGAGTCACTGATGGAAGCCTTTTTTTTTTCCAAGTTCAAAACAAAGTGAAACAGCAGAGTGAAACCATGGAAGTGTTTGGAAGGGCCTTGAGGGCTCTGCTTAAACTGTGAAATGATAATCAATTTGCCTGGAAAATTGAAGTCCTTAATATAATCCATTGGATCACTCACTCAGTTCAATAACACCGTTTGATGGCTGTCAGGTTCATGTGGGTAATTTTTACTTCCCAAACTCTGTCAAATATTTGTGGGCTACAAGGAATTCGTCATCCGTAATTTACATTATTTCTTAGCCTTTTTTTACTATTAGGCTAACCCTACTGTTTTACCCATTTACCAAAAAGGTTTCTTTATCAGAAAAAAACAATTTTTCAAAATGAAATAACGTGGATGGTTCCATATGACGCTCTTCACAAGTCAAATAAATGATCAGTTCACTACTTTCATTGAATTCTGGTATTTTATTCAATTTTATAGTATTTGAAGAAAATAAATCGACAAAAATATTGAAAAAAAGTGATGAAAACTTTGGGAAAAGTAAAAACACTGAAAAAAGTGACAAAAACGTCGGGAAAAGCGACACGTGTCGACCAAGTGTCGAAAAGACAACCAAAATGTAAAGAAAAATAAAATAGTTTGAATTTGATATTCTGACCCACAAAAACAAAAAGTTGTCATCATGGTCGACGGGAAGACAACACAAGGGTTAAATCGTCCAACAAATATTGGCAAATAATAAAAATAATCTGATTACAATTTTAAGTTTCTCTACTGCAGTTATAACTTTTTTCAACATCTACAGTAGGACTCAGTAGAACAGACAGATGGCACAATGCTCAACTCTGTGCTGGTAAAGTGATCCCTGAGGTCCAGTGATGGAACAGACCAGGTCAACAGTGCACAGGTACTCCCAAGTTTTATGCTATTGTTTCTGACACTATTGGTTCCAACCCAAAGTAGGTCAAGGACCCGTTCTGGGTGGGACTCAACATGATATCCTGTTAAAAAGAAAATGTTCTCATCATTTTACAGAGGTCAAAATGCCATAGTGGCTCCTCCTTGCACTGGTACTTCAGTTGGAATAGTCTTGTGAATTGTGTTCCTATTAATCCTCATCCAAATCCCTGCATGACCTGGTAAAGTGAATGTTGGTGGTGTGCTGTTTGAGTAATATTCAGGCCATCCACAACCAAAGATCATCTTAAAACGAATACGGTTATGTCAAAACTAAAATATAAAGGCAACCCTTTGTGTATGGCTTTGTCAGAGCACTTAGAAACAATGAGGAGTGCCTGCAGTGTGTGACAGAGCACTGAAGTCATGGTTGTATTAGCTGATTAGCATCAGCTGTTTCATTAATGCTTCCCAATCCCCGGCTCATTCTTCAGATGTTTGGCTGCCAGCATCGTCTAACCATGTACGTACAGGTATAATACGGCACAGACATTAGGCTCGTTAGTTTAAGTTATGTTAATTAAAAATTCTTAACAAGATTGTGAGATGATTATTTTAAGTTTTTAAATTTGAGTATTTTTTTTATGTTTTAACCTATTGATAGTGAACTAAAATATAATAATTGTAGTAAATGAATGCATCTATGAACATGGGTCCCTTGGAAGCACTACATTCACATTTGGGGTCCGAAAACAAAGAAAAAACTTTAAGAATCCTTCTATTATGGTATCTTTATCATTTTGGTGGAGGTCCAGCAGAGAAGTTAAAAGTTAAATCTATAATAGATAGCTATGTTTGTCTGTTTATGGATCCTGCAAGCTGGAAAATAGATTACACTACAGTGTTGGATGCATTCTAACCCACATGTGGCAGTGTTTCAGTGATTGTTTCCAACAGAATTGATGTGTGTAACGATGCGTGGACACTGAAGTCCTATCTACACTAAGTTTCTCCTTCCTTAAAGGCATACTGTGGAGAAAGAGAGACAGGCAGAGAGAGAGAGAAGTTAAACTGTGCCATATGAGAGAGATGGATGGGATGTAGCCTACTGAGTTCCCAGGAGCAGAGGGATCTGCTGGTAAAAATATGATTTCACATTCTGAGTATACACAAATAGAAGGCATGCTTATACTAGTTCTATTAAATCAAAGCAGATGATGTAGTGATGTCCTAATGAAGCTTCATGAACCATTAGTTGTATTTGTTGACCCCAGTAGATGGCGCTCTTGGTTTAAAGGAAAAGGTTTAAGGAATGGCATTTCAGTGTGCTTTCAACCCCTTTCGTGAACAGAGAGCGCCATCTAGTTGGCTCAGAATATAAAGAAAATGATAAATTAAGCTTCATTTGGACATCAATAGATTCATGTAATAACACAACAATTCACCCCGGGATGGCGCAAATTGAGTTTCAAAAACATTTCAACTTTAGCAAGAAGTGTTGTAGTCTGTCTGGGCTGAATTTGTTTCATAAAGACAAGAGAGGAAACCGGGAAACACTACAAGGGACATGACAGAGTAGGGGTGGGCGATACGGACAAAAAATAATATCTCGATATTTTTGCCAATTTTGACGATAACGATAATTAGACGATATCCTTTAAAAATGTCTTCAGAGTTACTTAATCACTGATGATAATAATGGCCACAATGTTAAATGAAAACAGTTCTTATTTATTTTCTTTAAAATGTAAGTAAGTAAAAACAATTAAAAGACATAAAACACTAATTGAACTAGTGTAGGAACATTGAACTCTGAGTAAACATTCAGTTGTACACCTCTGCTGTAATGTAAATTGTGCAGCATACAAGCAAAATGAAATCATAATAATAAACAAAGGGTTCTGTTCTATAACATATTTCACACAACCATGTCCTTATTGGAAGCAGTCCTGGAACGGTGATAGGGCAGTGTTAGGCCAGGTTCTACCATAGACCGTATATAATGGACCAATAGACCCCGTTGCTCTCGACGGAGACCAGTGAAGGCTATTAGAAGCACTTTTCCGGTGATGGCCAGCTTTACTGCGCAGCCTCCAACTGAGAGAATGTGATGTGAGCAACGTGTCTGAAAGTGTGAAGTCTTCTGGTAGCTGTGCCAAGAGAAATCTCAATCATTCCCAATCTTACAGAGACGGAGACTGTAGGTGGATGTAAGGAGATAACATGGGCACAGGCTAATTATTGATCACTAACATGCTAGTTAACATTAGTAATTAAACCTAAACAGCTAATGTAAGTTGAAACTGCCTGCAAGCTTCTCCTGTACTATACGGTAATTCCTCTACTATGCGACAGTAAGTCACTTGGTTATGACACAATCGTTAGCCTATTTTTACAAAAACGTCTGCTACGGAGCCATAACGTGAGGTACAAGGTAATGGAGCCTTTTATACATTGTCGTGTTTCTTTGGAACTAAACAACGGACAAATAAAGTCTTTAAACGCTTCAGATGTAAAGTTGTTCACAGTCAAGCGACGTAAAAAAAAAAATGGCGGTCAGCGGAATGCTAACAGGAGGTGATGGCCAGTTAGCAACAAAATGGCGCCATGATGGCTCGAGTTCTGAAGCGAAGCTTACCCCCTTGGGTTCTACAGTCGCGTTCATGTTTACTTGCGGGAGCCATCTTGGAAACCAGTCATGACTAGTCGAACGCTGTGCAACGTGGAATCTCCATAGAGAGTATGGGAATCTCAGACTCATTTGCACGGCGCTCGTTTTCCGACTAGTCATGACTGGTTTCCAAGATGGTTCTCGCAAGTAAACATGAACGTGACTGTGTTCATAATCTATCTTTTAAAAAAACTATCTGTACACTTACAATGTTGTCAATGCTTCAGTTCACATTTAGGGACCCTCATTATGCTAACGTTAAGGTGTGGTGATATTTCAAGCCTTTTTAGTGGTATTAAATAACGATTTAATTTGAGTGTCCCCATGCCCCAAATAATAGCATTGTAAGCTAACCAGCGGTCCGCGGTAGCCTCGTCAAAGCTCCAAACTCATTCAGTTAGCATGAAAACATGTCCCAGAGAGTGACAGAGTAGGTACACATCAGTTAATAACCCCTAGGTTCGTTTTGCGCCGGAATTGTCCTTTAAGGACGCCTTGTAAAAGTCCCCCAGGTGATCATGCTGCAGTTTGTTCACTATGATTAGCAGTGAGCCAAACTTGTGCTAACATTAGCATCGGGGGCTATGTAGATGGCAGTGTGCTGTTTTCGTGGTAAATAAAATGGCCTGTATATTACCAACAGGGCTTCCAGGTCAGGTGAGCAGTGCTGGGCAACGATCCTGCGGTTGGTACTCCATTCATTATGCACAAAAATGCAATCCTCCTTCTCCTCTGGTCTTGCCCGGAGTTCTTGCCTCGATCCTGCCGGTAGCTAGCTCGGCGTGCTAGCTGCCGACAACAATCCACGGAGCGCCCGGTCTGGCTATGTCCTCCGGGATGTTATGAGCCGCCTGGAAGGCTCTCGTAACGGCTGTATTGTATCATAGTCCTATATTGATTAGTTCAGTGTGGCTGTACTTGTATAAATATACACCGACAGGAGAGCTAGTAGCCGCTGCACAATCGCGCGCTGCCATCTTTGTTGACATTAGTGAATGTGTAGCGTTCCAATCAAGGGGGTAAGCTTCGCTTCAGAACTCGAGCCATCATGGCGCCATTTTGTTGCTAACTGGCCATCACCTCCTGTTAGCATTCCGCTGACCGCCATTTTTTTTTACGTCACTTGACTGCGAATAACTTTACATCTGAAGCGTTTAAAGACTCTATTTGTCCGTTGTTTAGTTCCAAAGAAACACGACAATGTATAAAAGGCTCCATTACCTTGTACCTCACGTTATGGCTCCGTAGCAGACGTTTTTGTAAAAATAAGCTAACGATTGGGTCATAACCAAGTGACTTTCTGTCGCATAGTAGAGGAATTACCGTATAGTACAGGAGAAGCTCGCAGGCAGTTTCGACTTACATGAAATGTTTAGGTTTAATTACTAATGTTAACTAGCATGTTAGTGATCAATAATTAGCCTGTGCCCATGTTATCTCCTTACATACACCTACAGTCTCCGTATCTGTAAGATTGGGAATGATTGAGATTTCTCTTGGCACAGCTACCAGAAGACTTACAACTTTCAGACACGTTGCTCACGTCACATTCTCTCAGTTGGAGGCTGCGCAGTAAAGCTGGCCATCACCAGAAAAGTGCTTCTAATAGCCTTCACTGGTCTCCGTCCAGAGCAACGGGGTCTATTGGTCCATTATATACTGTCTATGGTTCCAATGCATGTTTTGAAGTGTTTTTTCTAAGTAATTTACTTACTCGATATTGTCAATTTGCACATCGTTAACACGACAATGCTGATATTATCATAGACGATCTATATCGCCCACCCCTATGACAGAGTTAACTGAGTTTCTGGTCAGTTCGGATGTCGGTCAGAAGCTGAGCTGTCCACTTACTAGCTAACAGGTAACGTATGTACAGTTGGTACAGTGGCTGTTTGGGGCTAATAAACGGTTCAGCGGTCAACTTCTTCGAAATGACAGAAAAACTAAATTAGCTTCGGAACACTCTTCCTGAATAAACTGTGTGAATGAATCGTCCTGTTAGGACAACTGACAATTTTGAGGCTAACTGAGGGTTAGCTAGCTAGCTAGCTCTTATGATTGACTAGTACTAGTAGGTTTCTGGCTGGCTAGC
Source organism: Perca flavescens (assembly GCF_004354835.1). Lineage (NCBI taxonomy): Eukaryota > Metazoa > Chordata > Actinopteri > Perciformes > Percidae > Perca > Perca flavescens. The sequence goes on from NC_041341.1 coordinate 32,159,699, forward strand.
ATGTTAGCCGTTAACTCTCCAGCTAGTTTACCAACTAGCCCTGCGAGTAGTACGTCATCAAGCTTTTAGCACCACCTGTTTTGCGAGGACACATGGAATTACTTTAACTGTGCCACTTTCGGATGTGTCCTGGGCTTCAGACAGACCTCCCTGGAGTAAGGACTAGTCACCCCTGTACCTCACCTTTGGTACACTCTATTCATGATACTGCCCAGCTTGTCTTTACATTGAAAACAAAAAGTTATACTCTTTACAAACACTTGTCTTTTTTGACAGTACAAATAGATGCAAAGACAGAAAAACACATTCACACCTGCCTCATTTCATTTGAAATTGGGACTTTCTCTGCTATTTGGAGGTTACACTGAAGACCTAAACAAGCTATCTTTCACACACAATTCAGCAAAACAAAGAAATACTGCTGTAGAAGGAAGCACAGCTTGCTACGTGAAAAACCATGCAAATGTTTTTTGCTTTTTTACACTCGATACAAATAGGTATAGGGTTTTTGTGAACGGGAGGTCGTCGGTTCAATCCCCAAACCAACAGAATAAAATCTGGTTGGGGAAAGTGAAAGAGCAGCGCTTGTCCCTCCCTCACTACCACCACTGAGGTGCCCTTGAGCAAGGCCCTTAACATCCAACCCAAGTGGAGCTACTCAGTGGCCAGCAGATCAGACTGTGATTGTGCTGGGCAGCTTCCAGGTATGAATGTGGAACTGTGTGTGACAGGTCGTCGTTGCAAATGAGAATTTGTTCTTAATCGGCTTACCTGGATAAATAAAGGTTAAACAAATAAAAATAAAAGGTTAAAGAAATAGTCCTTAAGATTCTTTGATTATTTACAAAATAACTTTTGAACCCACTCATTATGAACATTATGAAAAAACAGCCAGAGTGCTGTATTTATAGTAAATTGCGATATTAATTTGTTTCTACCAACAGAACAGATTCCATCTTACTCCAGTGTTCCATGTTGCCTTTGAAGTGCAAATGTAACCAATCGCATTCCTCTCACTATTTCTCACTTCCTATTTCTGCCATTCATAGACCGAAAATAGCCTCTGAATCATGCCACGGCACCCACATTCGTGTTTATACTTTTCCTTCTTCCGTACTGGAATATTGTACCGTAATTCACACCAAGCGCTCAAAAATGTTCCGATAAAATCAACAAGAGAAACCAGAACATGGACTTTAGACAATTTGAGGGGAACTTGCTCAAGTACATGTTGTGTTTTATTTCAATAACAAGGGCTAAAGATAGCTTTATGTGCTGAAACCTGCCAGACATAACTTGTATGGCATAGTGAGTCCTTTCCTGGAGTAGTGAGAAACGCCAGGATATATCTCATTGCATAAAAAGTATGCTACTCAGACACCACTTTTCTTCTTCGGTCAGATAGAGGCACAATGGTCCTCATTCACCAAACGTTAAACCCCACTTGCGCAGTTTGCAAGAAGATTCTGGCATTCACCAGTTTTCTTATTTGGGATTTGTTCTTAGGTAAGAACACAATCACGGCACACTCAAGAGCACTCTTATGCACTATTGAGAGCTGACGGGTTTGCGCAAAATAAGTAGTTATACTGTTTTTTAATTTCAAATTTAATATTTCTCTCCATTTTGTAACTAATTATTTGTTTTAACACTACACTTACATTCCTGCTCATTTGTAAAGCACTTTGAATTGCCATTGTGTATTTTGTGCTAGGCCTATATAATTAAACTTGCCTTAACGAAGGAACCTTGCCATCCAAGTGATTGATCACGCTATTTATACATCCAAAATATCTTCAATTTTTTGAATTATTTTCTGCCTCAGATTTCAGATCAAACCATTTCTTCAGTTCTGTGCCCTTCTCAGGATACAGCGTTCACTGCATGAGTAATTGCATTCCATGTATCGGTTTTATTTGCTGCTTTGTATCCACTGCTGATGATACTACATTTGATAACAACTTCTTGCAGCAGTATCTCCACTTCCGAATTACTAAAGTTTGTCCACCGCCTTTACCGCATCATTTGGACACAGTGTGCACACGGCCCTGCCATCTCATGCACTTTTATGGGAATTAACAGGGCGTTTACCGATGTTAAATAGGAGCAACGGGTACTAGCTTTCAATTTACAAAGACATTGGGATTCATCACTCTAAGAACACACCTGCGAACAATTCTGCTGTCTAAGAACACGTCATGAATCAGACGTAGACGTTTCTTAGGAACTTTAAGAACATATTGTTTTGTAATAAAAATTGTAGGAAGATAGTTGTGAATGAGGACCAATGTTTTTGTGATATTTTCTGTTACACTTCACAACACCAGCTCAAGATAATTGGCCAAGTGTAACAGAGTGAATGAATGAATACATCGTCAACACTACAAGAAAACAAAAAGAAATAGTAAACCGTTCCAGCTAAAAGGAACAACTTCCAACTATTTATGCGTTTTTTCTAATAGAGAAACAATCCAAACAAACATTACCCTCTTATGGCGCTTACCCACCGCTAGTACCAGCTCTACTTGGTTCGGCTCGACCGCGGTGCCTTGTCCTTCGTTTTCTATTGCAGATTTAGTACCGCCTCATGTGCGAGGTGAGCGTGGCTGGTCGTCATAGCGACGCCGCAGGTAACTGCCGTGACCTAACGCGACACACTAACAGAACGTCGAAGGTGTGTTGTTGTTGTTGCCACAGCCAGAAGACAAATTTTGTTTCAAGGAAGCTGGAGACAGCAGAACAAAAAACTGGCAGGTTTGTTCAGGACACCCCCACTCTGTCGCTAGGAATGATGACGCAGTGATTAGTGACGATTCTCTCCAACCAATCAGTAGCCTGCAGGTTTTCACGTTACTTTTTGGTATCACTTAGCTCGCTTGGAACCTCCTGAACACCTGGGTACCAGGGACTTTTTTTCATAATGGAAAACCAAAAAAGGTAAAGTAGAGGAGTAGAGTCGAGGCGAGTCGAGCAGGTACCATGTAATGGAAAAAAGCCATTACAGTAACAGCATTTACATCTTCCACAGATGCCATGGCCATCGAGCAAGGCACTGGAACTCTAGTGCTCAAATCAAGCAACCTAGTGACTAATGGTACAGCGCTGTGGTCACACTACATAGTTCCCAGATTTGTATGTGTCAGTGTATGTAATCCTCTCTTCCTCTGCGATGACTCCCTCCTGTTGGAGCCGTAATTACAAATGTCCTCTTAGTTCATATCCAGTCAAACAGATTTAAGGTGGTTTTCTTCCCCCCTTAATTCTCTTACAAATGCTGTAGGAATAGCATGAGAAATGTCTGACGGTTTTGGCAGTGTGTCAGCAGTTTCCTTCCACTACTTAACCTTAAATGTTACAGAACACACTTAAGTCTTCACTGCTTCACAAGCAGCCATGGCGTTGTTGAAGTGTATAGAGACAGTGAGCATTTAAGTCCCGCCCCCACCGCAGGGGAAAACAATCTCTCCGTTGACTTGTATTGCGTGAAGGTGCCTCCTCGTCGATTACGTCTGCAAGCAACAGAAAACTGTTTAAATGCTGCTGTGGTGATATTTACTACCAACAGGGTGAATAACCCATGACTTAAGTGTTCATAAACTGAGCTTTTATAAACACAAAAGTGGATACGGACGTGTGGAATCAGCATAGAGAATAGAGATCCTGATGCTAAGCTAACGTTATGTCCGACGTAGTCTCTCATTGCCAGATCGTCCTCCACGGCGCTGTGGAGGAGGGTCTGGCTAGTCCACACAGCATTCCTGGATGGGAAAAAAAGTGCTCTGGTTTATTGGCATTTCTTTAAACCAATCACAATTGTCATGGGACAGAGCTCCGTTTCCGCCGCAAAATAGCCTCTGGAAGAAACTTGTTTTGGTGGAACGTGTGCGTTCAAAAGTAGTTTTAGTCGTGCAACAGAAAACTCAGATTCAACAGCTAGCTGTCTGGATTTACCCTGCAGATATCTGAGGAGCAGTTAACCAGTCCTCAGAAATCCACCAGAGTTTAAAATTACAACACAATATATACATCCGGCGAAATTTAATTTAAAAGTTACGTAATGACGGACATATCGTTAGCTCAGTGCAGCTGAAACTTGTTTCCCCCTCAGGTGGGTGTGGCTTTCAGAGTATGACGCAATGCGCTCGGTTTCTATAAACATAGTTTTGTTATGTCGCATGATTTTAGAAAAAATATATACCAAAACCATATTATAAATGTAATCATTGCTCTCTTTTTAACCAAAATACACAATACCGATTCATGACAGTCAGCAACATTTACAAAAAAAAAGCAGCAGTGTCATGGCCCAGACAGTGTAAATATAGCCTCATTCTGGCCTTTCACCTACATTGAAATAATCATTACTGTATAAAAACTAAAATGTATTAGTGTTAATACCATGAAACTGACTGAAAGCATATTTGTCGATGCAGAATAGGCTTCTTTTGTCTGTTTGGATTAATTAATTCATATACGGTGGAATGCAGAGATCTTCAACAGGGAGTCCGGGGCCCGTAGTTGGTCCTCAAAAGTTTTTTCAGCACAGCAAAATACTTCACACATCTTTAACGTAAGACGGATGCGTCAGAAGGGGGTATAAGTAAGTCCAAAGTTGCAGAGAAACTCCAGCACACTGTCTAACTGTCTTGCAAAAAATATATTTAATAGTCGCTAAGGTAGCCATCCACAGATACAGTTAATCCCAAGGATTCACTGTGCCACATGTATTTTTAACATTAAAACATGAATTGTTAAATCATACCAACAATTATTTGAATAGCTTAATATTCTATGCACTAAAAATGTATGTGTAAAGGCCACGAGTTATTGTAGGCCCAGTTTAATACGCAACTAAATTTGATTCAATATGTAGTAAGTAGTCCCTGCTCCGTCTCGGTCTCTCAGATAATGGGTCCTTGGCTTAGGTTAGGTAGGGTTTTTATTTTTTTTGGGCCATTAAAAATATCCAAGGGGCCAGTAAAGCTCTGATCTACTGTAATATAGGTGACTGTATTCCTTTGGCCAAGGTTGTGTGTGTGCTTAGCTGTGTATCGTTCTTTAGGGCTTACTAGGTCAGAACCTACAAGTCAGCTTTCTGGCTCAGAGCTCGTCAATTAAACATGACCACATCTTAATTGAGCTTGTTCAAACTGTTGTGCTCTGATAAATGAGACGCTGAGTATTACGACGTCTGTTTTCAAGGGACTCTGAATCTGGAGGAATTTAACAAGGTGTTACGTACATGAAAGCCTTTTTTGAACATCATTTTGTGAAGAGCTTAAGAAAAACAACAGTGGTTCCAGACAGCACTGCGTGGTAAGGGAATTTGTTTTAATGAAAAATGCCTTTTTTCTTTTCATAATCGTCAGTCAGAGTTTTTCTTATTCATTTTTATAAGCAATGACAGTGTCATTATGTTGCATAGCAGATACTTCTCAAGTCTCTGTAGTTTAATTAAAAGTCAGCACAGTGACGGATTTAATTAGAAAAAAAGAAATATGTCTTAACAAGAGAAATGTGTGGATCAGCTTACAGCAAGCTGAATGTCTGCTTGGAAAGTAAAGAAAAGTTAAATTAACTCACAATTATTTTTGTTTACAGAAATAAATCTGACAAACACATGACAATATTCCGTATCCCGAAATACCTGAACCTTTTCAAATTACAAATATGCAGAATGAGTAACAACACGCTTTAGTTAGTTAGTTTTAGGTCTTCTGGCACTTTTATTAGCAGAGATCAACACCTGTCCAACAGCTGTATACAAATGTTTTGATTTGGAATAGCAATCACATTGCGCTATCACCATTATGTTTGTGGCTACGTGTGCGTTCAAATGCCATTGAGTAAATCGGCAATTGAAAGACAAAGCTCGTGATCACCCTCCAAGCTTCTGGCTAAGCTGCTGTTAACACCTGAGTCTGTGCTACAATGAGCATTCCCGAGAGTCCCCGTCTTCTCTCTGTCTAGACTACTGTAATAACTCTGAGGTACTCACCGAGGGAAGGTGTGTGTGTGTTAACAAATATGGCACCTATTTGAATAGCAGGGGTGTGTAAGTGTGTACGTGTCTTGTAAAAGCCCTGGGAACAAAAGAGGGGACTGTCATCGGCGTATGTTTATATAGTTCTGTCTGTTTTATTGAATTTGTCTGGTTCTATTTTTAGGACATGTTTCCATGAAATGTCATCTTCAAAATGTGAAGGTGTAACTCAGCCGCATGCTTTGCACTGTTGCTGAATAATTCCGTATAGGAGCGAGCAGGGTTTACAGATTAGCTGCTGCTAAGCTTCATAAGAGTTTCACACCGCATTAATGCATCTTAACGTGTCCGTCGGTCAGAAACAAGACCGTTCGGAATCTTGAGAAGTTGGTTATTTTTTTTCTCTTGTATAGATTTAAGAAACATTTGCCAAAGCCAATGACTTCAGAAATGACGTGTAAAATCCCCCCCTTGCTAATAGCTGAAATGAGTCCTAACAGTTTGACATTGCAAGAGCTCATGGGAATAAGAGCGAACATATTTAAATAGAGAAGAGATGGGAGGAATTCTTTGATGCATGAGCGGTTTCATGGCAACACAAGGGGGGCTAAATACTACATCGTGAAGCTAATTTGGGCACTGCATGCTCAGATTTGCTCTTGCCCCACCCCCTGCTGGGCCCAGGGGACCTGGGTTATGTTGTCCAGACGGGGAATAATAGCCCACACCTGGGCCTTGGCCCAGACCCCAATAAAAAAAAAAAAAAAAAAAAAAAAAAAAGGACTCCTGCATGGCCCCAAAGCATGACTCAGCTAAAACTCCACTGAGACCAGTCCCATCCATGATGTGGTCGGACCAAAGTCTGCCAACACACAATTAACCAGACTAACCTAAATCTCCTAAACACCAGCTGACATCATTTATAGGGTTTGGCACTGTGCTTGAGGCAGAGTTGGCTTCTGCTGCTTAATTATTTATCATACACTTAAGAATAAAAATTTGATAGTAAAAGAAAAAAAATGGTAACTCTATTTTTGGGCTTTCCGGCAGCTCTACCAAGAGAACATCCACCGTGTCTAAAAATTCAGTTTGAACACATCTTTACATATTGGCTCCCTGTGAGATAACAATGTCAGCAGACAACGCATTCCAGGGCTCGACATTAAGGCTTGTCCGCTTGTCCGCGACAAGTGGATTTTTTGTAGGGCAAGTGGAAGAGAAATTTACTTGCCCCACTGGACAAGTTAAAACACAAACAAAACAAAACGCCATGTTACTTCACGTTATGTGCCACTCATTTCGTCTATGTTACAGAATTGAAACAAATACATATTTTACCCCACAATCCCGGGCAGCGGGTCGGCGGGCTGCTGACGTTAGACCCAGCCCGCTGTTCAGCTCCTTCTCTGTAAGCGATACAGCATGAAAGCACGGTGGAACCAGCAAGCCAGGCAGCCAGTGTAGCTAACGTTAGCATGCTAACTACGCTTTAACGTTACCCCGTCCCCACATTGTTCACAGAAAACGAGCGAATAAAGCTGTCACTCGTGGCGGTAGAAGTGTGCTTTGTGCGGATGAAGCATGAAGTTAATCTGACTCTTGACGGCTGGCTCTCTGTCTCGTAACGTTACTAGCTGCTCCGCTACTCGTTTGTCCGTCAGTTATTGTAAAACCTCAGCTCTGCGACTTGCAGGATTAAATATCAGGTAATAATCAACTGTAAAGTAGCTACACCTTTTAATGGATCCCTTGGTAACTTTCTGCCGGGTAGAAAGTGAAATTGTAGAAAGAAAAAAAAACGTTAACACCAACATTTAGTGGCAAAATCCATTGTTATGTCTACAAAATTATTTTAGATATAGTATAAGTTTAAGTCACCACTACCTCTGGTCAAAATATTGAATTAGTATCTCAATATATTGACTCAGTATCTCAGAATATAAACAAAGAATATCAAAGTAATGAGAAACTATAAAATATTGACTTAATCTCAATATATTGGCTTAGTATCGTAATATATTGACTTTGTAACTCAACATATTGGTTCAGTATCTGAATATATTGATTTAGTAACTCAGAATATTGACTAAGAATCTCAAAGCAATGAGAACATTCTAAATATTGACTTACAATCTCAATATATTGACTCAATATCTCCAAAAATCTCAATATATTGACATAGTAACTTAGACTATTGACTAGGAATCTGAAAGTAATTAGAAACTTTAAAATATTCACTTAGAATCTCAATATATTAACTTCTGCACACCGGCGTGCAAAGTATAACTTTTTATTATGAGTCTGGAGATCCTTTTTTTGTTGTTGAAGGGGAAATCTATTCTTGGGACACATTTGTTTCTACTGTTTAAACTGAATTTTATTAATGTTGATAGAGTTTGGATGCTTTCAACGGTTTGTTCAAATTCTGCATTAGCAAAACACAAAAAAATGTATAACATGATAAATCTTTACCCGGACAAGTGACTTTTGTTCATGGACAAGTTTTTGTACAAGAAATGTAAATGTACTTGTCCGAAGGACAAGTGCCTCAAAAAGTTAATGTCAAGCCCTGCATTCTCATGAACGGGTTTGTGCGAAAACTGCACAACAATTCATATGATATGATACGGAATTACAGCGACCGCCAAAGTGATGAAGTTTAGTCACATGACAGTTAAAGGTCCCATGGCATGAAAATGTCACTTTATGAGGTTTGTTTAACATTAATATGCGTTCCCCCAGCCTGCCTATGGTCCCCCAGTGGCTAGAAATGGTGATAGGTGTAAACCGAGCCCTGGGTATCCTGCTCTGCCTTTGAGAAAATGAAAGCTCAGATGGGCCGATCTGGAATCTTCTCCTTATGAGGTCATAAGGAGCAAGGTTACCTCCCCTTTCTCTGCTTTGCCCACCCAGAGAATTTGGCCCACCCATGAGAGAGAGAGAGACATCATGGCTTTCAAACGAGCAAAGTGGCAATTGGTCAAGGCCACACCCCCACCCTCCTCAATAGCTACAGACAGAAATGGCACATCCTAAGGAAAGCTCATTGTGGGACTGGCTCTAGTGGCTGTAATTCTGAACCAAGGCTGAATTTTGGGAAAGAGACTTCAGATACAGTATTAGGGGACCACTAAGGTCTATATAAAAGAGACTTCAGATACAGTATTAGGGGACCACTAAGGTCTATATAAAAGAGACTTCAGATACAGTATTAGGGGACCACTAAGGCCTATATAAAAGAGACTTCAGATACAGTATTAGGGGACCACTAAGGTCTATATAAAAGAGACTTCAGATACAGTATTAGGGGACCACTAAGGTCTATATAAAAGAGACTTCAGATACAGTATTAGGGGACCACTAAGGTCTATATAAAAGAGACTTCAGATACAGTATTAGGGGACCACTAAGGTCTATATAAAAGAGACTTCAGATACAGTATTAGGGGACCACTTCTATATAAAAGGGACCACTAAGGGGACCACTATATAAAAAGAGACTTCAGATACAGTATTAGGGGACCACTAAGGCCTATATAAAAGAGACTTCAGATACAGTTTTAGGGGACCAGTAAGGTCTATATAAAAGCATCCAAAGAGCACCATGTCATGGGACCTTTAAGTTCAGCGGCCTAAGCTGACAAAAGGTGACTGTTAACCAGGGTTTTGGCCACTGCGAGGTGACGGTGAATTCTTTCAGGAAGACTTCTAAACTTCATCCACCTCTCTCTTCCTAAAACTGATCAGCTGGTTCGAGGACTTCATTTTTCAGTTAAACCAACCAGAATTGGCCATTAATTTCACGAACCAATCACAGCATGGCATCCCTGCTTTAAATCTGTTCTTCTCTCTGCTGCTGTCAGTTATCATTTCAGGCAAAGCGTGCAACCCTCCTACTCCCCTTCCACCTCCAGTCATCGGCACCCGTGGCACCCTAGGTCCTCCTCCTCCGGCAGACCGCGCCCGTCGGCTCCTTCGGTCCGGTCTTCGGACTCCTTCACCACCACCACCACCAGTGTCTAGACTCCATCGGGGGGATAAGTCTTGGCTTCTCTACCCCTTTAAAAAATATTTTTATAACGATGGATTCTAATCTCCAAAGACTCCGTACATTTCATATTATGCATATGTACAAATAAACCTTTGCATATTTACAATAAAGTCTCTCCTGACTGAATTGCTCTGGTCTGAATCAGTGGAGTTGTTGAAACGAACGCCAATGCCTGACTACGGCAGCTAGTTTAGTCCAAAAAAGGCGTAGTTCTTCCAGCAGCTGGGTCTGTTTGGGGTCACATTGTCACCACAAACGAACCACTCCAGAGTTCGTTTAAAAGCGTATACGAGACGACCTCATTAGGAGGTCTTGGAGGGAAAAGACAAAATCTAGTGTGATTCAGCAAAACTAAATGAGGCAGGTGTGAAAGCTCCCTTAGATACCAAAACAACTAGCTACGATTAGAAAAATTTTGTGTTTTGGGTTAAAGTGCCCATATTATGAAGAAAATCACTTTTTCTGGGATTTAGGGTGTTATTTTGTGTCTCTGTTGCTTCCACACGCATACAAACTTAAAACAAACAAACATTAATGCTGTTTTGAGTAAGATACGGTTTCTGAATGTGTCCTGCCTTCAGTCTCCTGGTGAGCTGTTCAAAATCTGCACGGCTTTCTACGTCACTAGCCTAAACGAGCTGGCTAACCGTAGCTAGCATGCTCATTTTGAATGGCAAAACACTGCTACAACACACACTAGTTCACCATAATCTACAAAAGAACTACTCACATGTCCCTGTTCTGCAGGTATTCCAGGCAAAGCTGGAAGTGCGCCCTCGTTTAGAAGAAGTCTCCCGGCTAATCCTGCCTTGTACTGACTGAAGTTGTAGAAACAAACAGCTAGCTGACAAGATCCTTACCTAGCTACTGAGCATGTGTGACTCCCAACAAAGATGGAACAGAAGTGAGATGTCTCACTCTGTAGCTAAAAACAGAGACCTGAACATACAGAGTGAAAAGAGGAGCTGTAGCAATGTGCAATACAACAAAAATATGGTGTTTATTTAAATTAAACCATTTAAACCTATTCTGGTACAACCTCAAAATACAATTATGAACCTGAAAATGAGCATAATATGGGCACTTCAAAACAATGGTCCCCTGAGTAGTACTCCCGGGAAAAGAACACCCATTTCCTGGGTGAAAGTCTTGTGTTTTTCACATAACTTCATCCGGGAAAGGAACTCCCCCCACTTGAAAGCCCTGCGTTTTACCAACCTCCTCCCTATGTGGATCTCCGTGTTCTTATACAGCAGTAGTCAATGCGGTGCATACAGCAATAAATACGTAGAATACATACAGCGCATTACGCATCATGGTTCATGAAAACAGCCTATAGCAGAGAGTGATTGTAGATGAATACCAAGTTACTTACCTGGAAGGAATTCATTCTCTATTTCACATTAAAAACTGTCTAAAAATCAACAACCCTTTAAACTTTCACGAACTGCCAGCGGACATTCGAGTCGAATAAGAGCAAAGCTCAGAGAGAGAGGCACAATGAGAGAACACAATCGAAAGGAAGAGTAATGGAAGTGAACCTCCTTTTATTGTCTTTGTTGGTACAAAAGGCTCATCTTAAGTGTGCCTTGTGGCATGTCATGTTTTTCTCCATGCACGGATATGCCATCGAGATAAACATCTCAGCTGGCCTACATTGTGTCTGTATGCCTCTTTATTTATATCAGCCCAGTGCCACAGATTAATCAGCTGCTCAGGGTTACATTAATGACAACAGTGCAGAGAGATGTCCTACAACACCTCCTGTCTTTGTTTTTCTTTCTGTTGGAACACAACCAAAAGGATGTCAACTGCCAAGCCATTATAGTAACTGAAACACAGTTTGCACTCAATGGCCTTTTACAGTAATGTGTGTGTGTGTGTGTGTGTGTGTGTGTGTGTGTGTGTGTGTGTGTGTGTGTGTGTGTGTGTGTGTGTGCATGCGTGCATGCACTCTGACTCATTTAAGTGCATGCCCAAATTCCACCAACGCCGGGAACTATGGCACTGTGATTGCAATACTTAATCAGTGTTCTGAAGATCAAAGATGAAACATTTCCCCTCCACCATTTCTCCCCGTTTTTACACCCTCCCCTTCCTCAGGAGCACAGATAGCTTGGCTCTTCCCCTGAAACCGGAGCGTAGGCACACTGGTTGGACAGAACAAACAGCTCGCATGCCTTGTGGCTTCTTGATGGCATGCTTTTCAGCACTCGGGTTTTGGAGGGGTAGTCGGAGAGTGCATTCCTGGTAATTAATAAGGCAAGCGCAGGTTTCCATTTGGAGTATTTTGAACATGCCATAATAACAGAGCGTGCACAGTTGGATGGTGCTGAGTGTTACAAAGTCCTGTCTTGTTTTCTGTTTCATAACCAAACACTGAGCGGTAACGGGTGTAACAGAAAATGCATGGGTTGAGAAGTTTTCTGTTGTGTAGTTATAAATCACAAAATAATTGTTTAATAATTAAAATGTTTTTTTTAACATCCATTTCATGTTGACAATATAATTCATACATTTTAGTTCCTGGTCAGAGCTTTTTGATTTGGCCAAATAATCACTTGAGTACATTTTCCCAAACATGTGCATTTCGTAAAAATGACGCACTTTACGGAAGTTAAATAATGGCAGGAGATTTTGCAAGGTGTTCACCATCTGTCCCTCCCCTCATTTCCTGTCATCTGTATTCTCTCAACTATCTAATATAGGCGTGACATGCCCCAAAATCGTTCGTAAACAGTAAAATTGAACTACGGCCATTTTTAAAATTCATACTTGTGATTCACATGGTTTAAGAAAGTCCACAAATGTCAGTTAAAATGAACAACTCTCTCCCAAATCCAAAAAATAGAGTGCTAAAACTCAAATTTGTGATGTCATCAAGTATAATGTACGGAACTACTAACCTGACTCTGCCAGATGGATTGCTTCACATTTGCTCGGCATATCCATCTGGGAACTTTCCGTTGGAGAACTTTTGGGAAGGGGCGAAAATACTGGTTAGCTGATTGGATGAACCATCTGTCTATCACCTATGTTGGTGATAGACGGCACAAATCAACCAATCAGATCAACGAAGCGTATGAAAATACACCCACAAGCCCCTGCTGCTGCAGGCAAAGCATAGCTCGTTAGCTCAGCATGCAAGCAACATGTCGGTAAAGGATATTTGCCGTTTGTGTAACGAGAATTTAGGAATAAAAGACACCCTTTCAGGTTCCCGGTCCATATTCCAAAAGAAAGATCCAAGAGAAAAAAGCATTAGCGAGCAGCTAACAGAATTAGGGCTACCGCTGGCTGAAAATACTGGTTAGCTGATTGGATAAACCATCACCACCTAAACCCGCCTCAAAACCAACGCTGATTGGCCCGGTCGTTTGGCGAACAGCTCCAAATTTTCTCTATCTCAAGATGCCAGACTGATCTGCGAGTGGAAAACTGGAGCTCGCCAGATCAGGACGGTCTCACGAGGCTACTGAACTACTCCATAGACAATGAATTGGGAAAGATTTTTTTAGATGACAGTGAGAGCACCCAGGGGAACGTTCTTAGTATATGGGGCAATGTTCTGCTTCAGAACTGAGAACGCTACAACAGAATAAAGCTCATCTGGGTATAAAAACATAACCATTCTGTGGGTTGACAAGAAGTTTCAGATTTATTGTCTATGAAGCAGCTCCAGACTTCATAGTCTGAGAATTACTTTTCTGGCTTTGAGAGAGAGTAGCTCATGTTCACAAATATTGATTGAACGTTCAAAAGGCCATGGTAATGACAATGATATTCTTCATTTGGATGATGTTCCCCTTTAGGTTTAAGGTTACCTAACCCTAAGCATACCAAAAAATAATCAGCCATATTCTGAATTCTTCCCCAGCCTTAACCAGCCATACTAAAGTTTCCATATCAGATGTTCGAAAGAGCAAGAATTTAAAAATGTTTGGCATTGACACAAAGAAAATTTGGGCCTTTGCAGAATCGTGTCAATATCCAACACATTTTCACTCCCAACTCCTCAAATACAGCCGCTTTGTCTGGCCCCCTTGGCTTGACTTTTTGAAGCCTTGGGTACCCCTTTTGTGACATTTTTCAACATGCAGGCAGGTTGTGAATTCAAACAAAACTATGTTCTTATAGCAACTTGTCACAAACTGACGCTTTTACATTGGCGTAACTTGTTACGCGCCAAACTGTGGCGCTCCAATACGGTTGCGGTTTTAAACATGGGGAACACGTGGTTAACATTGTTGTTGCTTCTTTTTTTTATTACGTGCAATATCGCACGCTTGGGCAACAGGTTTATGAAAAAAAACAAGATCAAATCATCCTTATAAGGTGCCTGTCATCACTGAAACAATAAGCCATTTGCTTAATCACGTAGAGTACAATGGACCAATGATTTCACTAGCTCTATTGTAACAACACAACGCATTCTCACGAAGTGGTCCGTATGATATCGTACAAAACTAGGAGACCACCAGTTGGTCACATGACGCCGGCTACAGTGGCCAGCTACAGAGCTCAATGACGCAGAGTGACAGTTGATAGTTGTTTTTAAAGGTCCCATGACATGCTGCTTTTTGGATGCTTTTATATAGGCCTTAGTGGTCCCCTAATACTGTATCTGAAGTCTCTTTTATATAGGCCTTAGTGGTCCCCTAATACTGTATCTGAAGTCTCTTTTATATAGGCCTTAGTGGTCCCCTAATACTGTATCTGAAGTCTCTTTTATATAGGCCTTAGTGGTCCCCTAATACTGTATCTGAAGTCTCTTTTATATAGACCTTAGTGGTCCCCTAATACTGTATCTGAAGTCTCTTTTATATAGGCCTTAGTGGTCCCCTAATACTGTATCTGAAGTCTCTTTTATATAGACCTTAGTGGTCCCCTAATACTGTATCTGAAGTCTCTTTTATATAGACCTTAGTGGTCCCCTAATACTGTATCTGAAGTCTTTTATATAGACCTTAGTGGTCCCTAATACTGTATCTGAAGTCTCTTTTATATAGACCTTAGTGGTCCCCTAATACTGTATCTGAAGTCTTTTATATAGACCTTAGTGGTCCCCTAATACTGTATCTGAAGTCTCTTTTATATAGACCTTAGTGGTCCCCTAATACTGTATCTGAAGTCTCTTTTATATAGACCTTAGTGGTCCCCTAATACTGTATCTGAAGTCTTTTATATAGACCTTAGTGGTCCCCTAATACTGTATCTGAAGTCTCTTTTATATAGACCTTAGTGGTCCCCTAATACTGTATCTGAAGTCTCTTTCCCGAAATTCAGCCTTGGTGCAGAATTACAGCCACTAGAGCCAGTCCCACAATGAGATTTACTTACTGTATGTACACACCGCCGCCGACTTGAGCTGCAAAGAAGCTCAATAAGGACAGAATTTGTATTGTTTGTTGGTTGCAGCGGTGTCTGTTAGCAGTTAGCTCGCTCGTTAGCCGCTGAACCGCAGCAGAATGCAGGCAGAGCGAGCAGCCGCCAGCTGTTGATCCGAGCAGGACTCCTCCATGAGCGGACTGTTTAGAGACCATGTGACGGCAGGTAACGTTAACTGGTCCCTATACGCAAACAACGTCATATCATAAATGAAAGGGAAACCCAGCAACGGCGATTATGAGCTTTTCCTCCATTTTCACGGAACTAATGTTTTGGTAGGAACAAAATCGTATGTTTCTCTGGGATCAGCCAGCACGAAGGACTTCTATATTCCTATTGGTTGCTGGCCCTTGCTGCTGCTTGCCGCTGAACCGCGTCATAGATCGTTACCATAATGTTGACCAAAGTTCAACTTTTTCATTGACGCTCTGGTCGCTCAAAATGTGACTCCAACAGATTTGAGAGAAGCCAGCTTCCATTGAAAATGAATGACTTCCGGTATCTTTAGAAGCTCAAGTCGGCAGCGGTGTGTACGCACAGTTAGGACGTGCCATTTCTGTGTCTGTAGCTTTAAATACTATTGAGGAGGAGATAGGGGGGGTCAAGGTGGAGGGTGGGGGTGTGGCCTTGACCAACTGCCACTTTGCTTGTTTGCAAGCCATGATGTCTCTTTCTCATGGACAGGCCAAATTCTCTGGGCGGGCAAAGCAGAGAAAGGGGAGGTAACCTTGCTCATTATGAGCTAATAAGGAGAAGATTACAGATCGGCCCATCTGAGCTTTCATCTTCTCAAAGGCAGAGCAGGATACCCAGGGCTCGGTTTACACCTATCACCATTTCTAGCCACTGGGGGACCATAGGCAGGCTGGGGGGGAACTCATATTAAAGGTGCAATATGTAATATTGTATGTAATACTGGCAGCTAGCGGTTAAAATAGTTACTGCACTACCCATTCAAAATACTGGAGTTGTTTCCCCCGCCCCCTCCTGCCCAGACTCGAAGTTCACGGGGGTTGCCAGGCTGAGACCGCAGCATTCACAACAATGTTGCTAGACGCTTTTCTCACATAGCCAGACGTTACTCCACAGCACAGCAGAGTAGCTAACGTTAGATGCTAGTCTCACATAGCCAGACGTTACTCCACAGCACAGCGGAGTAGCTAACGTTAGATGCTAGTCTCACATAGCCAGACATTACTCCACAGCACAGCGGAGTAGCTAACGGTAGATGCTAGTCTCACATAGCCAGACATTACTCCACAGCACAGCGGAGTAGCTAACGGTAGATGCTGGCTATATTGATATTGTCATAAAAGCCCGTGCTCACGCGGAGCTCTGTAACCAACTGACAGACACACTTTTTCGGCTTAAAATTACAGTATGAACCGCTAAAAACACAACAACCTCACTGTCCTCTCCACACGCCAGTCAGGCACACTTCCTCGGCTTAGAATTACAATACGAAACGCTAAAAATACCACTACCTTGCCGATGGAACACACTTCATTGGCTTAGAATTACGGCAACAATCGCTAAACACACTGCAAACTCACAGTCCTCTCTTTCCGATTTACAGCCCCCCTCTCGTGGTTTAAAATAACTCACCGTTGTCGGCTCCAGCTGCTGAAGAGGCTACACGCTGTAAACAGCCATGGGCTGCTTGCCTGGTCCTCCCGGTGACGTTAGCAGTTAGCAGGGTTAGCATGGCGGCGTTAGCCAGGACCAGTCGGGATCACTTTACTGGCTATGTCTCAATTGTTTTTGCGAGTAACCAACTCGGGTACTCTAGCTATATAATTCAATATGAGTACACACATGGTGAAATGACAAAAAATGCCCGTCCCTAGTAGCTGTGATAAATTAGCCTGAAGCTAATGCTTACCTGTTCAGGAGAAAATAAGCCAACTCTGCGTCCTTTTGGGCTTAGAGCTGTCTCCATCTTTCAAATCCATCTCCAATATTTACCTGGGGGTTGTTACGTCTCTGGTCACGCAACTGTTAGAAACATGCTGTTTTCTTTTTTTATGTCATGTTGAAACTATCTCCGTTGATCCTGTTCGTTTGTTTGCTGCTTTCATGGCTGTACTACCGTTACAGCTGTAGCGTGCTGGGTTTAAGTTTTTACAGGTATATCTGGCAACCCGGCCTGGCTGGGCCGTTGATAACAACACACAGATCAAAACAAACATAAATTCCGTCACGGAATGTAAATTTCAAAAAGAAAAAATACTGACATTAGCATTGTTGTCAGAAAAGATAGTATTTCAGTTTAACATGTTTCCTTAATATCTGATGAGGCATTGGTGTCATTTTTGTATTTATTACAGTACAAATATTACATATTGGACCTTTAATGTTCAAAAAACTCAAAGTGAAATTGGGACCTTTAAACCGCTAAAGAGCTTTGTGACGCCGGCTACAGACCTCCGTCATATCAGCAGCAGTTAGTAGATGGGTTTAGCCGCTACAGAACTCTGCGACATGTGCGTGACATGGTGCTCTGTCGTATCAGCCGGTAGCTGGTGGTTCAGTTACCCAAGAATAGGTGACTTTGAGCCGGGTAAAGAGCAATGCGAGCTGCTGGTCGTTTCGGGTGGCCGTTATTGTTAAGTGTAGGCGAATGAAAGTGACAGTTATGCAGTTATGCACTCGCGAGAAACACGCATTTCCCCGGGAAGTGAACTCAGCTCCCTGGCTTGAAAGTCCTGTTTTTAACACCCACCCACCCGCCCATCCACCCCAACCTACTCCCTATGCAGCCGGCCTCGTTCTTATAAAGCAGCAGTCAACGTGGTGCATTCAGCTAAAAAAAATAAAAAAGAAGTTGAATGCTTACGAATTAAAGTGCTTTACTTTTCGTAGCTTTTTCAACATATGGTTCACACACTACACTCTATGAAGACTGGAGCAGCATTTGCAAAGACTCCACAATACGTGCAGTAGGTTAATGATACTCTGTTCCTACTTTTTTCTAGTGTCTGAAAAGATATGCAGACAAGATTACTGGCATCTTCTACTCTGAAAACACCTGCTTTTGTTTAAAAGACAAAAGTAATTTACAGTGAGAAAAGTTAATAAATCTCAACATCATTTCTGTAAATTGAGCTTGGTAATGCAAAAGTATACATATCTCACTTTGGCACTGTGTTAGAGTGTGGTTAGTGGGAGAAGCTTTGGTGTAGTTTTGATTGGAATATCTTCTGTGGCTGCAGTGGTTTGGCACTTTATAGGAGAGGCATACTTGGTGTAGGGGGAATTTATCAACCCGCAAAATTGAAACCCATTTAACCCAGTGAAATAGTTATGTTTCTTTCATCTGTGGGAGTTTTCCCTCAGTGCTGCTGTGCTGAGTCAGCTCCTTCGTCAAGTGCAGACCAGTGAAACCAGTGACCCAGCAGGCCTCACTTGTACAATGCAAATTAAAATGGAGAAAAAAAAAAAAGGGACATGCCTGTGAATCATGTGCCCACAGCCACCCACGCAGCCACTCTGAGACACACACACACACACACACACACACACAGCTGTAAAAGAGACATTTTTGGCCCTACACGAAACAACTCCAACAAGTGATTGTGGAGTGAATGCGTGTCCACTTGCTCGTAAACAAAGGAAAGGAACACAACAGTGAGGTGTTGAGTGTTTTTGTTGGAGAAGCGTTTGTTTGCCTGACAAATGAGCAAAGCATTACAATGCCCAAAAACCAAACAATATCCTCATTATACAGTAGGACTAACTCAGCTATGCACTTTTACTAACCATAACAAATGATTGCATAACAAAAACAGTCATGTTACTGAAAGTATTGATGATCCCACTTTGCACCCGACAGCTATAATCACCATTTGTATCAACAATGGTCCCACTGGGCAAGACACCTGAACCCAGAGTTGCCCATGTTTATCTGATGAGCAGCACTGTACACAGCGCATGAAATGTGTGTGACTGGTGAATGGTTCCTGTACTCTGTAAAATACATAGAGTTGCTAAGACTAGTTAAGAATAGAAAAGCGCTATATAAATACAGGCCATTTACAACAGTGGATCAATTGTATGTGAATGGGGTTGCTTGCTTTCTTTGAGTTAACTTTAAACTCCGATCGCATCGAACATTACAGTTTTTTCCAATTGCTAACTATAATGACATGGATAGCGCAATTATTTAAACCAACACACAGAGAGCAAAACATCTTCTCAAGTCTCTGAAAGTCTAAACAAATTGTCTGCTTTACACACATTTTGCAATTCAAAGTGGCACTTTTTAAATGCACTGAACACGGTTCTCTGCATAAGACACAACAATCATGTTCACAATCAAACATGTTTGCCATTTTAAAACACTGCCATTCAAAATGACACTGCATGACCTAATTGGCCATTATATGTGCCACCTGGCCAAACACCTCTATAGTTAATTGTTACCACTTCAATCAGGGAGTAAGCACTATGAAAAGACCACAGGTGATCACCTTTTTTTTTTTTTTTTACAAAAACAATGGAAGACATTGCAGAGAGAGGTAAAGGAAGAGGGAGGGTGAGAATGAGAGGGGGAGAAAGACTGAGAGGTAGGGGGTAGAGCTGGTAGAGGAGTTTATGGCCAAAGAAGACAAGAACTTTCAAATTAAATCAGAGCAACCTTAGTTGATCATGTCATCAACCATGGGCTGACAATGCGAGAGGCTGGACAGAGAGTGCAGCCCAACCTGAGCCATTTTACTGTCGCCTGTGCAACCCAGTCTCACGTCAGTTTGTGATGGCATTACGAAATGAGACTGGGTTGCGCCTGTGTCATCCAGACATTTAGACTGGAGTACAGGTATGTAACCAAAATTTCTTTCACCCCATGTCATGCCGTGTGTTCATGGGCATCAGAAAAACATTTTTTCCCAGGGAAAACGTCATCATTAACTTCCTGTGGGAATCAGAGGTGGGAAACTCGGGCTGGATTTTGCTGACCAAGTTTCCCAGTTGGTGACGTGTTGTTGACAACTGACGTCTGATGGAGGCGACTTTAGTTCACTGAACATATTTCAGTGACAAACTGTTTATTGTGGACAAACGCCTCTGCCAAGAAACCTACACAGACAGATGTTTCAAATTATTCATAAATAGGCCCATGTATAAAAAACAACACCTTATCCGTGTCCTTTCCCATTGGTTGTCCTGCAGATAACACAAACTAACACCTGGCGATGTGCTGTTTGGATGCTCGCATAAGAAAACAGCAGAGAATCTTTTGTTATTGTGGCCTCCATGTCATCACACACCTGATGCTCTAGGCTACGGTCAACCGTTGGTGGCAGTCATGCAACAAGTTCTTATATGCCAAACGCCAATATAACAGAAGATAGAACAAACATCCCGACCATGGGGGCGGTCCCTGCTACTCCTTGGTGGCATGAAGGAGCCATAAGTGTATCATTTGGGTGTCACCTGTTTATTTCATGAATGGCTGATGTCAAACACTAACTGTACAAGTTTCCTGTACAATTTACTCTACTGTGGGGGAAATAGCTTTAGGCTGCATTGTCCAAGCCCTATATAAATATTTTATTTTTTTCTAAAAGGACCGAGAGACGCAACCATGGTGGAGGAAGGGGCCAAATGTTCACCGGGGTACAGGAAGCTGCCATTGTAAACTTTTACTTTGCATTCAAGTGTTAAGTGCAGAATTTCACCAGTCAAGGGCTAGACTATTCACCTTGCACTACCCTCCTCACGTTTCATGCTATCCATCTTACACTCCTTATGGGCCTACTGATCAATTTCTGGATTTGTGATGGTTGTGTGCACAGATATGATGTGTCTGAATTTTAGAATGACTGAGTCCCAAAGTACGTATGTAGCAGCACTGGATAGGTGAAGTAATAAGTCTCTCCATCTTAAGATGGAGCTCCCACTAGCCCCCAGGGTACAGCACTGTTCATCTTTTACTTTGGAAATATTGACTTTATAATTTTTACGAGAAATTCAAAGTCACATCATCCAAGACAACACCATATTCAACGAGTCAGTCTGTCCACATTGGCATGCATTCTCAAGCGAAACCAATATCAGAATGACACAACTTTATAAAGGTGCCGTTTGAGAGAAACTCTCCAAAAAACAAAGAGGTCAGACAAGCAGATGTGGACGTAAGTACAATATTGACTGCAGCATGCTACACGCTACATTGTTACCCAGTGTACTGGATAACTCCATATTGACTGATTTTTGGTCTTCGTTTTCAGGGAGGCCATCAAGGCCTTAGTAATTAGTTTAAATGAGCTCAGCAGATGCATGATCAGCTGACCATGTCTGTGCCCTATGTTTATGCTTAAGCCACTGTTGAATGCCATTTGCTTGAGGAAGACCCAGCAGGGTAATAAAACGTATGGGAGTATTAGCAGAGGGCGGGCACCTCATTCTTTTTAGTTGCTCATGCAATCCCACATGAGTTCATCTTTCTAGATGAGGCTGGGTTCAACCTAGCACTAGAAGAAGGGGGGAGAAACGTTAGGGCTGGGCAATAAAACGATAACGATATGTATCTCGATAGACACATAATCAATATCAATAGAAAATGCGGTCGATAAAACGAGAGGTTGTGAATCAAGTTGCATGAACAAAGGCCCTCACTCTTTGGCAACCTAGCAACGTGGGGAGTGACACTAACAGCCAATCGAACAGTATCATGTTTGGTTGCGCCACATTGCTTTCTCGTGTTCTTCAATAACAGAACCGGCGTGGAGTGGAAAGTGAGTGCCGCAGCGAGCGAGGAAATCGTTGATAAAACAGGAAAAGTCAGTATGGCAGTTTTGGGGTTTTTATAAGTCTGACCGTAGTCAGACCAATAATAAATCGACCGTCGTCCCCACCAACACTGGTACGACCATAAACTTGTTTTACCACTTTAGCCGCGCTCACACTTTCGAGCACAGCTGTATTCGCCATCAACGTCCAACAACATCTGCAGCTGCAACACGGCACAAGCAGCAGACCGCCATGGAGAGGTACTCTGCATCAGCGCCTTACTAAACACTACCAGCAGCAGAGCACCATGGAGAGGTACTCTGCATCAGCGCCTTACTAAACACTACCAGCAGCAGAGCACCATGGAGAGGTACTCTGCATCAGCGCCTTACTAAACACTACAAGCAGCAGACCGCCATGGAGAGGTACTCTGCATCAGCGCCTTACTAAACGCTACAAGCAGCAGACCGCCATGGAGAGGTACTCTGCATCAGCGCCTTACTAAACGCTACAAGCAGCAGACCGCCATGGAGAGGTACTCTGCATCAGCGCCTTACTAAACGCTACAAAGAAATAACGAAGGCAGACATGCTGGGCACTGTTCAGAAGCCAGGTTACCAACCTAGCACTAAACCTGCAGAAAATAGTTCCTTCTCAGGTTTCTTATATTTAGCTAACACTTTGCACTATTTTGTGACACTTTATTAAGCATTTCTTACTTATTCTTTAATTTTGCACCTTAATGTTAAGAGATAATTGTTAAGTGTTCATTGTGATTTTAGACCTGTTTACATTTTAATTATTTGAGTGTTTTCCATGGTTGTGTTGACATTTCTGCTTTTATAACTGAGGGGATTATAATCAGAGCAGGGTTAAGTTTAAAATAAAAATGTTTAAATTTAATATATTTTTCTCCTGGTCCTTATTTTAAATAGGTCATAAAAATATCAATAATTATCAATATCGACCGATATGAAAAACTTATATCGTGATACAGTTTTCAACCATATCGCCCAGCCCTAAGAAACATCATTGGCCACAGAGCCATTATAGGTGTTCCTGACCAACGTGGTGGGAACATCAAAACGTGCGCTGCCATTTCCAATACGCATGGTGTCCTCCACCGTCATGCCAACCTTGGAATATACAACGCAGCCCATATTCTCACATTTCTGCACGGACTCCACAACATTATCATACCACCGAACGATGCAGACCATTAAAGAAACCGCTATGCTGTAGTATGGGACATCGTGCCCCAGTCCAAAACTGGTTTGCTGACCACCCACCATTTCTCCTGCAATACCTCCCACCGTACTTACATTTTGAAGAGCCACGCTCGCTGCGTCCGGAGCTTAGCACCGCCCAAGACGATTGTGATTGGTTTAAAGAAATGCAAAAAAAAACACCTGATTGTCTATTATCTTGTTCAGGAATGTTGTGTGGACTAGCCAGACCTTTCTCCGCAACCCTGTGGAGATAGGTCTGGCAATGCGAGACTAACCAGTGTCCAGATTCAGAGATGCTCACAAGTCTCTGAGCTAGAGTCCAAGTCAAGCATGCTGCATTCAGTGCTTCTTATGTTTGAGCCTTGTTGTATGAAGTTTTTAAAGCCAAAGATTCTGATGAATTTTACGTACATCAGACGTTTCCTAAAAATAAAGGACTGTTCACGAGTCCTGCATCTGGACTCTGAGTCTTTTGAGGACCAGTCTCAAGTCAAGTCTCAAGTTACTGTGTATGCAACTTAAGTGCAACTCAATTTAAATAATTGAGTGCATTAGAAAACTGATCCGATTTGATTGGTCAATCATCTGAAAATGAGTCTGCAACTATTTTAATGAATTGATTAATCCCTTGAGTCATTTTTTTGCTTATTTTTCTTTGACGTCTAGGTTAGTAAATTGTATATCGTTGAGCTTTGGACTGATGGTCAGACATTTGAAGACATCACCATGGGCTCTGGGAAAATGTGATAGGCATTTTTCATTTGCTGTCATTTTAAAGACCAAATGCTAAATCAATTAATTGAGAAAATAATTGGCAGATTAATAAAAAAAACACACATCTTGCCAGAACATTTTGGTTGCCTAAACATGTCTTGTTCAGCGTTCTGCCAACCGAGCTACCTAGCTAGCTCTAGCGTTAGCTGGTAACTTAAGAAAAAGTCTGCCGATTTTGAACCAGCTCTGTGTACTGCTGTACATGTTGATGAAAGGCACCAGTACTCGGATGGCTGCGTTTACACGCTTGCAAAACTCAGCTGGATGACTCGTGTCAGAAGGGCTGAAAATCGAGCTCTTTAGCGTTTAGCTTAGCGCTGCCCCATTGAAATCATACAAAACACTGGCTTAGCTGCGTCCTCCTCCCCCAGCTCTGCCTTTTTGTCCAAATATGGTCACTTTTGGCTCCAAACTACCAAGATGGCGATGACCGAAATGCAAACTCATAGCTTCAAAATGGCAGTCCACAAACCAATGGGTGACGTCACCGATGCTACGTCGATTATTTTTTACAGTCTATGGTTTTACAGTGCTTGAAGTCAGACAAAAGCATATTTGTTCACATCAGAGCTAACCACAATGGACTGTAAGTTGAACAGAAAAAAAAAAACTTGTCCTGGAAATGAATCACAAAGTTGTACTCTGTTGATAAGCAGAAGCAACGAGGTCACTTCACAGACACACACAGAGCATCTGTCTGATGTGCAGCCGTGTAGCTGGATCTGACTGGCCTGTCAGCAGGGTGTGTGATGGGTTACGCACCAAGCCAAGTCATCCGCCGTTTCCCAAGAGAAGTTTGAAGGGAGTGCTCTTTTGTCTGTAACACTGTTGGATGCACTTGCAGCGCACACACAGCTCTCAAACAGCAGTGCAGCTGGACGAGAGCAGTTCCTGCAGGGAAGAGGAGAACTGTGTGTGTTTCAACTTTGAACTTTTTGGCTGGATTCTGTGAAGCTGCTGCTTCCCCTCTGAGCTGAAGTGGTAATACTAAGATCCAGCGACAGTATATATTACCTCTCCCCCCTACACTTAATCCATCTATTTCTTTGAATAAGTGCCCAATTATTTAGCGTGATACAGTGACAGGGTGGGGAACAAAGTGAGGGGCATGCCCAGTCTTGGGATTATGGACGTGCAGTGGGGTGATATTTGACATAGGAAAAATCCTGAGAGTAATTTGTCAAAGCTGACACCCCGAATAGGCCTAATCTTAAACTGTGAAACCATTAAGCCTTTGGCAAAACAGAGGAACTCCCATTGAGATCAAATTCTTTCTTTCCCAAAAAAACAGTATTGGTCCAAATCAGCTTGGAAAACTTGGGTGGGAAGAGAGAATGAGTAATGTTCTCTCCCTCTGAGGCAACATTAAAGGGGGGGATTTTCAAGAATCACATTTTTTCCACCTTTCACACCTTTTTTTCATTTGCTCCCCAGCACTGAAAACAACTCAATAGGTTACACCTGTTACACTGGTTCTTTGCATTGCCTTGAATGTAAAAAAAGCTCCTGCAGATATCTTATATCATAGAAATCTTCTCATCTAACTCTTGGAAGAAAGCACATAAGCCTATTTGCCAAAATGTCCAACTATGCCTTTACTATGTTAATGATTTTAACTTGGACTTGGAATTGAAATAGTCTCAAGTATTATGGTCTATGCTGGTTACATGGTTCACTCAGAAACTGTTATTGTGGTAATTAACACTCCCACTGCCTGATTTTGTTGCCAGCTGTAGGCAGTTGTTGGCCTTTTGTGTGAATGTTCATATCAATAGGAGTTTGAGGAAGGACAGGGCAAATATTCCCTCATAAATGAAGTTTCAATTGAAATAAATTGTTCACATGCTTAGTTGGTAACTAAGTACCCGTGTGTTTCAGTTTACTTTGAGACAGTTGCTTAGGAGCAACCACAGTTGGGCCAGACGCCTCATTTGTTCCCAGGCCTATAGCGGTGCTCGCATGGACAGCAGAGAGCATGTTCTCACAGACAGAAAGTGAGTATGTGTGTAAATGACGTACCTCTTTAGCAAGTCTTTCAAACATGCGCCAAGATCAATTTCCATTAAAGGTCCGCGGGGAATAGTATCCCACCATCTCCTGGAGATGAGTCAAGTGTATTTTGGAGGGAAAACCACCAAGCAGCGAATGTTTTATTCACAACAGTAGACATCACTCAGTCAAGTTCGCAGAAAGGTTCTCGAGGTCTATTCACCCTGAGTGCAACTCAAAGTGACCGTTTTTTTTTTTTTTTTTTTTTTTGCTGCAACATCCACAGCATACAATTAAAGATTTTAAAGAATTAAACACTTTGACACCTAGTTGACTACTATTCTGGCATTGCACACCCTTTTTCTTCAGTCCAAGACTGTTATTTTGCAAAAATTTTTTTAAGAGAATGAGTGATTGCTCAATAAACAATATTTTTACAACCGTATTGTCATAGTTTTGGCCATCTTTTCAATGATTCATGATGACA
This sequence comes from Perca flavescens, assembly GCF_004354835.1. NCBI lineage: Eukaryota > Metazoa > Chordata > Actinopteri > Perciformes > Percidae > Perca > Perca flavescens. The sequence continues at coordinate 32,186,331 of NC_041341.1, forward strand.
ATTTACTCAGCAGCAGTTTAAGATATTGACTATTGGGTGTTTACTTTTTAATTTTCAAATACATGGTTCAGATAACTGGACTGACATTTGCTGTAAATCTTTGTTTGCGGTATTGCTGCATTGCATCCGATGAATAAAATATGAATGCTATCGCATGGCCTTCAAGCAAATACATTTTGTTGTATAGTCTTTTTTTTAAGGCTTTCTTTTTTTAAATCATCCTGGGACATGCATCTGCCTATTACATGCTGACTTTGTTTCTTAGAGGGACAGAAAATACTTAGAACTCAGCTTGACCTTTAACCCATAAAACTAAACACTGAGACAGAGTTGTTCTGATGGACATTTGACACAGTGGAAGCCTGAGAGTGGGCGGTGGCTCTGTTCCCTCTTCTTCCTTTTGCTCATCTACATCCTCTCCCACTGTGAGGTCAGAAACATGTCAGCCAGCCATGACTGTGTCGTTTGCTGGAGGTCAGCTGGCAGAATACTGTAACTGAAAACATGCAGCGCAACTGGGGCGTTTTCAAACACTGGCAAGCCAGTTAACGAAAGGATTGCGCGACTTTTCGTGGCTGATAAACCTGCACAAATAAGAAACAGTGCAATAGTCAATGCACCTGCAAAAGGCTTGGCGCTGCCACGCAAAGCGCCGCGGTGCTCCTTTGCTGTTTGCACGTATTTAAATCAGGTAATAGGCAGACATTTGTAACAAAATTGGCCTCATTCTATGCAAATGAGCCTCATTGCAAAAAACAAATCACAAAGATCGGCACTAATAGCCAAACACAGTTAGGGTTAGTGTAATTATCAGCGTCTTCAGAGAGTTGTTGACAACTGAAGCCCACCAGCAGCACTGACAGACCGGGATATTAAATCTCTCTGTCACGTTTAAATTCCTTGCCTGGAAGGATAATTGCCATTAGACGCAAAAAAGGCCAAACTGCACTCAAACTTTATGGCTGTGAATTTTCACTGTAATATCAATGGCACAATATCTTTTGTGAATCAGACCTTGAGATGAGGCAGATAGCGGATGCAAGTAATGGGCAATTCATGGCCAATCAGTGGCCGCAATCCATTCTTTGTGAATTTGCCCGTCAGTGTCCTAGTAATAAGCAATATAACACGTGAGGGCGCTTAACGTCATTATTTGCAGGACAGTTATGCGGTCAGGACTGAGGCGCTTGAGCTAACGTAGAGGTCTCTTTTTTTTATTTTATTTTTTTATATATATATTTTTATTTCAAGGACAAATGCTGTTGTTTATACAGAGATTGTATTTTTTACATTTTCAATCCCTTCCCAACCAACCCAGAACAGTCTGCCTTACATGATATTCATTAATAGTACAAAAAATGAGAAAAATAATAATAGTAATAATAATGATACAATATTAAAAGATAAAAAATAAAATAAAAACAAAAACAAAAGTAAAAAAATAAATAAAAAATAAATAAAAATAAAAAAAGAGAGAAAAGCAGTTGGATACCACAATCAATTGAAGACCACAAGTTTGTCATATAGAGAGGTGTGAGCAACAGGTACCAATGTAAATCCCACTACTCCCCAGGAAGTACCTTTATGGCAGAGAAATAGGATAATAAGGGTTGCCAGACACATGAAAATGTATGGGAGCGTCTAATTGAATATTTAATATTTTCCAAATGTAGGTATGACATCAGATCCTGAAGCCAATGCAATGCTTTAGGCGGGTTTGCGGATTTCCAATGTAATAACACCCGTCTGCGAACCAATAAGGATGCAAAGGCAATAATGTTTAATTGCCGCAAACTTTACCTGTAGGCTATTTTTTAATATAGAGCCATGTGAGCAACTCACTGGCCGGTATCTACCGGACCAAATTGCAACGCCTTTTGTGCTGCTCTCTGATGCTCTGAAACAGACGTTAGAGGCAACAGGAGCTTTGCTGCACGTGACACTAGTTAATACTTCACTTGACAGCAGCTAACGTTAGCCTACCGTTAACTAGCAGCTGGATTAAACACGGTTAAAATGCTGACAGCTAAACGGTGTAAAGTGTGACTGTATTTCACTGTAGAGGATTCCAACAGCGGGACATTAAGCAGTCTGCAGCTGCCGTTGTCGGAAAAACAACACAGACGGTGCGTTCACTTGAAACTAGCAAGCCTTGTGGTGCATTCAAAGTTATTGTAAAATACCCTATTCCCATTTGCCCTATTTTTTTTTTAAGTACCAGTTCCGGCACCGTTTTAAAAGTATTGCTTTAGCTCCGGTATCCAACTGATACCCAACCCTAAATAAGACTAACTCATTCAATCAATCTGATGAATCACTTTATATACGTAAATATGTTGATGAGCTACTGTGTGTTCCGCTGTGGTTAGTGATTTATTTATGACTGAAAATGTTTCAAAAACTGTTTTTGATTCAACTCTTGAAGTTACAATGTTGCCATGGAATTGGCAGAGTAATCGTTTTAGTGACGAGTACGGTGTGCTGTCAGGCTGATTTGAGCACGTTCTAAATATCTAATTGACCAATCCAATTGCCTGGTCGGATCGGAAACAAAACCTGCGGAGGCCTTTATTACAATATAGCATTCTTTCTCTTGAGTACTTCTGTTTCGAGAAGTTCTGCTACCCCACCACCCCACCCTACCCCCCTCAGAAAGTGAATCAACACTCCTCCTGACCCATCTTAATTCATGTGCTAACCCACAGTGTCTCAGAGGTTTAATTTAAAGATTCAAAACTTAGACCACTGGCTGTCAGTAATGTTTTCTGGTGCCACTCATCAAAATAGAAGAATGACACAAGAGCAGTGCCATGTTTTACCATTCAGCCATGGCTTGGCACCATTATCATTCAACAAGACTACAATTTAAAGTTTTTTATTTCAGCTGCAATACACAGTAAGCATATTTTCTAGCCAGCTTGCAAAATTCTCATTACTTTATTCTTCATGCAACAGTGTACAGCAAAGAAAAAATCTTACCGAGATGAATAAATCAGAAATTAAGTACTCTCATTACATAACCCATACCCTAGTGCAAGCTTTTACTTGGGAAATGGATTGTGGTTTTGGGCATCAGCGCTTATATATTTCATGTAAAACCCATTTGAACTGGCATATTATAAAAATGTCTTTTCTGAAGTCTTGAACCTTGTAGAAGGTTACTGCTGGTAGATGCCAGTGTTCAAAGCTGAGCCTTGTATGCTTTGGACAAATTGTAGGGACCCAGATGTGCATTTTAAAAGTCCCTATAGCTCATGGATTAATCCGGATTGCAGGCTAAATCTCTGATCCAAAATGATGTGCGTATTCATTAACGGTCCCATATTGTAGAAAGTGGCGCTACAGTGTTCAGTGTACCCGGCTGCAATGACGTTTCAGACAGCTATATTCAGACAGACAGTAATAGAAACATTGTGTTTTTGTTTTTTTAAGATTAAAGCATGTAAACATGCTCCAGTAAAAACCCAAAATAATAGTATGAACCTGAAAATTAGCTAGGCTGCCACCTCTTAGTCGATTAGTCGACTAATCGGTTGTTTTGGTCTTAGTGAACTAAGATTTCTTTAGTCGATTAGTCATTTTTTATGCTTATTAATGCTTAATTACTCATTTCCAAAAAACTCATGAGCACATTTATGGTAAACAAGATTTAAAGTGGTGCGAGACTTCCGGTTTGAGCAATGATGGTGTAGGTCGCAAACTGGGAGAGCTCTGTTGTAATCCTGCCTAAATTTGACTAATACACGTTTCTTTATACCACAATTAACTTGTGCAAGCCTGTGTAAAAACTTACAAATAATGGGGAAATCGTCCAAAAAGCAAGTTCAACCCACAGAGGACACGTCTGAAGAGAACCAAGATGTAGAAACGCAAGCTAACCAGCACGAACAGCTACTAGCAACGCTCCGCTAACCTTGGCCGACATGGAGACACTTCTCAACTCAATGGAAGACCGCATTGTAGCCAAACTATCTGTCCAACTCTTGGCTGATCGAGCAATTATTGACCGGCATGACCAGACTATCCAACAAATGGAAACATCTCTTAACGATGTGGAGACCAGGCTGCTAACCCTCGAGTCAACCTGCAAGGCCCTGTCCAGAGAGAACAAGACCCTCAAACTTAAGACGGATGATCTTGAAAATAAATCGAGGCGCAACAATATTCGTATAACCGGCTTACCTGAAAAAGTTGAAGGCTCGCATCCAACCGCTTTCATGGAGGTATTTCTGGAAGAAACCTTTGGCTCAGAGGCTTTTCCCTCACCCCCATCCGTCGACAGGGCGCACAGAGTAGTTAACTCCCGCATGAAACAGGATGGCCCTCCGCGCCCGTTCATCGCTCGGATTCACCGTTATCAGGACAAGGAGCGCATCCTGAAGCTGGTTAGAGAGGCTGGGTCCCTCTCTTTCCGCGGATCCGAGATACACTTCTACCCCGAATACATCGCCGAGGTCTCCAAGAAAAGAGCAGCGTACTACACAGTGAAGTCACAGCTGAGGAATGCCGGATTCGGATATTGGATGTTTTTTCCTGCCAAACTCCAAGTCACTGACAAAAACGGTCAGAAATTGCTTTTCTCCTCCCCTGAAGAAGTATCAGCCTTTTTTTCAAAATATTGACTTTGACGGCGTTAAAACCTCTCTGAAGCGGGAGCAGCCACCTTGTTGCTGGTGAGCTTTGTGTTTTTGCTACCCCGCGTTGTGCAAGACTGTAGTCGGCTGTGTAGCCTCCTGTTGAACGGCGTTGCAGACATTATAAATCTGTCACTCTCGGTGCTTATTATGCTCTGATTTAATTTGTATTAGTATGTACTGATGACGTTACACTTTTCTCTCACACAAACTGGCTACGTAAGCTCGCGCACAAAGCACCCTGACAAAAAATAAGGATGTTTGTTTGCGGTTTCCCACGCTCACGTAATAGGGCTGACGCTTTTAGTGTGTGATGATTTTAATTTTTTATTTAATTTTAATTCTTTTTTCCTTTACATACACATCTGTCAATCACTGACTCAGACACGTCAGAGAGTATGCTATCTGCCAAGAAGCATCATGTTTTTTTCTTTCTTTTATCATTAGACATTTATATTGTCTAATTTGACAAACACCTAATTTATAAAGCTGTTTTCAGGTCAAAGTTTTAACACATAACCTCCGTGAGTCTTTTGTTAATTCATATGACAGGCCTCAGAGATAGAAGCGCAGCCACACATGCACTCTCACTCGCACGCCCCAACACATACACATACGCTCCCAGTCACTAATGGCGTTTTTCCATTACATGGTACCTGCTCGACTCGCCTCGACTCGCTGTGCGTCCGTTTTCCATTGCAGATTTTAGTATCGCCTCAGCGTGGCTAGTCGTCATAGCGACTGCCGTGGGCGTGGCTTAGTAGCTTGCTTTCCCATTGACATATCCCCGACGCATTTCCTGGTTCTCCGTCTCCGTAAACAACAGGATATCAAAGAGATAGTTAATGTTTACTGCTCCAGATTTCCCACCGTGGTCACATATATATGACTCTAGAGTCGCTACTCGCTGCGGAGATAATCGCCGTCACTCTCTCACTTCTCCCTCGCTCACTAGCTCCCCACACACACACATACTGCGACTCGACACACACACATCACACACGCACACACCAGCGCACCAGTATAACCATCAGGCCACTTCTATGCTACGGAGAAAGCTCTGCGTGGAGCCTCCGGCAGCAAAAAAAAACACCGCTGGCTAAACTATTTAAAAATGCCGTCTCTCGCTAGCAATGCAGTGCTCAGTGACGCTTCTTTCCGACCAATCAGCAGCCTGCAGGGTTTCACGTCACCTTCTCGGCTCGCCTCAGCTCGCTTGGAACCTCGACTGAGCAGGTACTAAAAAAAGTACCTGTTAGCAGGTACCAGGTACTTTTTTTCGTAATGGAAAACCAAAAAAAGCAAGTAGAGTCGAGGTGAGGCGAGTAGGTACCATGTAATGGAAAAGCGCCATAACACAAGCACAAGCCCTATGAGCTCTGGTGGACGATAATAAGGAAATCTTTGCATTTATCTTTGCATTTTCCTTTACAACATTTCCCTTCCACTGCAGCGGCTGCTCTGGCTATTGCATGTTCATTTATGTTGATGGTTATAGTCTACAACTGTTCCAATTGCTTTTACCCAGTGTCTTTGCACAGTTACACGTTAAAATCTGTAATATTCTAATTGTTTCGTTCCTTCGTAAAAACAGAGTTCAAGTGTAAGATAGGTGTTCTCTAAGCTGTTAGCTGTGAACACGGTTTGTGATCCCGGTCCTTCATTTTGTCTTTTTCTTTTTTTTTTTTTTTTCCTTCCTTTCTTTTCTCGTTTTATCATTTTCTTTTATCCCTTCTCTCCACCTTTGCCGCCGCTCACTAATCACTCCCTCATAATTTGATAAGATATGGCATCTAAATCTAATTTCAGTCAAAGTCAGCCCATTCACTTCGTTTCTCTAAATACTAAGGGTTTGAATACCTGGGTGAAAAAGACAGAAAATAACATCCTATCTACAACAATTAAATTCAGACATAGCCTTTCTGCAGGAAACCCATCTTAAGAATGAGCATGTCAACTATCTTAAAAAAGGCTGGGTTGGTCAAGTGTACCATTCCCAGTTCAATGCTAAGGCCAGAGGGACAGCAATCCTCGTACATAAGGACATTCCCTTTCGAACTGAGGAAGTGATTGCTGATAAAAATGGGAGATTTGTCATTGTAACAGGTCATCTATTCCCGAGTCTTGTCATTTTGATCAATGTTTATGCTCCAAACTACGATGACTACAACTTCTTTAACAAACTGTTCTCCGCCATTCCCTGCGATAACAATTATAAGTTGATAATAGGAGGCGATTTTAACTGTGTACTCAGCACCGTATTAGACAGATCATCAAACAAGGTCCAACCCCTCACCAAATCTGCAAAAGTTGTCAATGATTTCATAGCGAATAATGGTGTTTCGGACATTTGGAGATTCAAATTTGGTAATCAAAAGATATTCTCCTTCTTCTCCAATGTCCATCACACTTACACTCGGATCGACTATTTTCTTATAGACAATAGACTGCTGGGTCAAGTCAGCTCTTGCACGTATCATAGTATTACAATTTCAGATCATGGTGCGGTCTCATTTCACATAGCTTTTCCCAACTGTTTTAGGCCCTCTCGCAATTGGAGGCTTAAGCCCCTCCTCATAGCCGACGAACAATTTGTAAATCACGTTTCTTCTCAAATTAACTTTTTTATTGAAACCAACACATCCCCTGAAGTTTCCCACTCAACTTTATGGGAGACACTCAAGGCCTATCTTCGAGGGCAAATTATTGAATACTCTTCCAGGACAAAGAAAGCAAGAGACTCAAAACTCAATGACATCTCCCGAGCCATTGCAGAGATTGATAACCGCTACTCCTCCTTTCCGTCTTTAACACTTTTTAAAGTGAGACTGCGTCTACAGACGGAATACGACCTACTTTCCACAGACAAGGCCACTTGTTTACTTACAAAAGCGCGATTTAAGGTCTACGATTCAGGTAATAAGGCTGGCAGACTACTAGCCCAGCAAGCTCGCCAAGCCCAGTCATTTCGCCTTATTCCTAAGATTTATAGTGAAATGGAGGAGACCTTGACAGACCACTCGGAAATTAACGACACCTCTAAACAATACTACAGTAAATTATACACCTCTGAATGTGATGACATCTTTCCACAACTCAATCACTTCTATCTTTGATAACCTTCACTTTCCCTCTGTTCCAGCTGAACAAAAATCCTTGCTGGGAGGTGCGGTCTCAAAGGCAGAGATTCTAAAAGCTATCAATTCATTGAAATGTAACAAAACTCCTGGTCCAGACGGATATTCCTCTGAATTTTATAGAAAATTTGCACCCGCGCTATGCCCTCTGCTCCAAGCAATGTTTAATGAATCTCTGTCTATTGGACAGCTCCCACCCACCCTACGACAAGCCACAATAGCGCTTCTACTTAAAGGGGGTAAAAATCCACTTCAGTGCTCCTCCTACCGCCCAATCTCACTGCTAAATGTGGACTATAAAATTTTATCCAAGGTTCTTGCGGCTAGACTGGAGACTGTTATCCCACAAATTATCACAGCAGACCAAACGGGCTTCATCCTAAATAGACACGCAAGCTCAAATTTTAGAAAACTTTTTAACATTGTTTATTCCCCTCCTTCCTGCTCCCCGGAAATGGTTATATCTCTTGACGCTGAAAAAGCGTTCGACCGAAATTTGGGTTTGAAGATTCCTTCATCTCCTGGATAAAACTCCTTTACTCTCACCCTACAGCCACAGTAATTACTAATGGACAGCAATCGGAGCATTTCTCTCTCGGCAGAGGTACACGTCAAGGCTGCACTCTGTCTCCTCTGCTCTTCGCCATTGCCATTGAGCCGCTGGCAATTGCTCTTAGACAATCTGGGGACTTCCGGGGTATAGAACCTTGGGGCCTCACACACAAACTGTCCCTATATGCAGACAACATTCTTTTATATGTCTCTGACCCGCTGAGTTCGGTTCCCTCCATTCTTAGCATCCTGGCTCAATTCGGAAATCTCTCTGGCTATAAAATCAATTTCGAAAAAAGCGAGATGTTTACTCTTAACCAGGCAGCCACTTTAATCCCTGCATCACATTTTCCATTTAAAATTGCCAACAAGGGCTTTAAGTATCTTGGGGTAGAGATCACGCCTGCTTTCTTGTCCCTCTTCACTAAGAATTTTAACATCCTGTTTGAAAAATGCAAAAAAGACATGGCTAGATGGACAAATCTCCCGCTTTCCTTAGCAGGCCGGATTAATCTTATTGAGATGGTTACGTTGCCAAAATTTCTTTACCTCTTTCAAAATATCCCCATCCTGATTAAAAAAAATCATTCTTTATCTTATTGGAGAGGAGTGTATCTTTGTTTATTTGGAACGGTAAACCACCCAGAATCAAAAGAAGCACCCTCCAAAGACCTAAAAATCTTGCCGGCCTAGCTTTACCTAATTTTATTCACTATTATTGGGCATGTAATATAAAGAGAATGTTACACTGGATTGGAGGGGGTTGTCCCAATGAGAGCGAGGCCTGGGTGCAAATGGAGCTTGCCTCTAGCTCATTTGATCTAGGCTCCATACTATGTGCCCCAGCTCCTCCCCCTCAAGGCCAATTCTGCGCTAACCCTGTGGTCTATCACTCCATTAGAATTTGGTCTCAATTTAGAAGACACTTTAAGCTGCAGACAACATCGGTGCATTCTCCCATAAAGAATAATTATAACTTCCCACTTTCTCTCTCAGATTCTACCTTTGGAACTTGGTCCTCAAAGGGCATTAAGTCTATTTCCAATCTTTATGTGGATGGCAAGTTTGGTTATTTTGCCCAACTCTCTCAGTTATTCGATTTACCAAAGTCTCACTTCTTTAGATTTCTCTAAAAATTAAACACTTTGTCCGTAAAAGTATAGCCTCCTTTCCAGATTTTCCAGCGAGCAACACAGTTGACCATATCCTTTCGTTATCCCCTTCACGTAAATTTCGATTCTTTACGAGAACATAGGCGACTTCTCCCTGCACTCTTTGCAGGATGTCAGGAGACTCTGGGAGAACGATCTCGGTGAGGAATTTACAGAGGATCGATGGAAGGCTGTGCTTGACTTAATACATACTTCTTCCCCTTGCGCCAGGCACAATGTGATACAACTCAAAATAGTTCTAAGAGCACACTTGACCAAGACAAGACTGGTGAAAATCTTCCCTAATGTGGACCCTTCGTGTCCTCGCTGTAAAGGTCAACCAGCGGACCATATGCACATGTTCTGGTCCTGCCCCAAACTTAGCACGTTCTGGGCCAACATCTTTGGGGCTTACACTAAGATGCTTCAAAGAAACGTCACCCTCAACCCTGTAAGTGCCTTATTTGGATTTAATCTTGAAAATCGCCCCCTCATAGCATTCACCTCCCTGATTGCCAGGCGTCTCATCCTGCTCTCCCGGAAGGAACAAGCACCCCCAGCTTCACTAGATGGATTAGAGATGTTATGCACTTCCTGAAACTTGAGAAGATCAGATATACCCGTAAAGGCTCCTTGCAAACATTCGGGAAGGTCTGGGCCCCTTTTTTAAAGTACTACGAGAGCTTGCAAACACCATTAGATAAGGATGACTAAGGGGCTATTATTATAGTGGAGCGGCAACTCCCTCCCCCCCCCACCCCCTTTATTTTTATTTATCCATTTATTTATTTTTACATATTTGACTTGACTTATTTACTTAGATATATTATTATTGTTATTTTCTTCTACTTTCTCCTTTACTAGTAATCACTTACTTTGAAATGTTGTGCTAAATTGCATATGCTTCTTCTACACTGCCTCGTTGGACAAGCACTTCATTGGTCAATTATTTTTGTGATGATCTGGACTTAAAGGGACAAACTGGGATGGGTGGGTGGGGTGGGGATATCTTTCACCCTGTTTAGTATCTATATAACACAGCCATACTTTCTTTGTATACATTTGGTCCAACGTGTACTGTAGAAAATGTTACTTGGTTTAATGAAAAATCAATAAAAATTGCTAAACAAAAAAAAGATTTAAAGTGGTGCTTTTGCAGGATTAATTGTGGAGAAACTCAGTTTTACAGATGGTTAATTAACTACATTTATATTGTGCTTTTCTAGTCTTAACCACCTCTCAAAGCGCACAGCTCTGTCAATTAAATCAACTAATCGATTAGTCGCCAAAATTGTATAAGTGTTAGTCGACTAAGAATTTCTTTAGTCGAGGACAGCCCTAGTAATATGGTGTTCTTTTTTAATATGTTTTCTTATACTTTGTAATGTAATGCATTCTTCAAACAGTGTGTGAACCAAGGCATTTACTGCAAACCACATTATTCCTCTTTTCATTAGCCTCGTCATGAACCTTCATGGCAATAAACTTGATTGACTAAAGTGGTGCAAGCCAAGCTTGTTTTAGGATTAAAAGTGATTGGCTTAGGTTACTTGAAAAAAGTGCAGCGTGTCCACGGGAATTGAATTACAAACCCCCTTCTCACCTTGTCTGGTAACCCGAAACCCAAACTTTACATTGAGAAATGTGGAGCTGGCACAAACTGATAATCTCTCTCCTCAGAGTTACCACAAACCACATGGTGCCTGCTCTCGGGAACACATGCTCCCTTCCTTCAACTTTTCGCCAACTGAACATTTATTCCCCACCTATCCTGCTGAACAAAATGAATTACACCAAACCCCTTAATTTGGTAGCAAAGTCATTCATAGCCATGACAAGGATGAGGAGATGGGAGGCCTAATCTCAGCTACAGAGAGGCTTATTCATTCAAGCCCTTATTTTCTGTCAGCTGCTAAAATAAAAGAATCTATTCATATTGGGTTTCGCCACAGTCTAATCTGTTCGGAATTGGTATCTTTCTTAACCGTGAGTAATCTTAGCTCTTGATTAGTGCTGTTCATCTGCTGTGAGGCCTTAGGAATTGAGGTCAGTCTTGGGTTAAACTATGTGGCCTCGTATGAATTTCTCCCTCATTAATTTTACTGGGGGCCTTGCCCTCCTCGCCACCCACCCTGGCCTTTCTTGGTAAAGTGATCCTGATCTTCTCGTGGCAAGTTTCTTGAGCATAGCACAACTCAAACTGTATAAATCAGAACATTTTACAGCTCCTGTCGGTTTTCGTGTTTCAACCTACAGCATGTTTGAACTTGAAATGCTTCTTCTGCATCGCTCTCTCTCTCTCTCTCTCTCTCTCTCTCTCTCTCTCTCTCTCTCTCTCTCTCTAAATTGATGACCTAGTCTAGATTTGGGGATTCTTGTTTATCCAACAGCATGATTTTCCTCTCAGGTTTTTGGCTTCTATATTCACCGAAATAGTTTGGTTCTCAACAGGGATAGCAAGAGAAATTAAACCATTTTCTAAAAAGATGTTTTATTTTGAAGAAGCTGTTGGTTGAGCCAGATTGAAACCAAAACTGATACGTGAGTTTGGCAAGAATGAGTTTGGGTGTTTGGTGTTTTCCAGGCAGCGCGGCAATGGTTATGTTTAGGGTTAAGGTTAGCTGCCTGGAAGGCGACGTTGGAGGCTTAAAACACCATCGAGCATGAGTTTGCATTTAAACCATTCAGATGTTCCATCACAATCGCACCCCATCTGTCCAATTTCTTATTTTCAATTGCACATGTTTTAAGGTCTTCCTTGGATGAGTAAATGGTGCACTTGCCATGGAATGGAACCTTTGAGGGTTGTGGGAGACAGCGAATATAACTATCAATCTGGAGTGTTGACTTTTGGGTGCTTTCTTCTCCCTTCCAAAACCAAGTTTCATCTAAAAAAGCAGCAGCAAATCCACCCTGAGGACAGAGATTTCACGCAGGCCTCTCACCCTGCGGCAGAATGCTTGCACGAATCTGACATGCACTTACGTGGGAGTGCAGTGTAGGCATTGCTCTCTTGCAAAACACTTTACTTTTCCTTCGGTAACCATAAAAATTGTGCATATTATGATTTTCCCTAATCAATCAAAGGTTAAAGTTGGACTCCAGTTAGACTGTGTGCTCTTGGGGCTTTTGGGGATCGGGGATTTTCCGCTCCTGGCTGAGTTCAACTAATTAGCTATTTATTTATTCACAGCAATCACGGGCTTCAGCACCGTTGTGTTTTCTTGTGAATTCAACACAAGATAAACCCGGATTTCTGGGAAGGTAGGCATGGAGTGGCCACATTTCTTTCATTTCCTGTCAAACATCTGTGTTTTTAAGATTAGACGTGGTGTTTGCTCAGCATCGTTCTTCACAAACAATACGAAACAATAGAGCAAATAGAGCGGTGGCCAAAAAGACACAATAATCCATAAAAGAAAACATTGATGAAGCTTCTGAGGGTTTATCAAATCGGTGGTAACCGACCCATTCTCTCACCACTGCTCTCTTGCAAAACGTTGCCGTAGGATTGTGTGTTGCATTTGTTTTGGACGTTGCGCTGTCCTTGCTGTGTTTTGATAAACTGGATCTCGCTGTGAGCTGCCCACATGTTTCTTGAACTTCACACAGTTGCCTTTCCCAGGTTTTAGAAGTTGAAGCGTCGTGGGAAAACCTACTGACCATCCTTTCATCTCTGCTCTTAGCATTTCTTCTCTTTTACTTTTTATTATTACACCTTTTAGAAACATTTCCCAACCTTCCTTCCTCTAACTACCTCATCCTTATCTACTTTATCTGTATTGTCGTTTCCTGCTCATCTTTTGTGCTTTTTTTTTTTTTTTTCCTTTCATTCCCTGCTTTATCTCCTTTACTTGCACGTCTACATCACACACCGCCTGGAATATGTAGAAAAATGCTATGCTATGTGCCTGTGAGTCATTCTTTTTACTAAGGGATGATGTCATCCCAAAATGCTGTTGAAAAGTTACTGGATTCGGGGCATTCACCCGTGGCAGACTCCATGATAAAAACGCTGAGCAGTGTTGCGGGCTGTCTTTAAAATTGCATAGCCCTACTTCTCCCCCCGCATTCCCATCTTTCTCTCTCTCTCTCTCTCTCTCTCTCTCTCTCTCTCTCTCTCTGTCTGTCTCTCTCTCACAGTAATGGCCTTGCTTTGTTCACTCAGCAGCATGCTATGTGCTCCAAGGCCAGATGGTCTGATGTAGGTGGCATGCTGAGGGGACTGAAAGAATATGAATATTTCACTCCATGGCGTTGATGTGCGAGAGAGGAAGAGACTGCATATACAGTACTGGGGACTCATTTAGAAACGGGGCTGGCGCAAAAGGTTGTGATTTATAAAAAACAAACTTAACGGGAGAACGTGCGGTCCTCCACTCAAACTCTGACCCATGCGTACGCACATTTTGGAGACAAACTAGGAATTGGCGACGGTGAGGTGGTGAACTGAAGTCAGACTGCAGAAAGTAAATGGGAATAACGATTACTCGTAATTAGGGCTGAACGACTTTTGAAAATAATCTAATTGCGATTTTTCCCCCAAATATTGCGATTTGATTATTTTTTTAAGCTCTTTGTCTTCAGTATTATTCAACAAAGACAAACAATAAATCAGTGTATAGTATGAACAACACACAATTACACATAGACAGTTAAATAAGTAAAAATATAGTTTATATATATATATATATATATATATATATATATATATATATATATATATATATACATACACACACACACACAAGTAGTTTTTTACAGTGCACTGAGAGGAGCTGCCTCCAGCCCCTCACCCTCGTGAAGTTGCGTGCCGACACCGTCAACACTGCACTAGCTCAGAGAGGCTATCGTTACGTTAGCTGCTGCTGGTCTTGCCGTGGGATTAACTGAACTAATAACACCGTTGAAACACCGCGGCCACGCTGCTGTGAAAGCTCCCCGAACGTCATTTATCATTCTGATTGTTACCCCTCTCAGTGGCAGCTCCTCCACCCATATCTTTATAACGGAGCTAACTGCTAACCGGAGCTAACCGCTAATCAGAGCTAGCTCGTTGCCAACCGAGCCTTCAGTTCTGCGTGCCTGTATCCATTAACTGCATGTATGGACTCAAGCCCGAACAAAACCCTTCGTTTTATTAAAATGGCTGTAAAAGTTTTAAACTTCAACTCAGAATTGTTTGAATGACAGAGATCAGCTCAAGGCACGGTGTAGCGTTAGCGTGCTAAGTTGATGCTTTCTCTGTGGAGTGCAGACTGATTTGCTCTCGCGAGTCACCAAATCGAGACCAAATCGCAGCTTTTGCGATTAGCAAATCGCGTTTTAACATATCGCGATATTATCGCAAATGCAATTAATCGTTCAGCCCTACTCGTAATAATTTCAAGTAGTGATGCCTCACGCACATTCTTTCACTCCATATCATCCACATTACCATGAAGATGAAATCCAGCAGTGTTATTTGCGCTTGTACTGAGTGATACTTGTTCTATAAACACCTCCAACTCAAATCCTATATAAAAATGTTTAAATCGGCGCTGTCTCGCCGTCACATTATCTGCTACGGAGCGCAGGAGGAGGGGATGGCCCAACTGCATGTAATACAGAATAGCATCAAATACCCTACCATTAGATAACTGCAGAACATGGTGTAAATAACTAAATGTCTGTCTTTAAAACAGTGCATATATCATCAAATGTCAAAGTCTGAAAATACAGCAGTTAAGCTCTCGCGCAATCATTACCCTTAATGTCCTCGTTATCGGTCCGAACTTTAATACTGTTTGTGACAAAACCTGCATGAAGAAAAGTGTGTTTGCCTATTAGACTTTCTTTTGTCTTCAAATTGTATCTCAGGGTGGGGGATAACACTAGTTGATGCTGTGATTTTAACAAGGTGTTAACAATCACAAATTGTTAACAACATATAAATACTGCGGTCCCCGTGCGTAATGCTGCATGATGGCACTGCTGGCCCTGCAGGAGGACTACGCTAATGGAAGAATCAGGAGAGAAAGAGACTTCAGGGACCACAACGATGACTGGCTAATATGCCGATTTAGATTCCCTAAAGCTGAGCTCTTGGATCTATGTAGTGAACTGGGTCCAGTAGAGAATGTAACGCACTGGAACTGTGCCATCCCGGTCCAAATATAAGTCCTCGCCACTCTGGGGGAAACCGGCTGTTTCCAGAGGGAAATGTCAGACAGCTAAGTGTTTTTTTAAATAAATATTATATATAATCTTCAACTTTATCACTAAGGCTTGTTTGGATATAATATATAGTTCTGTTAAATCTTATTATATATGTCTGGTATATCTAAGCTGTCCCAGAGTGCCGTAATACCTACCGTTTTGGACGTATTATTAATACATGTAAGTCTATAGATCAGGGTTCCCTACACTGTGCAAGAACAGGCCGAAATTATAATTTAATTTGCAGCAATTCCTGAACGTCTGAGAAGTTTTTAGCTTTTTCTCCGCCAGTCATGATTCGGTGTAACAACTGCCAGTGTCATTCATATACTGATCAGCATTCACGAGGTGCTTTGCATTGACTATTTATGGTTAAAAATGGGCGTGTACAAGGTGGGATAAGAGGCTGATCCACGTACGCACACTTGTAGTCAATCTGTGATTTATAAAGGGAACATTGCTTTCAGGTGTGTGTACACACGGTTTTATAAATCTCA
Source organism: Perca flavescens (assembly GCF_004354835.1). Lineage (NCBI taxonomy): Eukaryota > Metazoa > Chordata > Actinopteri > Perciformes > Percidae > Perca > Perca flavescens. The sequence goes on from NC_041341.1 coordinate 32,202,500, forward strand.
CTGTTTTGGGGCGCACGCCATTTTGGGCTTTTGGGGCTTATAGTAAGAATCCTACGCATCCTACATTTTAGAAATGAGACCCCAGGCATGTTAGTGCGCCAAAATGCATGTGCATCCATGTGTGGGCTGAGAAAGAAGCACAGCAGACCTAAGTGACTGCCTTATAGACGAAGCCTGTCCCCTTGGAATCCCATGCTATACCCAAACTATACTGTAGGAATCAATTTGCTCAGGCAAGCGAAGAAGGATTTCTCACCAGAAATAGGCTCATTGCTGGGTCAAAGTTCATTGCACACAGCCAGCTGGTATATGGGCCATGCATGAGTTCCTTAACAGCAGCTGTGTTTACATCCAGATTAGATTGATACAGAAGAACAAGCTGTAGTCCTGCCACGGTGTCTTCTTCCCTTCTCGGGCTTTCATCTCACCCCTATGCTGCATGTCCCAGAACAACGCGTTGACTTGAAAGGTTTATCCCCTCCAAGCACCTCGACTTAACTGAAATGATGACAGGAAGCGTCACTGTTTTTATTGTCTCTGTTCTGTTGCTCCTTGGTCACCATTGTTCGGAACACCTGCAGTGTGTGTGCACAGTAGAGTGCGGCTCAGGCCGCATATTTCTGTCCGAATCTGAACCAAGTGTGAGGGAGTAGTAAACGAGTTTTTGTATGTCCGGACCGCCCCGAGCCCGACGCTGTTAATGCGAGCTGAAGCACTACGTTTTTGTTACCCTGTCACACAATTCTTGGTAGCAGTATTTATTTTAACTAAAAAGAACTTGAAGAACCATGTAATGTAATGTATTTTCCCAACGCTGAGGCCTGACCCGTCAGGCTTGGGCCAGGTATCACCACATTGCTACAATTTGCCAAAGATGTCAGAGTGCTGGTTTTCCAGTCAGACATGATACAGTACGACGGAAGCCACTATGGGTCATAACCATCAAAATAATAATAATCTAGTCATCGATATATTTTCAATATGCACAGGAACAGCCAGCAAACAAAGCAGCATGACTTTTCATGACGCAGATTTGCCAAAGTGTAAACAAATGCAACGTTATAGGCTAAAAACACAGCAGGTGGAGTTTTCACCAGATTTGTTTTCAGTGCAAATAAAGAATGAACTGGATTCAGTACTGAAGCGTAGTGGCCCATTGCACGGCTGACAGTAGACGGGAAAATGGCAAACTGAAGTTAGGGACCGTCCTAAACGTGGATGAAAGATGAGGAAGAGAGGGTTTCAGATTTTTGTCAACTGCCTTAACATCTAAGTGTCCATTTTTCCAGGACACAAACAAACGTGTTTTTATCGGTTTTGAAAGTGGGGTTTGAATACAAATAATGCTTACTGTAAATAATGTATTTATGTATTTAAAATAAGATCTAATGTAGCATATTGTGTGAGCAGCTATAGTTCTGCATATAGTGGGAATGGCAGGGCAAAACAATTAAACAATCTGGATACCTCACCCACTTCCACTATAATTCTGATGAATCCTGACATTTTTGTGACGTTACACCCTGTACATATAGACAGACAGAGACGCAATTTGAACCTTCATTTAAAGGTGCTGTAGGTAAGATTGTGAAGATCCAGGACTTAGCCAAAAATATTTGAACATCGACAACTTCTCATTCCCTCTCCCCCTTTCTGCTAAAGCCCAAACAAGCCTAAGCCCCTACCCCCACAAGGGAGAATGAATGCATGTGCGTGAGCAGTGATTGACACGCAGTTAGACACCCCTCCTGGCCCTGATTGGTGCATCTGAACAGGGAGCGGTGGATTTTTGCAAATCGCACTACAGGCTGTAGGTGGAGCCAGAGGAGCTGGATTTTTTCAATTACCTGCTTCATGTAGTTTTACTGGAACATAGGGTCAGTTTCAGCAAATATGACAGAAAGTTAGTTTTATAAGGCTTACCTACTGCACCTTTAAAGGATTGTTGTAGGCTACAGAAAAAAGGTTTTTTAAAGGATTAAAAAAAAAAAAAAAAAAGATAAAAAAAATCCCTGTAGTGTTCTTTGACGTTACCGTAGATGTTCCCTTTCCCCTTGGAAGACTTTAAAGCCATTGAGGCTAGAGTGATGAATGTCCTCATAACCGCAGCGGATTTTCAGAGCTCAGCAGAGGAAGCGCAATCAAACCAAGGCGTCTCGGAAAGCCACGGAGAGGTGAGAGTGCTGCCCTTAGTCTGACAACCGAAAGAAATTATTAAAAACACTCCCTATGTTAGGGTTGAGAACTTGAAAGCATACAGAGTTTGTTATGCGCTGCAAGGAAACACAATTTGTGAAAAAGTCACGGGGGAAAACAGACCCGTCTCAAACAAGTGGGAAGCTTGGGGAGGAAAAATGTTTGAGGATGGCAGAAGCAATTAGCTTCCTCTGGCTACTCAGAGTTCAGGCGTTTTATATTTCCAATTTGCCCAGGCAATGAACGAGGAACACCATTACTCCCTTCCATATAAAGTTCACCCCTTGTGCCATTGAAACTAATAAAAAAGGCGTACATGACTCACATACAATTAGAAGAAAAAAATCTGATAGTTTGGATAGGGGACAGAATGGCTGAATGTCCATGAACGGAGCCCAAGTCCTTGTCACGAATTTATTAACTCCAGCAAAAATACTTATTACACCCAAAAGGCAAGATGCATGTGTTTCATATCGAGGGGTCCTCACCCTTCAAATCTGTGACCTCACATAATTATCCCACAACAAGGCAATAAAGGCCATCTGCAGTGATACATGGGACTTTTGTAAAACGCAATGTAAAGAGATACTGTGTCCTCTAAGGCGGTGGTTTTCAAAGTGGGGTCTTTGAGGGTGTTCCAGGGGTCCCCCAGAAAAAAAGAGGTAATCATATATTTGCACTATAATTCCATCCATAAGTAACACTAATCACAGAACGCATGACTATTTTGGTCATGGGTTTCAAACTTTCAAAACATCTGAAAGTAAAAATCATAATCAGAGGGGGGTCCGTGGTCTGATTTGTGTAAGTTTACGGGTCCTTGACCTGAAACAGATTGGGAACCATTGCTCTACGGGGACCTATTAGAATAAATAAAATGTTTTAAAAAAAGTATACAAAACCCTACAATTCCCTACTTTACTTTGTCTTGACTTCCTTGTAAAACCTTTGGTCCATGCTGCATCCCTCCGTCTCTTCCTTCCCTCCTTCTTCAACTGCCTTTAGCCTCATTCTCTAACCATCACCCCAAGCCTCTGCCGCCCTTCCCCGCCCCCCCAACGCCCTACGCCCAGTGCATTTTATTTTTCCAGCTGTTGGTAATCATGCAGGTGCCTGATTGGCTGACAAGCCCAGCTGCTTGCTGGTGGAAAGGCCAATGCAGGTCCAGCTGTGGGAAGGAAGATGGACTCTAGTCAAAAGGAAAAGGTGACAATCACGCCCCCATCACACACACACACACACACACACACACACACACACACACGACTCTAGTTGGAAGGAAGACATTAAAATCTTTCCCCCTCCCATCCTCCACCCTACTTCCTGCTAATCATCATCAGCATCTTCTTCAGAGCAGGCTTGTCACAGACTGGGCGAGGGAAGGGAGAGGGCTTAGCTCAGCTACCATAAATAAACATGTGACCTCATGTCGCCGACGGTTGGTGACGTGCAGTGTGTAGTGAATGTGTACGCGTCCATGTCTTTGCCTGCATCTCTCGCACACGGGCTTGGGCATTTGTCTGACCATGTGTGCGAGATCCGAACAGTGCCAAAAGGATCTTGGGCAGGCCTTAAAATGCCTGGCTGGTCTCCCACTGTCAGTCCATAGGTGGGCTCTACAATTCCTCTGACATTACTGCTTCATATCTCTCTAAAGCCCCAGAACAAATAGTGAAGCTTGTGGGAGGGCCCCCTGTGGCTGTCTTACCCTGTAAATTCCATTTGCAGGGAACACACATTGTTCCTTAATATGGCTTCAACACAGTCTCATAAAATGTGCAGATTGCAAGTTGTGAACAAGAATAATATAAAGTCTATTCCCCCACCATAATGAACCACATGACAATAGAATCAACTGGACAATGCAGCAACAGGACGGATTAGACACACCACTATTAAAGGAACTACAACCCAATCCAGAGACCCTGTTCAACTATTTAGCACTTGTTAGTAGGGCTGCACGATTATGGCCAAAATGATAATCACTCATCATTATTTGTTGATTTTAACCAAAACAAATGTTATTGTCGCATAGGCTAATTATAACTGCTTTCACATCAATATTGTGCTACATTCCTCCTTTGTTGAAGGATACTATGAAGCAGTATGCCATTTCAGCTGTTGTGGGACCGCTTTCCACACATGCGCATTTGTTGTAAAAAAGATACAGGCAACGCAATTTTCTGTTCACGTTAACGGCGCACGTTAAAATCCAGTGCCAATATGCAGGGGCGTCGCACCCGTGGGGGATGTGGGTGTTTTAACACCCACACTTTTCCCGGTGAGAGGGTTCAACACCCACACTTTTTCTGCAGTTTTTCCGCAGTTTTGCACAAACGCCTCGCGTCGAACTGCCGCCGTAGCTACGTCGTAGGCTGTGTGTAGCGATAGCAACGCTCTGTTTTTCATGGCAACGGTGTGTACTTCGCAGCGGTCTTAATCATCCCGCTGCTCTGTGATCGCTGTCTGCACCCTGTCATCTCATATACCCAATGCATATACCGTTGGAAAGCTCTCTCCTCTACAATGCTGTCGGATCCATGGCAATTTTCTTTTCATCAGCAACCAATCGTGAAAGTAAAAGGGGGATTTGATTCTAAAAGCGCAATCACATTGGCTGATGCCAATTTCTGACAACGTGATTCGCTTAGAATGGTCACGTGACGTGCTCTGACATTTCTGCGGTAGTTCAGAATGTCAAAAGAAGTGCGTCGAAAATGGACGAAAATCACCTCAGAGAAGACGAAAACAGTTGTTATTAGTAAGAAGACACAGGGGATTACACACTGAGACAGTATTATTATTAGGGTTGGGTACCGAAACTCGGTGCCAATAGGGAACCGGTGCCGACGTAAACGGTAGTAACGAGACCGAATAAGAACGAAAGTTTCGGTGCCTCATTTTGGTGCTCGACTTTACACTACACCTGACAGCATGTAACGTTAGCCTACCTTTAGCTAGCAGCTGGATTAATCACGGTTAAAATGCTGACAGGTAACGTTAAACAGTGTAAAGTGTGACTGTATTTCACTGTGGAGGACTTCTACAGCGGGATGTAACAGTCTGCTCTGCAGCGCAGCAGCTGCCGTTGTCGCAATTCATAGATATCCAGTATGTTTATATGGCCGGAATTAAACAACACAGACGGTGCGTTCACTTGCAGCTGCCGTTGTCGGAATTAAACAACACAGAAGGTGCGTTCACTTGCAGCTGCCATTGTCGGAATTAAACAACACAAATTCACTTAAAACAGGTAGCCTTGTGGCGTATTCACAGTAATTGTAAAATACCCTTTTCCCATCGGGGGTTCAACAGCAATTTACTGGTGAAATAAGTTATTGTTATTGTTATAGTTATTACATTATTATTAAATCTTTAATTTTGACCATGGCCTTAGCAATAAACAAGTCACAGACTGTTGTTTACTACACTTATTTTTTTTCTTCTTCTTTTTTTTTACTTTATTGAAAAGTACCGTTTCAGGCGCCGTTTCAGGCGCCGTTTAGGCACCGTTTTAAAAGTATCGATTTAGCACCGGAATCGAAAAAAAACCAAACGATACTCAACCCTAATTATTATTGCAGAGATGGGGTTTGGGGCTGAGTCAGTGGGACTGTTTCTGGGGGATGAGTCTGAGGGAAGAACAAGGGTAAGGAGAATGCAGAAGACAAAAGGTAGGTAAAATAAAAAAGTGAACCCCCAGAAACATTCCCACGGACCCAGCCCAGAACCCCATCTCTGCAATAATAGGCTAATTAATAAATGCTGGTTTAAAGCACTTCTTCCTGCCTCTATGTATTAATGCTCATGGGTAGCCTATGGGTTCCATTCAGACCTTTACATTTACAAGTCTTTTACTGTTTTATGTCAACAAGACATTTTTAGCTGGCTATACCCAATGTTTAGATCTGTTGTGCTATTTATGCAAATTAGCACATACGTAATTAGATTATGCTCCGTTTGCCCATGTTAAACAGTACGACACAGTTCTCTCTACACAGACTTTAAACGCGAACTTATTTTTCGTGTGTTTTTATACTTTTTTAGTATCACTCATTTAAATGGGAAGCTTTTTATATCTTGAATGTTATACATTTTGTACCCCTCCGTCATTGTATCCATCATTTTTATTGTTAATAAACAAATCACATCCATCCCCCTCACTTTTGAAAAGCTTGCTACGCCCCTGCCAATATGGCACTGGTGCCCGGTATCTACCGGACGAAATAGCAACGCGGATTACGGTGCCACTTAAATGTCTGCGTTGTGCTCTGATGCTCCAAAACAGACGGCGGCAACAGAAACATTGCTGCATGTCACGCTAATAAACACTAATAACACGTTACACAGCATTTAACGTTAGCCTACCATTAGCTAGCTACAGTAAACACTAATATCACTTTATACAGCAGGTACTGTTAGCCTACCGTTAGCTACAGTAGTAACTGGATTGAACACGGCTAAAATGCAGACAGCTAAACGGTGTAGTGTGACTGTATTTCACAGGAGAAGATTCCAACAACAGGACGTACAACAGTACAACAGCTAAAGCTATGAGCTAACAGACACAAACTAGCACTATGGTCACTGCTGTTGTATGAAAAACGCAACAAAAATGTTGCGTTTACTGGTAAACTGGTAAACCTCGGGAGCAACTCATGACCAACTGCTACCTGTTGTGGACTTTTCCTCACGTTACTCTGTCCTCTGTGACTGTCTACATCTAGAAACTAAGCTGCGCGGTGCAGGGAACAACTCTGATTGGCTCTTGGAGGCACGTGATCAGACAATGGTTTACGGAGCTTTGGGGAAAAAAAAAAAAAAACTTTGATACACAGCATTCTATGGATGGATTGAATCATTTTAAATATTGCTCGATCACGTGAATTTGATTGTGGGAAGCCAAAATCGTGATTCAAATTTGATTAATTGTGCAGCCCTACTTGTTAGCTCAATGTTTTGGAATCCCCATTTTCAGCAGCAGCAGATAGGTGTTTGCAAGCCACTGTAGCTACACGCCAAGCATCAAACAGCAGACAGTTAGCGTCCAGCTGGTCTAACATCTAGCAGCTACAAGCCCACGCATTGTTCTTAGTAGTTGGTGGAGATCAAAACAAAGCATAACCGGGGCGACCTCTAGCTCACCCAGTAGAGTGGGCGCTCCATGTAGGCTGAGTCCTTGGCAGCGGCCGTGGGTTCGAATCCGACCCGCAGCCCTTTGCAGCGTGTCGTTCTCCCTCTTGCCCCCCTTTCCTGTCTTCAAGCTGTCCTGTCAGTAAAGGCCATAAAAGCCCCTGTTAACTTGTTTGCCACCATGACATTTCAATGCCAAACTTCTGGCTGAACAAAACAAGCATAACAGTCCTGTCTCTGCCAGTAATTACTGTGTAGTGTTGAAATGAGGAACTTTGGGCTTGGAAATAGTTACAAATATGTGGGAAGTACAGAAGGAAATACTTCAGAAACCCCTCTGCTCCTTGTTCTCTAAATGACTCGAGGTCAAGCTTACTTCACGTTCTTGTCGCAAGGCTGTTGTCACTCCGTTTACCCACACATCACAAAGTGCAGTGTAATGCACGTAAATCTTAATGTATAAACCTAAAATGTGCAAAGGTCACACTGACTGGTCTGGTGTTCTTGCTTCGAAGCGTGTTCAATTAATGGTTTCTGTGCCATACCTAATGCTCCCCTCAGTCTCCAAATACAGCTGTCAGATTTAGACAGAACAGAACACACCCTACTCCCCATGGAAAAGTTGTACTAATGTGCAAGGTTTTATACTACTTTGACAGGATGTTTTCACATTTATTTGCAGAACTGTAGATGGAATGTTAAAGGGCTAATGTTAGGACACGAATGAGATGCATTTTGGATGGCATCATGTATTAAACTTATAATACAGCATCAACGCCAAACCAAATGATTCTGTCTGTCAATTCTGAAAAGGTCCCACGACATGCTGCTTTTTGGATGCTTTTATATAGACCTTAGTGGTCCCCTAATACTGTATCTGAAGTCTCTTTTATATAGACCTTAGTGGTCCCCTAATACTGTATCTGAAGTCTCTTTTATATAGACCTTAGTGGTCCCCTAATACTGTATCTGAAGTCTCTTTTATATAGACCTTAGTGGTCCCCTAATACTGTATCTGAAGTCTCTTTCCCGAAATTCAGCCTTGGTGCAAAATTACAGCCACTAGAGCCAGTCCCACAATGAGCTTTCCTTAGTATGTGCCATTTCTGTGTCTGTAGCTTTAAATGCTATTGAGGGGGGGGCAAGGTGGAGGGTGGGGTGTGGCCTTGACCAACTGCCACTTTGCTCATTTGAAAGCCATGATGTCTCTCTCTCTCTCATGGGTGGGCCAAATTCTCTGGGCGGGCAAAGCAGAGAAAGGGGAGGTAACCTTGCTCCTTATGACCTCATAAGGAGAAGATTCCAGATCGGCCCATCTGAGCTTTCATTTTCTCAAAGGCAGTGCAGGATACCCAGGGCTCGGTTTACACCTATCACCATTTCTAGCCACTGGGGGACCATAGGCAGGCTGGGGGAACGTATATTAATTTTAAAAAAACTCATAAAGTGCCATTTTCATGCCATGGTACCTTTAAAACTGCAATAAATGAATCTGTATGTTGACCATAAGGTAAGAAAATGTACTAGCCTCGAGATGCTACATCAACCAATGAAACTGTTAAAGTGTCACATTATTTACACGATTGCATTGTCCTGCTTGTGATTCATCAAATGAAAGTTGAATATTAACTTGATGAATGTGATTTAGCTCAGGTTTTGTGTGCAGACTCCCAAGAAAAACCGTCTGAGTCTTTAGTCCTGTGCAATGTCCCACTTGGCTGGTAGCAGCTGGTGAGTGAGTGAGGAGTTTTAAAAATGGTAAAATGGACAGATTTTAGTAAGAATTGATGACTGAATGTTAAGTTTAATATAACAGAATTGTAACACATTTTGATTTTTCAATTTGGTCTTAATGGTTGTTTTCAAAATATAAAAAAACAAGACATGTGAATATTTATAATAATAGGTATAGTATGATAGTTAAGATTGAGTTTAACTCGCTACAATAGGTTTCTCCCATTATCATAGCTTTTATAATTGTTGTATTATTCAAATCACAATTTGTCCAAACTTAAAGGGGAACTTTGCCCATTTTCTAAATTCATACACGTTATTCTTATGTTCTAAGTCAGTCCAAAAATATAAGTAAAAATTAACAACTCTCTACCAAATCCAAAAACTAGTGTGCTAAAACCATAGAAATAAAATGGATTCCATTCCCATTCAAATCAGTGTAGCAGAACGGACAGTGCGACAACCATTTTTATGTGTACTGTTGCCATGGCAACTTCCGAATAACGTCTACATCAGAGAAAGAGCCAGATGTTGTAAACATTCTGGGTCAGCCCAGACTAAGGGGCTATGCTTCCCCCGGGGAGATTTTTTTTCCCATAATTGTGATCACTGAATCCACAAGAGTCTCAGCTTTCCTGTCAGACCCAATGTTTGCAACCCCAAGACAGATTATGAACCCCAGTATATTAGGGCTGGGCGATATATCGATATTAAAAATATATCGATATATTTTTAAATGAGATATGGAATTAGACCATATCGCATATATCGATATAGTTCAAATGTGATCCTTGCTCCCATAGATATATACACAGATGTCGCCTTGAGGTTCTAAACATACGTCAAAACCGCCGCCATCTTGGAACAGGGGTCCGAAGCATTCAGATCAACGCTAAAGATGCCGGACTTTTGTACTGCTTAATTATGTTCGATAGAGGAAATGAAAAGAACAAACAGCAATGGATAACATTTAACAGGTGACAATGTGTTTTATGATTATGTATGCCGCCTTCGACCAGCAATCTGAGCTCCGGCGGCAGCGGGGGCGGAGAAGCCCGTGGCCGGGCCGCAGCGTCTCTTCCCCCGGTAAAAACACAGCTTTGCCTCGCTGCTGCGCCGGTCCCCGCTGATCCAGATCGGACCAGCCAAAGACAGAGTGGTGATCGGTAGGATCTTACACGTAGTCCAGGACGACCTGTATGTCGATATCGGGCGGAAAGTTCCACTAAGTTTGCCGGGCGGCAGGCGGACGGAGAGAAGCTACAGCGGGGCAGCAGAGACCGTCTGCAGCTGCAGGATCTGGAGCTCAGTGCCCGTTAAAATGACATGTAACGCATAAATACATACAGAAATAAATAGTGGAGGAATGAGCCTGGACATTTCAGTCTGTTTTAAACTTCACCTTGAAGCAGAAACTCTTAGTTCAGAAGGGTGAAGTTTCCATTTGGACTCAGATCTGTGAACCGATCATAATAAATATTCTTTGTATTAACACATTAATTAGTTTCTTTGTTTTGTAGTCGATAGTTCATCTTTTAGTTTACTTAAGTGGAAGCAGTATCAAGTGGAAGAATGGGACTATAAACCTAGGCTTACAGGCATGAGGCATTACATTTTGAACAAAGTAGATTATATTAATATCAAAAGCTTAATTGACCTTTGGAACGAATCACAAATATGGAGCTTTGATTTCAAAAAAGGTACTCCTGTTATACAGTATTTAGGTTTACATTTTATTGTTATTTGAACAGCTGAGCATTTAATCATGAACCAGGTGAAGAAACCGGTTTATTATTTATTTGATTTTGCAACTGTCTCTATGAAACTACTTGTGACATGTCATATTTGATTTTGGCTTTGACTGAACATTTGCTCTCACTTTGCGGAAAAAAATATCGGGATATATATCGTATATCGATATTCAGCCAAAATATATCGGGATATGACTTTTGGTCCATATCGCCCAGCCCTACAGTATATGCAGAAATATTCAAATACACCATTTTATAATAGGCAAAAATAACTTTTGACATAAAATTTAAAATGCATGAGAATATTATAAAGTGAGCATTTCTGTAAAGCTCAGACTCGTGGGTACTTATTGAACCCATTTTCATTCAGCTATTTTGAGGTCAGAGGTCAAGGAACCCCTTTGAAAATGGCCATGCAAGTTTTTCCTCGCCAAAAACTAGCTTAAGTTTGGAGCGTTATTTAGCCCCCTTCTCAACAAGCTAGCATAGCATAGATTCCTGATACATTGCTCTAGCTTTAACAGGGTACCCCCAGGATCCTCCAACTTAAATTCAAGGCTTTTTAAGACCTTTTTAATACCATTTCAAATGAAATTCAATGCCAACTTCGTACCCATTCCGACAGAAGTATGAGGGGAAAATGTCAAATCTGTATACATTTTAAACCCAAGGAAATAATGATGTACAAGTAGGCTACTTGAATTAAATAAAACATTTTATTTAAATTATCAGTCATATTTAATATAATTTATTGGATTATAATATAATCCTCTGAGCCGTGTTTACTTTGTGTCTCGGTCCTCTGGTGCGTCCAGCGATGGGCTCTGGTCAGTTTTTAATTAGCCTACATTAGTAACATTTAATTTTGGTTACAGTATGAACATAATCCTAGGAAAGGCAAACAAATATAAGACCTTTGTAACAAAATCCAATACTTTGTATACCAAATGCAAGGCTTTTAAAAAGGCCTTAATTTGAGATTATCAAATTTAAGATGTTTTCAATGCTTTTAAGACCCCGTGGGTACCCTGTTTAAAACGGAGCCTGCTACAGCCTCTAAAACGCAAATGTCGGCCAAAAAGATTCAAAACTATTGACGTTCTGTTCGTCAATTCTTTAATTTTATTTGATGTTGTTTTGGATTTACAACCAATGCTGGTAATTTCATCCGTTAACCTAGGTAACGTGGCTGAGGTGAAAAGAACTCAGTATATTCACGCTTAATATGCACCCCACAACTGAGCGTGAGTGTTGCATACAGTCCAGCCCACTCCTCTGCGCTCCAACGAGATGGTGGGACAGCACTGATGAGATATTGAGGGGAATTTGATTTGAGATTTTAAGTGGATCTATAAGTAACGTGTCATATGAAGTGAAATCAAATATGCGAGAGGCGTCGTTAAACATATGCATAATGATACCACTCGCATTTAATTCCTACAATCCGGCTTCAATTCACCACCTCGCCATCTGCGTTGCCAATTTCCAGTCTCCAAAACGTTTTGGTTGGTTGGTCGGAGTTTCCGTACATTTCCCTGTCAATTTTGTTTTTTTCTCAGAAATAGCGTACGCTTGTTTCAGGCCCTATTTTATGCATAGGCAGCAGTTATAATTGGGATCCCAGTTGTGTTATGACCTTCTCTACCGTTTCCCTTCTTCCACAGTGTTGGTTGCCAAGCAAGGAAGGGTCTCCTTGTGGCTTTACATCCAGACTAATATTGGTGATCTCAGGTTCAGCAACAACAGCAAGACGTTTACATTATGGGGAGTTCTTTAATTCGCTGTTTAAATCCAGAATGATCCTTCTCTGAATCTGCTCTAAACATGTATTGGTGCAATAATCCATCAATAGTTACCTAACACAATAGCACAAACTAAACCTCCAGTGTACAACAGCTCTACAACCATCATTACCAACTCCATGAAGTCACATTATAAAAACTCAAGTGTCATTATACTATTCTGGATTCACACACTCAATGAAGTATAACCATGACCGTCAATCCAAGCCAAAATCTGATTGCAAATTGTTCAAAACTATTTCCTCCAGTCATAAATCCAGTATGTTTGCAAGATGTTAACTCTCCAAAACATAAGTCATGAACCAACGGGGAATTCGATAAGGCTTGTAGGGAGAGTTTGTGTTTTGGCTACGAAGTACGTGACAAATGGGAGAATAACAGCTTCTTAGCTGCGGGACCTTATTACTGTAGCTGTCCCATGACCTGAGCACTGTACAGTAGTGAAGTCTCTTTGGGCTGCAGCGGTTTGAGAAGGGAGAGTGAACAGACAAAATTCTGATTTAAAAATTAGACACATGGCACGGCTTGAATGTCCTATCCTTATGAGTTGCAGCTCACATTATTCACCTCAGTGTTTACTTAGTAAGCCATTCAAGCTCTTGAAATATTTAACTCAAAAAGATTTCTTGCAGTGTGGGCGGACCTGGTTGGCAGGACTGCCATGGGCACTGCTGTACAAAATTCCACATCTTTAAAACCCCTAAGGTACACTGCAAACTTCATGCAAAGAGGTGATGGCTATCTTGGACCTGGCTAATGCCATTTGACATTGTTAATGTCTTTAATAAAATATCATTAAATATCTTATGAATGCAACAGACCGACAGCAAGGGAATAGAGGGAGAAGGGGATGTAAAGACTGGCCACCACACCCTTGGCAGATGTTGACAGAGTATATGGACTGTCTACAGCATGGGTGTGTCTTTCCTATTACAGTCTATTGATCAGTTGTGTTTTCCCAGACTTCATTCATAGAAAAATTGGAAGCAGCTGCACCATCTGCCTCCTCTGTTAGCAAACCTTTGCTTTAGTTTTTTTTGTACGGGACATATTTTTGAAGTTAGCACAAAAGTCTTATTACCTTGCAAGCTTAGGACAGATGTTAGCTATAATTTTTTTTCCGAATTGTAACCTAGGGAAGATCATAGTCGGAAAGACAAATGAATAAATAATTGTAACCTAATTAGTTGTTGATGTCTTACACGTTCATCCGGACTCTACTTTAAATTTAACTTTGCCCCAGCCATTAATGCCAAAAGTGGCTGACAATGACGCTCACATTGGCAGACCAGATCAACAACCACCATTCCACCACACTTGGTCTTTTCTCCTCCGAAGTCTACGACCAAGCCTGGCAGCTTCTGCTGGCAGTCTGCAGCCTTCTGAGCAGAAGTTGAGGGGTGTTGCCACCAGTGATGCCACGTAACGCTCTAATCTGAGCACTTTTTTCAGTAACGAGTAATCTAACATGTTACTATTTCCAAACCCGTAATCAGATTAAAATTACTTATCCAAGTCACTGTGCGTTACTATTTGTCATTTTCCTTATTAAAAATATATATTTTTGCTTTCTTCTTGCGTCTCGGGGAGTGAAGTCACGTATGCGACAGGTCACGTTTTCAGCATGTGGACAGTTCACGTGTACCACGCAGTGACACAAACGTAACAATGGAGGGAGGAGAGAGATGCGCGTTTTGTAGCTGGAAATACAGTCACTATTTAGAGTTTGTGTCAGCTAAAGACGGCAATGTTAAGGTTTGTTGTACACACTGTGCTGGTGGCGACTACGTCATATTTGAAGAACCATTTGGAGTCGCAGCGCTGCAGTCAAATCTACAGAGCAAGTCCCAGCAGGTGGAGCGAAGCAGAGAGGAGGTCCCCCTACCACCCAACTACTAGCTAACTAACTAACTAACTAAAGCTGGACTTTGGTGCAAAACCAGTAAGTGGGGGAGAGTTGAAGAAGTTGGTCGGGCAGTAGGCCACTGTTGTAGCGGAAATGCTGCCCTTAAATACGGCTGACTCGCTCTCTTTCGTGCCGTAATAAACCAGATCCTACTACTGGCAACGCCGAGCTGCCTCACAGTAAACCGGTTGTCATGTTTATGTTGAGGCTGTAGGGGTGTTGTCGGCAGCTGCTGCATGTAACTAATAAAGTAACTTGTAATCTAACTTTGTTACTTTTAAAATCAAGTAATCTGTAAAGTAACTAAACTACTTTTAAATCAAGTAATCGGTAGAGTAACTAAGTTACTTTTTCAAAGTAACTGTGGCAACACTGGTTGCCACGATGTGATAAACAGTGAGATCGCGCCAACTATACCGTGGCCTTCGGGGGAGCCCATTTTTAGACAAATAGTTTATAAGCAAAGTATCAGGCTGTCTTTGATATTTCACAACGGTTAAAGTGGCCATATTATGAAAAAAACACTTTTTCTGGGATTTGGGGTGTTCTTTTTTGTCTCTGGTGCTTCCACACACATACAAACTGTTACAAAACATCCGTGCTGTTCTGAGTGAGATACGGTTTCTGAATGTGTCCTGTCTTCAGTCTCCTGGTGAGCTGTTCAAAATCAGCTCGGACTTGGACGTCACAGTCCGAAATGAGCTGGCTAACCACAACCGTTAGTTCGTAGCATTAGCTTTAGCATGCTAACGCTACTGCTAACGCCAGCATGCTACGTCATTCTCAATAGCAAAGCACTGCTACAACACACACAAGTTCACCATAATCTCCAAAAGAACTCTACTTCCATGTGCGCCCTCATTTAGAAGTCTCCCAGCTAATCCTGCCTTGTAACTGACCAAAGTTGGAGAAACAGGCTTTCTTTTACGGTCTCTAGAGTTAGCTAGCTGACATGCTCTACATCTGAGCTACTGAGCATGTGCGAGTGCAATCAAAGATAGTACAGAAGAAGAAAAGAGGTCTCACTCTGTAGCTAAAACAGAAACCAGGTGAAAAGAGGATCTGCAGCAACAAAAATATGGTGTTTTTTGAAAATTAAACCATGTAAACCTATTCTGGTACAGCCTTAACATACAGTTATGAACCTGAAAATGAGCATAATATGGGCGCTTTAAAGTTACTCAGGCTACCGAAGAATACCATAATTCCTCCGTTCAATGAAGCGGCGACGCACCCCAAGCTTCCATCCTTAAAGGAGAATTCCGGCCAATTTTTACGTTAATCTTGATCGCTATAGCTACGCGAGTACTTTCGATAGAAAAAACCCCGACCCAAACAGTGCAGGTAACACGGAGAAGCTGCAGCTACGTACTACAAGCGTCCCCTGAGCTAAAACGGCAGTGCTCGGGGCAAGTTTTAGAGTGCCTTTGTGCCTCTTAACAGACACAATATGCAATTAATATGTCTGTGCCACATGAACAGGGCCCTTATGTGTCAACAAGATGCGTTTTCAACTCAGACATTGTTTAAATTCACCTACCCTGGTCCCTGTCTCGATCCTGCCAGTAGCTAGCTTGCCCTGCTAGCTGATAGCCGTTAGCTGCCGTTTGGTGAGTGTATTCAGACAGGCTTCTGTGATAATCATCCCAAAAACAATCCACGGAGCGGTGGTGGTGTGGCTATGTCCTCCAGAGGACAGGTCATGTCACGTCTTGAAGTGTATTCCCCCCTAAAAAAAACAATAGTGCTGTAGTAGCTGTTAGCTGCTAGCTGCCCTCCGGTGAGTGTGTACAGCCAGATAGCTGTTAGCTGCTAGCTGCCCTCCGGTGAGTGTGTACAGCCAGATAGCTGTTAGTCGTTTACCTTTTTCTGCTACAACTGAATTCCCAGGAGACCGCGCAACGCAACAGCTAGGCTTCAGTAACGCTATTACTGTGCAAGCCACAGACATCGTTTATCCCGTTTCCATGTAGTTACATAGTCACTGATATGGTCATAACCACTACAGTGCTCAATTACCTATTTTGAGGGGGAAATAATCTAAACCTTTCGCTGCAAAGGCATGATCTGTCTTATGCAGGATATCCACCAACCCACCGGGCGCTCCGTGGATTTTTATTGGGATGATTAGCACAGATGCCTGGCTGAATACACTCTCCGGACGGCAGCTAGCAGCTAACGGCTAACAGCTATCTGGCTGTACACACTCACCGGAGGGCAGCTAGCAGCTAACAGCTACTACCGCACTATTGTTTTTTTTAGGGGGGAATACACTTCAAGACATGACATGACCTGTCCTCTGGAGGACATAGCCACACCACCACCGCTCCGTGGATTGTTTTTGGGATGATTATCACAGAAGCCTGTCTGAATACACTCACCAAACGGCAGCTAGCAGCTAACGGCTATCAGGGCAAGCTAGCTACTGGCAGGATCGAGACAGGGACCAGGGTAGGTGAATTTAAACAATGTCTGAGTTGAACACGCATCTTGTTGACACGTAAGGGCCCTGTTCTTGTGGCACAGACATATTAATTGCATTTTGTGTCTGTTAAGAGGCCCAAAGGCACTCTAAAACTTGCCCCGAGCACTGCCGTTTTAGCTCAGGGGACGCTTGTAGTACGTAGCTGCAGCTTCTCAGTGTTACCTGCACTGATTCGGGTCGGGGTTTTTTCTATCTAAAGTACTCGCGTAGCTATAGCAATCAAGATTAACGTAAAAATTGGCCGGAATTCTCCTTTAACAAACAGACATGTATATGGGCTCTTCCAGTCTCTCCACTGCTGGCTGTTCCAATCAAACGGGAGAGCGGAGCAAGCAGGGTTAGGATGGTGACCGGCCTCTGGCAAGCTGTTACCACCTCCATCTTCGGCCATTATTTCTTCAGCTTCTTCTTGCGTTGTCACCCCGGTGGGAGGTGTGCTAACAGGGCTTTCAGCAGGTGAATTATTCATGCTATTAACGTCATCGCTACACAATTTTTCAGTAAAAACCTAAATGAATTAAACTATACTTGTTTTCTTTTTGCCATGGCTATATGATGCTTACTGCAGAATGGATTTCAAGGACTTTGCGCGCCGATTAATGGCCTCCAACGTTTATATTTTTTCTACGAATCTTTAAGTTAACATGTACTAAACATGAGTTGAATTTGCGCTGCCACGCCTTGATGCTCATGACAAGAATAGCATATATAGTTATTTTTATTGAAGTGAATAAGGTTTAAATCGCCATCATGCAGGCATGAATGATATTTTTGCAATTTTATACATTGTAATGCACGATGATCACATTACACAAAACTGAAATTGCACGTCAAAGTGACACGTCAACATTTTTAGAGACCCCCCAAAATTTCACAAATCCCGTTTTGAGGGGAGCCCATGTGTTATTAAGGGGAGCCGAGCTCCCCCATAGTTCACACCCTGCTCTTCCCCTCTTTCGGATGTGGAGAAGCTGGCCTCTCCTGGTCTCTCCTGACAGAGCCCATCAGCGATAACTGTGCTTCGTTATGATAGCTTTACGGCCTTGGCGGTCTTCAATCCGCCATATTTGGGTTATTCATAGGGGCTAAGACTTCAAAGCTGCAGGAAAATTAAATATCAGGACATTTTTTTGATCTTCAGATCTGTGTCAAAGCTTAGAGGAAGTTTTGGAATATCCCATGACTGGCAGTTAGATTATAAAGATAAATAACAGAGTGGAGACAGGCTAAACATTGATGCTGAAAACTTAATCAGGCACAATTTTAGGGTATTATATAGTAATGTGAAAGTAGAGCTCCAACATTCAAGGAGCTGCAAAATGAAAATACATAAATCAAACTCAGCAAAAGCTCATCAATCCAAAACAGCATGTATTTCCGTGTTATTGACGATAACTACTTTACTGCCCATGCTGCAAAATACAATGATGGGCTTTTGATAGAAGACAGACACACACACACACACACACACACAGAGATTGTCATACGAGCACTGAACCATCACTGTCTGCAATATAATATCAATGTATGTAAACTCCTTTGTCGCATTTGATGTGTGATTGCATTACTTTGCTTTGTGTCCCTTTCTCATTATCCTTCCACTCCACACTTTGAAAGACTTCGGTTCAACGGTTGCCTCTGGGACATAACTAAGACTTAACAGGTCTCATAATGAGAGAAGACAGGCCGTCTTCCTAACTACAGGAAGGAAAACTGGCACAACCAACGACTTTAACCAGCTGCGAAGTGATTAAACTCAAGGGGACTTTTATAAGAAGTGATTCAACTGAAAATGCCGTTTTTTTCCATGGTCAGCACAGAAAGAGGTCAGAGTTCTTGTGTCTGGGTAATAAAGTGCCATTTTGCTCAGTAAGGTGGCATTTAGAGGAAAAAAAAAAAAAAAACTGACAAAGCTGCACAAGTGGAAGGATCACAGACACGAATGAAGGCCTTGCAGTAAAGCCAAATAGCAGAAGGTGTTGTACACGCAGAGAAGATTAAGGGGAAATGTAAGAGCTTTTACAGTTTCCGGAAGGAACGTGTGACAAAGAAATTGACATCATCACAGCATATTTCGAGAGTAGGGTTTAATGTGGACTTACATTGGCACTGTGTGGCTACCAGACAAGAACAATTTAACTACCGGCCTGTTAGGAAACTATTTGAGAGTGAACTGCTCTTAAAGACCTTAAGAGGACCTGATTTGATTGCCCAACATTCAAGTCTACCACAGCGCCACCTGCACATAATGCATTGCTCTTAATGAACACAAAATAAAGGTGCTTTCAGACCAAGGGGGTAAGCTTTGCTTCAGAACTCGAACCTCCTATGGCGCCATTTTGTTGCTACCTGGCCATCACCTCCCGTTAGCATTCCACTGACTAGCATTCATTTTGGCGCCACTTGACAGCAAATAACTTTACATCTGAAGCGTTTGAAGACTCTATTTGTCCATTGTTTATTTCTAAAGAAACACGACATTGTATAAAAGGCTCCATTACCTTGTACCTCACGTTATGGCTCCGTAGCAGACGTTTTTATAAAAATAGGCTAACAATTGTGTCGCATAGTAGAGGAATTACCGTATAGTACAGGAAAAGCTTGCAGGCAGTTTTGACTTACATGAGCTGTTTAGGTTTAATTACTAATGTTAACTAGCATGTTAGTTAGCAATAATTAGCCTGTGCCTATGTTATCTCCTTAAATATACCTACACTCTCCGTCTCTGTAAGATTGGGAATGATTGAGATTTCTCTTGGCACAGCTACCAGAAGACTTACAACTTTCAGACAGGTTGCTCACATCACATTTACGTTGTCTCTCTCAGTTGGAGGCTGCGCAGTAAAGCTGGCCATCACCGGAAAAGTGCTTCTAATATCCTTCACTGGTCTCCGTCCAGAGACACACGGGATCTGTTGGTCCATTGTATACTGTCTATGTTTCAGACGGTGGCGAGCGGTTGCTGCCGCCTCCATTTTTTTTTCCAAACCTAATTGCAGCCATGCCACCGAGGTCGGCGTCAGTGCAGGGGCAACGAGGCCAGCTGTCATGACCAGCACAGATATTATGATGGTTTCAACTTTCTGCTCACTTGGCATGCCATGTAACCATGGCAACAACAGAAACCACAGCGAGGGAAATGATGGGAGTTGATTTTTTACTGTCCAAGTTCCTTGAATGATACAGCTCTTAACCAGCAGAGAACAGAAGTGCAATGAAGAGAAACGGTACTGGAGCGACATCAGCTCCACAGTCTGATTCTCCGGTCTGGGCCAATAAACAATGTTCATGATATCAGTTAGCAAATAGATCTATCGCTCTATCTATTCTAGGGGTGGGGGGAAAAAAATAAATAAATAAATCGATACAGCATAGTATCACGATATTTTTCGTGGCAATACTGTATCGATACACAGATGCAGAGTATCGATCTTTTATGATATGTGTTGTTCAGTCTGTCTGCTTGACAATCCCATTTTGCAGCAATAAAATTGAAGTGAGATGAACAGTCAGAGAAATGTATATTTTTTAGATAAAACAGATGTTGGCAAAATTTTCCTTTGGGGACATCATTTGAAATTGGCAAAGATTTGAAGTTGGAAAAAAGGTAATACATTGCAATATATCGCAGAATATTGCAACATGTTTAAAATCGCAATAATATCGTATCGTGACATAGGTATCGTGATATCGTATCATGAGGCCTCCCAGCCCTAATATATTCTGTGATTATTAGAGATGCGCCATTTACGGGCTAAATTTAACTGTCACGGCTGCTGTCAAGACACCGCCTCACACACCTCGCTTAACTTGTCATGTGACTGGTCGGCTAAACTTAACTGTCACAACAGTCACAGGACAGCGACGGGTCAGCGGCCGCTGTAATTTCATAAGATATACAAATTTTTGTGCATAACTTTGCATTTGAGTTTCTAAAGGTGCATATTTGGTGGCTTTGCATTTGCACTAACCAAACGCAAAGCACGGACAATCAAACATGACCCCAGTCATCCCCTCTACCCCCTTCTTCACCCTACTTCAAACAGGACACAGATACAGGTGCTTGGCCTGTAGACGAGTCCACTACAGTAAGAGTTTTGTCCCTCCTGCCTTATCATCCCTACATAAAAGCTCCCCAGCGAGGATTGTTATGTGTGTGTTACTTCTATGTTGTATGCTGCCCACAAGGGGTGCCAGTGGAACGGACTGGCAGGGAACTGTGCATTATAGGGTGATTGGGGTGAAGGTGTCTAGGTTTAGTGTATGTATGTATATTTGTGAGGCCCTGGACAGACTGTGAAAACAAATTTCCACAGTAGACAATAAAGATTATCTATCTATCTATCTAAAAATCTACCTACCTACCTACCTATCAAATTCTCTCTTATATCCGTCACATGCTATAACTAGAATAGTTTTTCCAATCATGTTTAAATCCCTCATTTACTGAAGTTGCTTTTAGAGCCTGACTAATAATAGTGTAGGCGAACCGTTAAAATACACATGATACATGTGGATGTCTGTAATGGCAGAAGAAATCTAGGATTCATCGATGTTTTGTTTTCGATGTCTTTTTGTTCTCTTATCTCCAATAATCTCCTGGCTCAGTAGAAACCCAATCCACATTTAATTTACTCAGAGTAGGCCTATTACGGAGTGATTGTTTGTAACCTTGCGTGCTGGATGCTCTGTGGGTTTTTCAGAAGCAGACTGCGAGAGCGGTAAAGGATGCCAAGTTCAAATCTTGCCAAGCAGAAAGTCACAAATTATCGTCCGTGCAATGCTGAAGCGGCTCCGTGCTGATTTCCATTCCGATACGTTGTGGTTTTTATTGCTTATCTATTCCTTGCCCTGGGCAAACATTTTCCCAATAATATTTACAACAGTCATGCTTTGGCGTGTGGGTCTTTTTCCTCTGTCCTTCTTGTAAATGCCGTGTTTGGGCTAGGGGCGACACAGATTATGAACTGAAGGATGTTTTGGTCACTTCCCAGGAGTGCAGCTCCCACGCACCTTGTCACAAGGTAGGAAATCTTCAGATGCTTTAGACGCATTTCCCCCATATGGAGATTCCAATTAGAGTGGCTGGCATTTGGGTAGACCTCATGTAAACTGTGCCAACTAGAAAGTTATTATGATTTAGCCACGCCAGGTTCAACAAAAGTGGAAATGTGTGTATAACCATATAATCACAATGTTGACAGTACCCCGAGTTACACATTACAATCAGTAACATTGGTTGTGGTGATCGGAGTTGCATCATTTTCTCATTGCAGATGTTCAGAGGAAAATGTAAGCTGCATAGCTAACATTGCTGGAAATGTAGAGTAATGTTGTTGTACTGTACATATGTGGGTGTTCACCAGGCTGAAAGGAAAATACAAAGCTCTACTTTACAGACATACAGTCCAAAAGTCAACTACATTGAGGAATTGTTTTTACAGGCAATTTTCTTTTCATCTGGGGAAAGTTTGTTTAGGCACCAGTGTCTCAATTAGGTACTATGTTTTGATATGGTGTGGCTCTAGTAATGTCCTTACTTCAACCATATCCTTTTTCAAATGATTACATGTTTCCAGCGTAGAATAAAGCGCTAGTGCACCTACCTCCTTCCCTAAACCGACTATCTTGTCTTCAGGAACGTGACCGGCCTTTTGATTTCTTTTTTCTGTGTTGTACCTGGGCTGCCAGGTCCTGCTTTAAAGACTCCAATGCAATAGCTTTTGAAGCCTTACTTTCTCACACCCCTGAAAAGCAAAAGTGCTTTGATCTTGGCTTAATTACCAACCTAAATATGTCACTGAAAAGAGAGTATGGCATAACAGCGAGGGAGGGCATGGGAAGTGAAGTCTACATGAACGGTGCACACTTGGCGGAGTCCACAAAGAGCACGACAGGATCAATGGAGCAGCCTGTTGGGTGGAGGTAACATAATCTGGAGGTTCTTTTAAAGGATCGGCCCCAGCCCTTATGATTGACTGTGCACTAACCTCGGGAGAAATGCTAGGGATTTGGCCAGTCAAAACATCACTCTATGATTATAGAGAGAAGAGACGGAGAGGGGAGAAAATGAGGGAGGATATATAGTGCGCAGTATAGCATGAGCATTACATGACTTAACCCCGTACAGAAAGCCCCACTTAAACACAAAAGTGATGTCCTTTGAGACTTGAAACCCATCCGAGGTCTCTGCTTCCTTTAAAGCCATGGTAGCCATTCATGCCAGAGGGCACGGCAACAAAAAAATATTAGGTTCATGTCAGTGCAGAATGAGGCATTTTATGCATAAAGAAGGAAAATCAGAGACTGAAAGTCAACAATGCTCTGAATTCATCACATTTAAAATGTCTCGCAGGAAAAATTCACACTTTTTTCTTTTTTTTGCAAGGACTATCCCTTCAAATCTTGGTCAGCTGTTGGACAGTACATAATGTCAAAAGCATGCTTTCCTGGAACTTTTTCCATTGCTGTCAAACTTTGCCGCCAGACTCGCAACAAGCTTTGAAAAATGAAGAATCCATCCATCACAAACCAGTATGTTTTTAGCTATAGCATACTAGTTGTTAAAGTGCTCATTTTATGCTTTTTGGCTGTTTCCCCCTTTCCTTTATTGTGTTATATATCTTTTTGTGCACATTATAGGTTTACAAAGTGAAAAAGCCCAAAGTCCCCCCCAAAGGGACTTACCATCTCCAACAGAAAACACTGTTCACCAACTGCTCCAAACAGCTCTATTGTAGTCCAGCCTTTACTTCAGAGACAAACGTGGTCACATTGTAACACGTTATAATGCTCGCCTAGCTGCTAGCGTAGTACGCCCTCATACTCTGCTTCTGACTGGCTAGTAGTCCTTACCTAGGTACTGAGCATGTGCAGTACAACAAACATGTTTTTTTTTTTTAATTGAACAGGGTAAACCTATTCTTGTACAACCTTTTAATACAATTATGAACCTGACAATGAGCATTATATTAGTTAGTTATTTAGCTCAGCCAGCTGCAGAAGTGGTTCTATCAGTGGGAAAAAAAGCTATTTTTTAAAACATGGACTGTAATTCAGTTGCGATAGGGAAACCCTCCCAGAAAGTGATTCCAAACATTGTGGAGCCAATATCCTGAGCCAATAATGGTCTTGAGGTACGATTTTATTTGTTTTTAACATGTGTCTGATCATTTATCATCATAATTTATTCTATGCAGGTTGGTTCAAATCCCAAACTGGACATCAATGAACAGGTAAGACTTTGGTCAACAGTTCACATAGAGGACGTCAGGATTTGGCTCGCAAAAAGGAAGCACTCCAATGTTTTTGTAACACGCCTCTTTTAAACTCATGCTTGATATCCAGTAGAATTCTTAAAAGGAGGCCAAGTTAACTTTTCCATTATGGCTTCAGAAAAGTTGTTTTTATCAGATAAATTGCACACATAAGTGTAACCAAGATCTTGAAAGCATACCTGTGATGTTTTCAACCAGTTTGCTCCCTTTAAAGGGGACCTATTATGCTCATTTCCATGTTCATACTTGTATTTTGGCTTTCTACTAAGACATGTTTCCATTCTTTTATTTTTCTCTTACTGAGGTTCTCACAGAAATGTCTTTAACTTATGTTTATCTCATTATTGGAAGCTTCTACCATGTTTAATATCAACAGCTGACATTGAAATACATGATACAGTGGGGGAAATAAGTATTTGACCCCTTGCTGGTTTTGCAGGTTTGCCCACTTACAAAGAATGCAAAAATCTACAATTTTAATCATATGTACATTCTAACAGTGAAAGACAGAATCCCAAAGAAAATTCCAGAAAATCACATCATATGAATTTATTAAAATTGATAACCATCTGATGAGGAAAAACAAGTATTTGACCCCCTGGACAAACAGCATGTTAATATTTTGTATAAAAGCCATTATTGGCCAGCACAGATGTCAAACGGTTTTTATAGTTGGTGACAAGGTTTGTGCACATTTCGGCAGGGATGTTGGCCCACTCCTCCCTGCGGACAGCCTCCAAATCATTCAGGTTCAGAGGTTGTCGCCTGGCAACTCGAATTTTAAGCTCCCTCCAAAGATTTTCAATCGGATTCAGGTCTGGAGACTGGCTAGGCCACTCCAGAACCTTGATGTGCTTCTTCTTCAGCCACTCTTTTGTTGCTTTGGCGGTGTGCTTAGGGTCGTGTTCGTGCTGAAACACCCATCCTCGACCCATCTTCAGCTCTCTCACTGAGGGAAGGAGATGTCGGTCCAGAATTCCACGATACATGGCCCCGTCCATCCTCCCCTCAATACGATGGAGTTGTCCCGTCCCCTTGGCTGAAAAGCACCCCCAAAGCATGATGTTGCCACCACCATGCTTGATGGTGGGGATGGTGTTCTTTGGGTTGTACTCGGTGTTCTTTGCCCTCCAAACACGACGAGTTGAGTTGAGGCCAAAAAGTTCTATTTTGGTCTCATCTGACCACATCACCTTCTTCCAGGCCTCTTCTGAGTCGTCCAGGTGGTGAAGGGCGAACTTCATGCGGGCCTGTACATGTTTCTTCTTGAGCAGGGGGACCTTGCGTGCGCTGCAGGATTTCAATCCATGACGGCGTAGTGTGTTACCAACCGTTTCTTTTGTAACTGTGGTCCCAGCTGCCTTCAGTTGATTCATCAGTTCCCCCTTGTGGTTTTGGGATGATTCCTCACCGTTCGCATGATCAGGGACACCCCACGAGGCAAGATCTTGTGTGGAGGCCCAGACCGAGGGAGGTTGGCGGTGGTGTGGTGCTTCTTCCATTTCCTGATAACTGCACCGACAGTTGATCTTTTCTCTCCAAGTTGCTTTCCGATTCTCTTGTAGCCCATCCCAGCCTTGTGCAGATCAACAATCTTGTGCCCGATGTCCGTAGAAAGCTCTTTGGTCTTGCCCATGGTGGTGATGTTGGATGCTGGTTGTTTGGGTGTTGACAGGTGTCTTTTATACAGGTAACGAGGTGAGGCAGGTGTATTTGATGTAGATAATTGGTTCGGATTGGGGCTGTGTCTTAAAGAAAGACTAACTGGCTTGTAGGAGCCAGAATACTTGCTGTTTGTCCAGGGGGTCAAATACTTGTTTTTCCTCATCAGATGGTTATCAATTTTAATAAATTCATATGATGTGATTTTCTCGAATTTTCTTTGGGATTCTGTCTTTCACTGTTAGAATGTACATATGATTACAATTGTAGATTTTTGCATTCTTTGTAAGTGGGCAAACCTGCAAAATCAGCAAGGGGTCAAATACTTATTTCCCCAACTGTATATATCACAGAAAAAAAAAGGAAAAGCACTAAAAAGGTATTCTAGCAATAGAAATAATTGAAAAACCACAACGCTGCCATGTTTTAAAGAAAAACAAAACCATATTCTGTTATTTTTTTATATTTGGTTACCTGATTTTGTTATATAATAGCCCATTCTGTGTGTGTGCCCTTAGTGCACACTTAGTAGAGCTAGGCGACATGGAGAAAATCAAATATAATTTTCGAACAAATACAGCCATGTCGATATTGCGGCAATATTGTTAGGTTGCCTATTGGTGCTTTCACAAAATATTTACACAATGAGAGTTTTGATAAATAATCATCAGTAATGTGGATATAATGAAAGGCAAATAATAGAACAGCTAGAACAGTCCGGTAAGTTCAGAAAATGAGATCACTTTACTGTAATGCAGCCTTTAAAACCAGGAAAAGAAAACACTTATTAAGCCATATAGCCTAACGATATTACCATATCCAAAATTCAAGATATCCAGCCTCATATCGATGTCGATATATCAATACACACACACACACACACACACACACACACACACACACACACAGCATCTGTCTCCATGAAAATGAAGACAGCTGGTGAAATTCACGAAAGGTTGGTATCTATCTCGTGAACACCTTTACACAATCACACATTAAAAAGGGCTTTAAAAATATTTTATATTCTGAATACAATGTTGTCAGTGTGTTAATGTTGGAGTCCCGACCCGACCGTTAGCAAACAAGCGATTGCGCCTGCTTTAGAAAGTTAACTAGTCGCACGTTTGCGGTAAAATGCAGTTGGGTTGTCGAGGTCAAAACCCTATATGTAGCAGCTGTGGATCAAATAAAGTTATTATAAATCTTACACTGAATGTTTGCTGCCTCAATCCAGAGGAGTATTGAAAAGTATGTTCTGCAACGTGAAAAAGGCAAGTGTTGAGGATGAGGACCAGTCTGAACCGGAGGTATCAGTCCGACACCCCCCCCCCCACGCGCGCTACAAATTTCTTTCTAATCTGTGGGAAACACTGGATGGGATGACTATTGAGCTAATGTGTGCCCCCTCCAGGGACTACCCTCCTCTGACAGGATGAACTGATGAACTGGAGTCCAACCACACAGCCTCTACATTCAACTGTCTCTGGGTGAACTCCTTGTCTATGTGCTCTCTCTTAAAAGCACTTTCCAGACACTTTATAGATGATACTATTAAAATGATAGATTGTCTACTTATAAAAACGTCACATTCCTACTGCGTCAACCCCCGTCCTGTTCGGGGGTATGTCATGTTATATCTGTATCATCAACTCGCTTTAGGAAATGATTGATGTAATGCATGATATACAGCACTGCTGGCTTCAACACCTTGTCAAAGGTTTATAGGTTTATCTGGTTTTACGGTCTGGATGTCTTTTAATTGCAGGTGGATGAAGTCTGTGCTGTGGAGCTAGACTTTAGGATTGTGTCTTTTTCTTCACTGCTTGACATATGGCTGCTGTCACGTTGTGCAGTCTCTAGGAGAAATAACCAGGTGAAGTAAGCAGAGTGTTGAGAGAGAATGGGGAGTGTATTGTGTGTATAAATCAATGTCAGCCATCATACATTTGGAGTCTTTAAGCCAAGATTTGCCTGTGCTAAAATACTGTCTGCAGATGCCTTATATGGGATAAGGAAACTCAGTACATACCGCATTTACAGAACATAAGACACGGTATGTTATCTGGATAAGGACAACTGATCACAATCTTTGTACACATGCAGTTTTCAATATGTGTTCTCGTTATCTTGATTCTGACACATTGTGATCACATTCAAGTCAATATGCAAATTACAACGGCAATTAGGCAGATTTTAACACATTGGTGCATCTCAGGTCAAGGTTAGCCAAAAGCCAAAAGCATGCGTAGGCTTCTTTTTCAACAACCTTGCTAACTTCGCTACCATTACTTATTCTGTGAGAAGATAATCAGTACCAGTTCGAAAAGCTTACTACATGTGTCAAACTCAAGGCCCGCGGGTCAAATCCGGCCCCTTGTAGATTTAGATCCGGCACCGTATATCAATTTGGGTTCACAATACATTTTTGGCCCACCTAGTTGTGCGCCAAACCAAAAACCCAGGAAAGTGTTTTTTTAAACTGCAATTACGTGACATTCAAAGCAGAATATGGCAGATGTGCCGACTTGGAGACTCAGAAATTCCCCCAGAAGGAACTCCTTTGATGACTTTTGTAGGGCTTTGTGTCAACAAAAATGCGACCAAAAATGTACAAAAATGTCGGGAAAAGCAACAGATTTACCAAAAGGTGACGAATGTCTGATAAAGCCACAAAAACGTCGGAAAAAACAACAAAAATTAGGAAAAAAGCTATCAGAATGTTAAAAAAGAAAAGTGACATGCAGTAACAAAAGCACGTCAATAAATTCGACATGTCCGACCCTTGGTGGGATTCTCTTTTTCCAGTGTGGCCCCTAGTGAAAATGAGTTTGACACCCCTGGCTTACTAGGACTAGTAATAGCTCTCTAAAAAAACTTGTTGTGGTGATGAATATATGGGCTTTACTTCCTTTTCCTTTGCTAAGGAAGGGGTTGTTCTGAGCTCTCTGAGAGGCCACTTGATAAAGCAGAAGAGGCACAGTTAGGTACACTTTCAACTTGTTAAGAATCGTTTCTTCTTACAATTCAAATTCTGCTAGGACTATACCTTACAGCATATTAATAAGAAAAGAAATGCAACAGGGTAGCGAGGACGTACCAGTGCTTCAGTGGCATGGACAGCAACATACAGCCAAACTGGTAGGGAGAGCTAACCGAGAGCTACTGTCAAGACTCTACTGTTTCTAGGCTGCAGAGACAGGGGAGTCTGCTGGAGCTTTTACAGCCACTTGAAGAACGTTTAGGTCTCTTTTAGAGACTTGGTGTGTGGGCACCTGTGTTGTAGTTGAGCTAGGGGATCTACTCTCCGGTATGCGCCTGTAGGGGAGTCAGTATACAGCTATAGTCAGGCTGTTTATTGAAGTGAAGGTATTCTGGCGCAGCGGGAGTACTAGTGCTGGGATAAAGCCTGAAGATGTGCAGGATGTCCCGTTCTGCTACCTCTGCTCTCTATTTTGCAAGAGCACCGTTGCTGCCTCTGAGGCTTAGCGCCGCCCAGTACGGTTGTGATTGGTTCAAAGAAATACAAACAAGCCAGAGCTTCTTTTTTTTTTTTTTTTTTGTTCTCTCTCCTATCCCAGAGAAGACAAGTGGTGTAGCCGGACCATACTCCCATCTTACGATTTATCCAGATTTCTTGTCAAGCTCTAAATATCGTCTTTACTGCCACTACACAGGAATAAATCTCGCTCATGTATCGTCTTCCGATATCGCTCATCAGGCTTGCTAATGCTAACTCGGCAAGTAGCTAGAGTATGTGTGAGAGGGACAAACTGGGGCTACAGTGAGCCAGTGTTTAGATATTAGACCTCCGAGTCTTGCCAATGTCATCACAGTGCCAAGCAGACACACACAAGCTCATTTTGAGCAGAAAAGGCTATTTTTTCACACAATATGTGAATGGAAAAATGATCTGTAGTAACATCATAGGCAAAACAAAAATCTATGCACACTTTGCATTATTCTGTTGACAACTCCAACTAAAGGTCCACTAAGACTTTTAGCTGGGGATTTCAACCGTATCACATGGAGTGTGCTCCGTTGTCATGGAGATTATGGTGCCTTTAAAAAAAAGAAGTCCTCAAAATGTTTTGGATTAAATTATAACAATTACTAGGGATGTCTACAGATCCATTTCCCTGATAACTGGCAAACTCCATTGGCTGATGAAGACTGTGAAACTGGAAAAAGTGGACCTTGACTCAAGCTCGCTCTGTCAAATTCTGTTTAATGGCTTTCTCTTCGGCTGTGAAGAACTAAACTATTATTATTTTAAGATCTGGGAGAATTTTCTTGGACTGCACGGACCCTGAGAAGGCCCAAAGACTGATTTCAACACTCCGGGATCTGGCCTGAAGAAAGGTCCGTAGGAACCACTGCAGCCGGAGTATTTCATTTCATTGACCAAACGTATATATACGCCATGTATGTGTCTAGGGATAAGCTCCTTATCCCTTTGGGTTTTATTTTATTCTATTTGTCTTGAATGTTTTCATTAAAATCTCCAAATTTCAATAACAAAACATAACTTTTTACAGTTGTACATCTGAGAAAATATGCATGTTTGTGACTTGTGTAATACTTCTCAATAAAGAAGTTACTAACACAGGCTACAAATTCTTGTAATGGTGGTGAACGTCCATATGCTGTCACAGTACACGCAATATTAAACATTTAAAGACTGTTATTAATGTCAATAATAATCTCCACGTGCCGAAGTTCGGATAATTACTCTCTGTCACGACGATCTTTGTTGCCTTGTCACACTCAGCAGATTGAATACAACTCATGACATTTTCCCCCACTGCATATTTCATGTAATGAGAAGGAGAGACTCTGATCTGGGTGTCGTCTGTGTAAACAAACTGTGCATGGGAGTACTTTGTTAGCCAACATCACTCCCCAGTGCTGCTGATGTAAGCTATTTACCAAATGTTCCAGGCTCCCTGCTCGCATCTGTTTAGCCTTCAACGTGACCACATGACAGAGAGTCAATATTATTCAATATTCCTTCAAATGACTGTAATTTCAGTGTAATGATAATATGCAGTCGGCAACAGCCTTCATTTGGGCTTGGGATTTTTCCTTGTCCTTGAAGCTTTAAATCACGTGGGAATCAATAACCCCAGTCCCACTGTATTCACATACGATTTACAATAAGTTGATTTGTTTAGCTCCACTTTCCCAGTTACTCAGCTTTCTTCTCTACTTAGAAATGGGTTTTTAAGTTGCGTAGGTAAACCCATCCTTTCCATTTCTTGCTCAATCAAAATGTTTGTACACACCCATTGGTGCATAGATAAAGTGATTTAAGAACTAAGCAAGGACACCGGGACAGATGCAACCAGTCAACACATTAAATGACAAGACATCTTTGACTTATCGCAAGTGGTATCGAGGGATAGATGTGTGTGTGTGTAGGTGTGTGTGTGTGTGTGTGTGTGTGTGTGTGTGTGTGTGTGTGTGTGTGTGCATGCGTGTGTGTGTGTGTGTTGAAAGGTTAAATATATGGTGCTGTTAAGAAATACAGAATGTGGGGGAGCACAGGGCGTCTGGACTGGGAGAATTTAGGAGTTGGTGAAGGGGGAGGGGAGCAGGAAATGTTATGGGTGGTGGAACAGGAGGAGTAGGGCAACAAGGGCGATGTTTGGGAACAAGGCTGGGGAGGGTGGTGCCACGCTTTCCTTTTCCTTTTATTAGGGAGTGGGCATCTCTCCCTTATGAGACGATACGTATCTAGATACATGGGCTTCGATACGGTTCGGGGACGATACATTTAAGTATGGAACGATTCAGTGCGATTCGATGAGCTATGATTTAATCTGATACACAGTTAATATTCATATATTTCCCATTATAAATTAAAATAAGCCAGTTCTATAAAAGAAGCCTTGCCTACTTTCACATAAATATATATTTTGGAAAAAGGAACAGTTAATAGTAAAGCTAGAACATGCCAATAGTATAGCTGCAACTTAATTAGCTAGCCACTTATAACCAAACAACATCCACATCAGCTTCATATTAAATGAAACAGCCTCCTTGCTGCTGTTATCTTAGAGACAGTATCACCAACTCAGGTCCACGTTACACAGCCATTGTGAGCACTCCAATAATAATGTATTACGTGAGTACATGTACGAGCACAATATAATACTGTTGTGAGCGTTAGCATGCGGCTAGCAGACTTTAATGCTAATGTTACTGAACATCTTAAAAAAATAATAGAGTATGTTCTAGACCTGCTCTATACGAAAAAGTGTCTTGAGATAACTAGATAACTGTTAGCTAAACTAACATTAGCTTAACTGTGGAGGCTAACGGCAGACCACTACAATCAGCTAGCGGTTAGCCAAATTAACCGTTAGCTAAACTAACCTTAGCTTCCCGGTGGAGGCTAACGGCAGACCGCTATAATCACCTAGCGGTCCGCCAAATTAGCTATTAGCTAAACTAACGTTAGCGTGGGAACAGATTGGGTAGTGTCGTAAATCCTTGT
This sequence comes from Perca flavescens, assembly GCF_004354835.1. NCBI lineage: Eukaryota > Metazoa > Chordata > Actinopteri > Perciformes > Percidae > Perca > Perca flavescens. Next base: position 32,234,942 of record NC_041341.1, read on the forward strand.
ACCACAGCGCATGCGTGAACATCAGATTGTGCAGGTGGAACGGATCGGGTACTGACAGCCAGCAGACTTCGGACAGGGCCAGGCCAGCGGTTTCATCCCATTTACAGTTGTTGTGCTAAGCTAAGCTAACCCTCTCCTGGCTCTGATAAATGATGAGCATTCATGAATAGGGTGTCTTTTTTCCTTACTGTGATTTGCCCGTGTTATCTTAATTTGAAGTGTGTAAGACCCAATTTATGTACATGGATTCAAGATTTTCCTCATCCTCTAACTTAATACAATATAATGCTGAAAGTAGGTGATGTAGATTCTAATGTATGGGATAATACATGTTGATATTAGTATGGCTGATGTATCACTGTTTTTCCATTTCATGTACTTTTTCCATGTACTTTTTGATCAGTTTTTTGTCAATTGTTCCTGGATGTTTTATAACCCTCATTGGATGAAGCACACCTGTCATCATAGAGCTTGTCGGCCCTTTTTGTGTGCGTGCTGTACGAGTATAGGTGTGGTTTCCATTTTTTAAACATTTTGACCTGACAAACATCCCTGTAGGATTGAAATGTCATCATTAAACTTTTTGTGGCTAGGAGTAAGTGTGCAGGTCAGGGGCGTTGCTAGACATAAAGCTCTCCTGGGGCACAGGCCCCCCAAAGAAATTCTGAATGCCTGCTTTGTGTATGAACTGTGCTATACATACTGCCCTTGCTTGGCCCACTATTACCACCAGTTATATTCTGCTGCTGAAATTGAAACAACTGGGCTTATTCTGCAATAATAAAAATGAACCCAAAATGCAATAACAAACCTATACAAAATGCACTTTATGATGCAAGGAAAATATCTCCAAGAGGGAAAGCCATTTCGGACATCTTTACAGACACCAACTGACAGAGGACATAGTTATTTATAAAACTTTTGTATTACAAGTATAACTACATAACAAAATACACAAATTTATATTTCAATACATTTTACGAATGCTGCTTTTGTAATGGTCATAATTTCCTCTATTTATTTCAAGCTTATATAAAAACATCTGCTTATCTAACTGTATTTATTTAATTTTCTAAACTACATTTTACAAGACAACATTTGAACACATCATGTTATGTTTTTTTTTAATTAACTTTGCCCAATAGTCATTTTTACGGAATAGACCATGAACACATCTCCACGTTACCTCCGCTAACGTTAGCGTTAGTACCATTACTTAGCTAGACAAGCACGAAGTGTGCTGCCTCACTGCAGATAAAGTTTACTAGCTCACCTCTGGTTTTTGGTCAAAATAAATCCTTAATTCACTGCGTTAGATGTGAAAAATATGCCGGCTTTACACAGTGGTTTTACACATGAGATTTAATTGGGGCACGTGCCCTAGTAAAAGGGGTCTAGCGACGCCTCTGGTGCAGGTGATACCTTTTCCTAATTGATTTTCTGATAGCCTTGCACCTATGTGATGCATAACTCTCCTTCAACTAAGAAAACATAAGCAACATTTAAAATGTTAAAGGGCAACTATTATATAGCATTTTCAGGATAAAAACACCTTATTTTTCTCATTCTGTCCATGGCTGATGCACCTGTATTCACCCTCTGTATAAGATGCTCTGTAGGAGCGCCCGTCTCTTTCAGCCACACCCCCCGACAAAGCCCAGTCTGCTCCGATTGGCCAGATTGTTTCCTGGAATCTGCGCTCCGCTCCACTGCAACCTCCGCGTTTTTTTTTTTTTTAAACTAGTTTAATCTGGAGCTACTGCAACGGAGTATATAGCAGGACTTGTACCGTGAAAAATCACCAATAAAGGCTTCTAAACCAAATACTACACCACAGGACCTGTCCCAGCAGTCAAGTGACGTGAAATTGCAGAGAAATTACCAACATTGGCCGCCAAGATTATATCAGCTATCTCACGTTAGCATGCGGCCATCAAAAATCGCAGATAAAGGCTTCTGAACCAAACACTAACCAGACATGTTTTAGCATGTCACAAATTGGTAGCCAAGATGACATTGTTTACTGCTGTTGGCATGTAGCTACTATAGTTAGCAGGGGACGCTAATAGAATAAAGCAGCACTTTCTACAGTAAAAAAAAAAAATGCAGATAAATGCTTTTAAACCAAATACTACATAATAACCAGAAATGTTTCAGGAGTAATGTGACCTGGAATTGGGGAGGATTTAACAACACTGGCAGCCAAGATGACATATTTTACTGCCATTAGCATGTAGCTACATGCGAAAATGTTAACACTAAAAAAAAAAAAAAAAAAAAAAAAAAACACTCCAGTCTTGACTAACCTGGAACAGATGACCAATCATAGAAGGCCGGCTTAGAGTTGCATAAGACTTAGCCAAGAGTAGAAACAAGCGTTCACCTCATAGGGATTTTTCTAAAATAGTTTTACCTTATTATAGGGCTGGACAATATATTGATTTTATATCAATATCGTGATATGTGACTAAATGTCTTAGATTTTGGATATTGTAATATCGTAATATGACATTTGTGTCATATTACGATTTTACAATATGACATAAGTGGTGTCTTTTCCTGGTATTAAAGGCTGCATCACAGTAAAGTGATGTCATTTTCTGAACTTACCAGACTCTTGTAACTGTTCTATTATTTGCCTTTACCCACTTCATTATTATATCCACGTTACTGATGATTATTTATCACAAACCTGATTGTGTAAATATTTTGGGAAACTAATAATTGTCAACCCTACAATATCTTTGCAATATCGATATTGAACCATTTGGTCAAAAATATGGTGATATTTGATTTTCTCCATAATCGCCCAGCCCTACCTTATTATTTGAAGTTTCGGTCACATTTAACATGAAAATCTGACATAACATTGTAGACAACAGATAATACAGAAAAGCATAATATGTCCACTTTAAGGTAGTCCTTTAACACATCTTTGATACGCCACAGTTAACATAGCCCTTCTGCCCTTTTATAGGAACAACCTTCTCATCTATTATGACTGCTCTATTCCACTTTCTCTTTGTTTTGTCTTCTGAAAACCCATCTTTCATCCTCCATTTGTTTTCACACTTTTTCTGAGCGTTCCCACCTCACTTTCCCTTTCTTGTTCAGTTCCAATTCATTAAACATTTTTGGCGCTGGATGAACTTACTTTTCCATTACCGTACCATTAATCACATCAGTCGTTCTTTCTCCCCACCGGCATGTGGACACCCCCGCCCCCTCCCCTCCCAATATAATTAGTCTTGTTTGACAGTTGTTATCTTGGAAAACGGCAGTAACGGCAAGTGCCACACGGAAAAGCACATGAAAGGGAGAGGAAAATTGAACGACTACCATCTGAACGCACGCGCTGAATTGCACCGACCCGTGACCCATCAAGGGATGGGTGCAAAGTCTGTGAAAGTTTTGAGCCCTTGTAAAAACAGGGCAGAGCGGATGAGGGAGCAGCTCAGCAGTTGGTCACATTTTGCAAGGCTTTGGATCCGCTGCTGTAGTGGACACTTAAAACAAATGAAACGCCTGTGAGTCATCCTGGCCCGTGGATAGTTAATGGTGCAGGGAACACTAGCAATCTGAAACGGTCCTTGTGAGTGAGTGGTCTGTGTGTGTGTGTATATGCACGTATATTTGAATGTGTTTTTCTGTGATTGTAAGCCAAGTGTTGTGACAATGAAATTAAATACCAGTGGAATGAAATGATGCATTTTTCCTGAGACCCTGCTGAGGTATCCCACCTTAGCTCTTGACCCTAGTTTGGAAATCAATGGGTTGCTACATGTTGGAGTTCCAGTAAAACTAGAGTGATACAAGAAATATATATTTTTTTATAGCATCAGGTCAATTACATTAATTTTACCTGATGTGTTAAATAGTCCAAACCTATGTGGTGCACTGGGTTCAACAAGGACATGCGGATATGCGGAAATGCTTTGACTGAGGTCCATGTGGAATGAGGCAATGCTATTCAGACTGGAGGCGGACCATATGCTACGCTGTGCGTCATTGTAGGCTAGCATGTCACATTTATAATGCAAACACTTCCTTGGGCACACATGCAAAATGCATGGTTATAGGAACACCGAGAAAAGACTATAGGACACATTGTTTTGTTGAGGTGCTGTTAAGGCCACTAAAGGGCAAGCATCTTTAATTGAGGAACAGTTACACAAGAAATGGCACTTCTTGGGTGTCTGACCTTTGCGTAAGAGGTTGATGAGTTGCGGTCTCAAATAACGATACTCTACACTTTAAGTCACCAACAGACAATTGCCGTTCGTGATGTCATGGTCCGAAATTAGCACCATCCACTAGCGAAATGCTGTTAAAATATCCAAGTGGCTGGTAGATTTGCTTCCCTCACCAGCCAAAATGGTAGTCTATTGAGTGTTAAAATTACAATAACATTCACTAGCCATTTGGCTAGTGGACAAAAAAGTAAATTTTGATTTGAAATCCTAATAAAAGTGCTTCTACAGATTTGTTATTCATCCATATTTAAATTAAATGTTGCTTTTAATTCCAGTTTTCTGCTTTTATGTTAAGTTACATGGCATTGGCGGACACCTTACTTGGAAATAAAAATAAAAAAATGTATTATCTAATTTAACAATAACACTTGGCTTTTTTCTTTTCTGCTTGGCTTAGACATTAACAGCAATGTATATAACATGAGCAAACCTCCACTGAAGTAGCCATGTAGTTCATGTGCAGGATAGAAGGACCGACTTGTTATGTGCCGGGTAAAAGCTGAGCCAGACGGGTGCGGTGTTTCCATAATACTGCCACATTTTCACGGAGACTGAAGGCGACTGCATAGCAGGGCCACCCATGTTGTGCCGTGCCGAGGCTTGTGCAGTACAGTAAACATGGCAGGGGCCTTTTGGACAGGCTTTTCAAGCCCCTGGCCAAGCTGTCTGTAGTGGATGCCAACCAGAACTGACTGAAAAAGAGGCACAGTGTCCTATAAGTTAGCCTGCCAGTGTATTCCAAGGGCTTGCCCAAGTGGATGAAATATTCACAGCACTGCCAATGGAGATGAAAGCAACGGTGGACGCGTCATTAATTTGTCATGTTGTCCAGAGGAAACCTTCTTTTCGGTTTGCCTTAAGAGGTCCCAACATGAGATTGTGATGGATTTTCCCAATAAAGAAAAAAAATAGGAAGGGCAGTGCAGCTCTAATTCTCTTAAGAATAATAATAATAATAATAATGATGAAATACACTGGTGATTCTCACTTAATACAGAACTAAGTGAATCATATATGTCTGACAAAACCCAATCATAACCAGACCTTGTATTTAGCAACAGCTAAAAACAGAGCCAGCCATTTTCACTTGAACATGAAACTAAAGTTTAGCAATTGTTGAAACTAGGAATTTACCTACAGTAACTTTGAATAAAGATTGAAACATTGATTATGAAGGCCTATGAACCCATCAGCTCCAGAGCTCCTATTGGCCATCTTTCCTGTTGCCACTGCCACCCAGTCAGCGTGGGAACCCACACAAGCTCCACACTCATGTAATTTCCTGCCTTTTGTAAACACTCCACCGGGAACTAGATATTACACTATACAATCGTAAATATATTGGTCACTGTTCTCGTCAGAATCTCTGTGAGTAAAGGAAGCTGCAACACATCATAATAAAGCTCTATTTAAGAAAAAACACTGTAATTGCAGGTATCGTTTCCTATTTCCCAGTCATTACTCATTTCTGAATGGAGTGTGAATGTTCTCATTGTGTTCTTGTAGGTTTTGTGCCAGGTGCCAGCCTCCCAATTCCTCCAAACACACATTTGAAGGTTCTATATATTGGCTTGTCTGAGTTGTATGTGACATGTAAAGTATGGTATGCAACAAGTAAATAATGTAGCGTGTGGCTATATCATATGTACGTGATAAATTATGTAAAGCTGTTATAGATATGTACCGTTATTTATTTATTTTTGATGTCAATGGTGAATGGTCTTATTAGTGTCTTTATGCTACTTACACTGGAGCCAAAAGCATTAAAAAAAGTAACCTTTAGTTTGGAACTACTTGCATGTTAAAATGATTAAAACATTTTTAATGAATGTCAAATGGATCCTCATATTTTCTGAATTATGACACCGTATGGAGCAGAGTTGGTCTTGTACTTGAAATATTTCCATGCCTTTGCTGTTACAAGTATTTCCTTTTTCCTTCATCTTGCCCTTAAAACAGAGCCTTTACTCTGGAAAGTGTCTATTCTGGGGTGGGCCCAAACTAAGGCAGAGGCCCCTGGGACAACAAGCCTTGTGCACGCCTCTGAAATGCAGTAGCATTTTCTCCAGGCAACCAAAAGCCTATTTAGCGCATTCGCCGTGAAACAGGAAGTTGATGTAATTCGGACGTACATTGTCCATTCTGCTCAGAATTTCTCATGCATGATAAGAGTCCAGACCTGAGGACACATACATGCTAATATTAACCTCATAGTCAAAACGCCACCTACTGGCAACAGGAAATCAACCTTTTTGGGAACAAAAATTATCTGATGTGTGGTGAATTCAAAACATGACTATAAATTGTGTATTTTTAGGAATACTTTTTCTGTTAATTAAGCATGTGACCTGTTTTGACCGCGCCCCCCCCCATTCAAAGAATTGTAATCAAGAATTGTTAAGAGCCGGAGTTGCTAAAAAGAGTCAGAATCAGAACTGTTAAAATTCAAATGATGCCCAACGCTACCTGTCACATCAAGTTTACCAAAGAAAAGCAAGCCGGCCTCCTTTTACTAAAGATAGTAAACCGGTGTTTACTATGCGTTTAATATTGAGCCATTAGGATTCTGAAAGAAAAAAAAAGGAGAACAGTGTTCTGGCATTAAACCGAACAAAATACAGTCAATTAGCAAATGTAATTTAAATGTCGTTAAAACGTATAACCGAGAAAGTTAGCTAGCTACCTCATTTTCCAGTGTTGCTAATTATACCAGCTACCATGCTTTTGTAAGACTTCTTAGCTAGCAGGGATGGATGGTAGATTGGCTGTTTAGCAGCACATTTAGCATCACGGAAGAAGTTTGGTGGGAAATTTTAAGACAGATATTAACCCATTCACCTGCATGAAGGAAAAGAGAACAATCAGCCTGTGTTTCTGTCTCTTTGTGGCCTTGCTCTGCTAGCTTGCGACTACGCTCATGATTGTGGCCCGCAGGCAGGCCGTGATTAACATTTACAACAAATTTATATAATGTAAGGAAATTAGTTTTTATTTAGCAACTCTGGAAAGTGCCCTCTTTTTGTCCTCTGATTTCTGCTTCATATTCTTTTACACTTCTAAGTTTGGTGACATGAATATTTCAAACCCTGTTGTGGATTAATTTGCACAATTACAGCAATAGTGCTTAAAAAAAGGAAAAGCGCTGCCCATTTCAACCTAGTCAAGAGTACTGTGGTTAACTCTAAAGTGCATTCCACAAACTTAATAACCACGATTTTGTGACAACCAGTGGTGACATGGTTTCTTAATTAACTAATGTTATGTAGGTCATAAAGTAGCTTTTGTCTTATGCTTGCATGTCAAACCCCCAAAACAGCTGCCTGCAGCTTTATATTGCTTTTGACACTACTCTCTCTCGCCGGTTTTAATTATAAATCCAAGTCATCCATAACATGCACCAGAGTCCAGAAACAAGAGTAGACCTCTCATTATTAACTGTACTGTGTGACACCTCCACAACTCATTTCCTTACAATAGCTTTTTTTTTTGTGGGCAGATTTATTGGATTGGAATTCTCAAACAGAAATACTGAAAGGGCACGGCTTAGTCATAGGGATTAAGCTTCTCAAAATTGTGACTGTTTAACACAAGTTCATGTTCTTAAAGTCGCTGACGCAGCAGTGGGAATTTGCAATGTCTTAGACCAGGGGTCCGTTTCAGAAAGCAGGTTTAGTGAAAACTCTGAGTTTGTTAACCCTGAGATGAGGGAAACTCAGAGAAAAAATTCCTTCGGGATGAATAAAGTATCTATCTATCTATCTATCTATCCATCTATCCATCCATCTATCCATCCATCTATCCATCCATCTTTTCCTCATTCATTCATTCAGTCTGTATCCGGCGCATTTTAGCGCAGTTTGTTATCTGCATGAATCAAAAACCAGGGTTGGTTTATTAACCGTGTTAGGCAGACTATAAAACTTTTTTTTCTCAAAACATGGCATTTCCTTTTGTCGACGATCCCGTTGATGAAGAAGCTGAATTACTTCGCAGGGTGTTAAACATACGTCGGGAGATGATATCGAGGCCCCGACGCATTTTAATTTCCAGATAACTTCCTATTTGAGCGGTATGGTTTTTCTTCCCAGTCTATAAGTTATGCAGCCTACATAACCTTATCAGTCCTCATATCGCTAACGTCACCCATCGTGGACATGCTCTACATCCCAGCAGATTATTTGTGTCACATTACGTTTTTTTTGTTGTTGCAAATGGCAGTTTTCTTTACAATGTTGGTGATGCGGAGTATATTAGTAAAGCCACTGGCAAAAACTGCGCCGTCAGAAGAGTGTGACTCTGTTTTAAATGTTTTTGTAGTGTTCCCTGGACCCAAACCAGTTACAGCCATTACAAAGGAGTTCCACAGCATTGCAGGTAAATGATGTAAACCCAATACATCCATGTGTACCCTTTGAAATAAAAGATTATGAATTATAATTCTGTTAATGATGGTGCTGGAGCCTCAGAATGGGATTAGTAGGCCTAGGACTTTTTTTTGCCCGCAGGATTGCACCTAAATGAAATAGATTATAAATTCAATGTCGAAGAAAAGACAAATGGCTGATGATAGCTTGTTTATGTGTAAAGTTATGGCAATGTAAGCAATCACACCTACAGGGCCATGCATTTACAGAAGCAGAGATGTGCCTCACTTTCCTACAACGTCCGGTTTTGACAATGATTTATGGATTAAACGGCCTTTTTTAGACTGCCAGCCCAAATTCTTTTTGTTTTTTATTTATTCATTTATTTTGGCATATCCAGATAGTATCCAGATTTTTTTTAGAAAGGCTAGACAGCAAATAAAAAGTCATGGAATTTTTGTAAAATGGATCCAAACCACATTTAGAGGTGGTTTGAAATGAGTGTCTCAGTCCAGAGGCTCTGGCTGCTCAAAACGGATTTCAAGGTGTCTATTTGCGTCACTCACAACTCGACCCACAACAACAACGTCAAATCCAGAGTAATCTCGCATTGCCAGACCTTCCTCCACAGTGCTGAGAAGGAGGGTCTGGCTAGTCCACACAGCATTCTGGGATGGGAGAAAACATGTGCTCTGGTTTATTGGCATTTCTTTAAACCAATTACAATTGTCATGGGTGAACGCCAAGCACCAGAAAGAGCCACAGTCCCGCTGCAAAATAGTCTCAGGAAGGAACTTGTTTTGGTGGAACATGTGTACGTTCAAAAGTAGTTTTAGTCGTGCAACAGAAAACTCAGATTGGACAGATAGTCTAGCTAGCTGTCTGGATTTACCCTGCAGAGATCTGAGGAGCAGTTAACCATAGTCCTCAGAAATCCACCAGAGTTTAGAACGCCAACACAAAGAAAGAGGAAGGTGACCGACATCCGGCCAAAAGGAGGGACATCTGGTGGAATTTGCGGTGGCACCGGAGCAATCCCGGGAGTGGAACGTTGTGGATATAGACTAAATCCAGAGTGACGCCAGTGCTGAGCAGAATGCCTGCTGCTTGTAGCAGAGTGCTATAGAGGGCAACATGGAGGAGAACAAGCCCTGGATAGACACAGAAACAAACTGTCTGCAACACGACTTGACAACTGTTAGGAGGGCGAAATGGTGGACCGCCATTTATCATGCTTTCGCGTTGGAAAGCTATAGCTACATAGTTACGGACGCCTAAATCGTTACCACAGCAGCCCATGCAGATGGGTAGGTGATGTCTGGACACACAAATACAATGTGATCACTTGCAAACTAGTCTGGATCAATGGAAGTACATTTCCAGGATAAAGTCTGACATGTGGCACGTGGCTCCCGAGACTACTTTGCAGAACAGCCGTTGCTGTATGCGGAATAGACGATTGTGATTGGTTAAAAGAAATCCAAATAACCCAGAGCGTTTTTGTTCTCCTACCATCTGTGGTGTAGCCAGACCTCACTCCACAGCGCCGTGGAGATAGAGCTGGTAATGCGAGACTACGAGTTGAGAAACAAATTGGATTTGCCTGCAGTCTGAGGGTAGCCTTGGTTGGTTCAGCATCTCGCTTCATTTTCAGTTTACCTTACACCGTGTCAAAGAAAGTGTGAAAAAACCAAATGAAAAACAAAAAGTTCATGACACAAAAGATGCCAACACCCTCAGTCCTGTTGCAGATTCATTCAGGCTTGAATTACGGCTCGATTTTTCCATGAGATAACATCAACTCACATCATGATGTATGTCTGTTGCTCTTGTCAACCATATACATAGCTGGGCTCGGAAAACTTGTGTATGTGATGCACCTGTAACAGCAGTTGCATGGTTGACTTCTCATGTGAAAAGAGGGTCACATCACTCATCTACAGACAGTATGGCTTGTGGTGGCTGCTCCAGTTAAAGTTTTTCTAGCTGGATACATTTCTATGTATTTTTTTTGTTTTTCAGTTTAGAGTTATTTAATCACCTTTTTTATTGTTCAGAATTTTAGTGGAGGAAATGTCAAATTGCTAAGTTAAATGCATTACATGTCTAAAATGGCACTTTGTATAGTAATGTTCCGCTCCTGCTACTTCAAGCATTTAAAACATCTAAGTATAAACATCAGCCTCAATCCCAAGCATCAGGGTGGAGCTGATTGTGGGGGGGGGGGTGCAAATCATGCAAGTATAGTGCTGTCAGAATGGTACAGACAGCATTCATCACATTCCTCAGGAGATGCCACAGTCGTCAGACCAGCACGCCTTAAATACAGCGGAGCTGAACCTGGTGCAGCCAAACCAAGGAAATCAGAGCCGACTGGGGCACTGACAGAGGTGAAAAATACTGTTAAATGAACAGAATTCTTACCATGCAATCAACTGATGAATATCTGCGTTGATAGATGCAATTGCACACATTTCAGCAGCAAATTAAACAGCACATGGTAGTATGGAATGTACTTACATTAAAGTTTCCTATTCTGTATAGGTTCCAGGTTGGTATTGCAGGAGTAAGGGTTTCATTCCAGAATGAGATATACTGCACTTAGCATTTTAGCAACCGTTGAATAAGTTGCCCTCTCTCACAAAATAATGCATGTACTTGAGACTCATACATATCTCTCACTATGGTATTTAAGAACAAAAACTAAACTTTATTTCCAAGTGCTGAGATAAATTTACCTTGCTGTGTGCTTTACATACAGCTGGGACATTGAACTAATTTGCGTGCACAGCTTGCGTTTGAGGTTATCCAGGTGTTTATTTCTCTAATTTCACTTTACACATGCACTCCATCCCTGAAACTATCTAGAGATTACCCAGAGGAGCTTGTATGTGACAACGCAAATGTTAGAATTAGTTTAACCGAACATTAAATGGACTTTACCCTGCGAGCTCCCTGGTGCAATGTCTGTGTAATTCCCAATTGAGCCTATGTGTGAATAGGGCCAGTAATTGTCTGGAAAGAAGCCAGCGAGTGGGCGTGTTTCTGACGTTTCTATCACGTGGCTTGTGCGAAACCAGAAGAAAACAAACATCAGAAGCTAAACTTGTGACGGTTAGGGCCGACGCCAAAATCGTCAAACAAATTCAAGAAAGGCGAAAGACTGGCTACGTGACCGTTGTGTAATCTGTGTCATGCCTCCTGTACACGCCCAAACCAAACTGACCATTTCCAGTAAGTGAGAACACGTCCGACACAGGCAATATCCTGTTGTGTGCTACATGTGAGAAAGGAAAACATCTGACTGTGTCCGGACATGATTCGTCAGACATTATCCAGAGTTGATATCAGAAAACACACTTAATGTGGCTGCTTTTTCATTAAGTTAGCAATGTCTGTTCTTCCATAACTATTTCTTTTGAATAGAGCCCAACCTATAAAAGGATTTTTAAGGCTGATACCTATACAAATATTTGATGATTTTAAAATCCGATATTCCGATATATCGGCCGAAATATATTTGAAAAAAAATCCAGAAATGCGTAAAAAAAAACATAAACAGATTTCCTTAACATTAGCTATTGGTAGTTATTTATGAGTCCTCACTAAAATAATATGATAATGCAGTTTAAAAATAATAGTTTGTTTTATTGTCTCAACAGATCAGAGGAACATCAAAATATATTAAAGTTCTGATTAATAAAATGTATAAAAATACAAACTTAAGATATGAAACTTAAAGTCCTTTGAACAAAAACACACTAACAAAAAATCTGTGTTGCCAACAGGGACTTTGTAGAGCACCCTCTTGTGGACAAACTATACAACGCCAACACTCAGAACATGGTTGAAGGGGGTTTTGTCCGTTTTATTTTTTTTTTTTAATATTCAATTATCAGAATCATTTGTCATTATAAATGGTTTGGATGAATGAATATTTAAAAAAAAAAAAAAAACAGTTTAGATTAATAAGCATACACAGTGTGGTCGTCAAAGTGTAATAGGTTGATCTCAATGCTGAGTTTTTTAAAGTCCATCATTTATGGCTACTGTAAACAACGTTTCAATAAAAAAAATAAAAAAAAATAAAAAGACATTGGGAGGTGTCAATCTGACAAAAATCCAAAGATCTGCTGCTTTCCAAATCTCAGCCTTTCATCTTAACATAGTTTGTCAGTACGGGACATTCCCAAGAATTTCAAATAGATATATAACCTAAAAAAAAAAAAAAAAAAAATAGCAGTACTGTAAAAACATGGAATGGCTTTTCTGCCATCATGGATGGGGATCAGACATGTGGTTTGTAAAAGAAAACAACAAAGAGAATGTTGCATGTGCGGTAAGTCCAGCTCTAAGACCTGTTATTGAGGAACTGAACGTACAAGTCTTTTTCACATTTCATTTTTGACATTTTGTCTCTCTTTTGCTGTTCCTGTCTGCCACTGGGGCAAAACACCAGCAGGAGAGGGATTGTGTTTGACTATGGTGGACCAAAACCCAGACTACTGACCAATACGTGTTTTAAATCAAGACTCAAAAGGATCAGATTTAAAGTGATGGAGTGGAGAATGGAAGTAGGCAGAGCCCTGTGGGTTGGCAGCCATACTGAGTTGTGAATGATTGTAACCAGAGGACAGCCAACTGGATGGCATCTGTGGTCAGTAAGGCATTGCCGTTATTTCTTTGAATCAAAGGTAGCCAGTTCTCAAAGTCTGTTTAGAATATGTCTGCTAAAGCTTGAACTTGGCAAGTTTTACCTGGAATAATAATGAATTTGATTTGCAATCCACCTTTCATACAAAAATCTCAGTATGTGAATGTCTCTGAACCACAGAAACTGCATACAAAGCCAGTTTTGTTATGACCTCGTAGGTCATAAATGTATTTTTGAACAGATGAAGATAAGATGGAATAAAATACAACAAGCTTGATTAAAAACATACTGAAAAAAGCTTTTTAATGTGAGTGTTTTTTGTAAAGACCTATTACTTAATATGTAGTAATAGTATGTTGATGACAATTTATATCAAGTCCATTTACAGATGGCTTTGAATACATACATACATTCCAGAAGAAAACATATCTGAGCCACTACAGTATTTGTAATTCATAATAGGTGGTTTAAAGGCATTATTTGACATTTTGAGAAATACATACACATATGTGGAGAGTCAGATGCGAAGATGGATACAGGTATCATGTCTGTATGGTTAATCTAAGGCTAAACCAAAAGACAGTTAGCTTAGCTTAGCAAAAAAGAGGTGTTCCTGTGTTTGATAAGCTACCTGGCTTGCACATTCGCTCGCGGAAGAAATAGAAGTGACGCCGAAACGCTCTAATCGCAACCGATGTTTCCAGAAAGATTGGATAACATTGGCGCCGAAATTAAAATGGTTCTGCTGCACAGCGCTTCACAGTGTTCAGGGCCTCTGTGTCCCTGGCGTCGGCCAAAAAGGTACTTAATATATTTCCCACAATTTGACACTGTTCCTTTAAGCCACTTATTTAAATCACAAATACTGTATTTAAACGGACAAATATGAAGGCAGTCTTAATCTTTGGCAGAGAGTGAATAAGAATATTTCCCAAAATGCAAAAATACCGCCCTAGTGCTTTTATGATATCTCATTTATATTTAGGCTCCTGAAATACTGTATGTTCTGATTGATATTGGTCATTTCTGGCATTTGCTTACAATGCAGTTCTTTTTAAATTCAGATTTCTCAATTTTGTTGGTAGCTTAGCTCAGTTGACCATGCAAGCTTGTGTGGCTGCGCATGTCTTGCTTGTGTATTCTATATATGCTGCTCGTGACACCATAGATAATCTCATTAAATTCAAAAATATCTGTTTAATTTATAAAATTAGCCATGCTTTAGCACCTCCTCCACTATGTGATTTTATAAATGTTAGATCCAGTGAGGTTAGGTTAACTAGAGAGGCAGTGAGGGAAGACAGCATTATCCCACGGAGAAAAACAGCTTTTGGTCAGGCTGTCTTCTCCGTAAGAGCAGTTCAGCAATGGAACAGTGCTGGCAACTATTAGAGAGTCTTTGTCATTCTTTTCGTTCAAAAAGAATGCAAAAAAATGGCTGGTAGAGAGCCAAACTTGTGGGCACTAATGTTATCTGTGTGCATTGAAACGTTATATAAGTATTTTACTGGAATTGTATTTAATAACCATAATGTGTTGTATGTAATTTTATCTTGTGATTTTATACCTGTCATTATTTTAAAGGCTGCCTGTTTTACATCTGGCTCGGGGACTACCGATGAAAATTAGCACTTTTGAGCTAACTCGGGAACATTTACATTGTTTCAATGTTGATTAATGCTCACTGTCCCCTTTCAAAAAATAAAGAAATTGAAAAAAATTGAAATAGAGCGGGGCCAGCTTTGCCCTTGGCTTTTTGAGAACACCTGGCTTGTATTTAACTGGACTATGAATAGATTATCTTCCAAATGCAAACCACCTGGATTGGGTCAAACCACCGTCATACACAAGGAGCATGTGAGCTGTGACAATTATGGTATATAGTGCGTTACATAGCCGACATGTATCCACCAGAGCCTCAGCCACACTTGATGACTGTTAGAGCCATTTGGTCTGTTTACACTGAGTACACACATGAAGGGCTTTTTGATGTCTACTCCTACACTGCTCACTAATGTAAGTTAAGTAAAAAAAAAAAATAACTGCATTTACTCTGAGTGAATTTTAATCGTCTTGTAATGGTTTTACTGCTTAGTTCTGTATAAGTGATGGGTTTGGGTGGCCTCACTTACACATGAAACGTCTGTGTTTGGTTTTCACTAATTGCTTTCGCATGACTTGGTCACAGGTGTCAGGCAGAGACTTATGGTAAATGTTTGGCATGGTCGAGTCAGGCAAGTTTCAGGGCCTACCTGGAATAGTGGAGGCTTTAAATAGCAGCAGGGCGCTACCCATTTCCTCTGCCGGCTCACTTGATGCAAACACACACAAACTGATGAATTACAAGTTGACTGGAAATTATGAAGACTTAGAGAAAATAAGAGCAATTTTGCAGCAATTGCCATCAAGCCGTTAGGTCTTCCAGCGCAATGGCTCTTGCGTGCTGGGAGTGCGAGTGTGGTGGGAGGCAGGTATTTTTAGAATCAAACTCCTCTGTTCCAGTGGCATGGCACTCAAGCACAACATACCTTCTGTGTTGTGCTTTCCTCCTTAGGACAAGTACTTTCCCTTCTATGTTTTGTGTGTTGGGCGGGCTGCCAAGGCTTTGGCTTCACAAAGGGTCACTGAGCAAGAGCTTTTTATGGCACTGCCGTTTGCTGACTCAAAAAAAAAAAAAAAAAAACAGAGCGAGATAACTATGTTGTAATGAACATATAGAATGGGCTCAGGAGCAGTTCATGGTTTTATAGAGTGACTGTACACATAATTTACCAACTCAAAAAAAAAAAGTGGCTTTAGTGTTAAGTTACTCTTTAATGGTTAAGCCCCCAGTTAACTGTATTTGAAGTCCATCTCTTGAAGCAATAAACCATATTAAAACACATGCAATGTATCCATAGATCATCTGCCAAAAAGACTTTTATTGTATTTTAGAGATTAGTTAACGCTGATCCGACACACGGGATCAAAGGGGCAAGGAGAACATTACTTGTCAAATCTTACCAACAAGAATCCCCTGTTTTCCAACCAGAGACTTTGTTTTTCCAAGGTGACCACCAAACTTTAAGGTTAGGTCTAAAAAAAAAAAAAAAAAAAAAAAAAAAAGCAAACGCGTACAATGCGGCCAATTCAGAGCAGCAGAGCGCTCTGTATCAGATGTGCCGTTGTCATGACAATCAGGAGATGACAGGAGCTGTCAGACTGCAGATTAACTCACAACTCCACTGAAAGCAATCATGTCACTACACCACTTACTCTTACTTGAGGTTCACAGCGGAGCCGACCCACGCACACACGCTCTCCCTCTTCTCGCACTCCCCGGCCTCCACTCGGTTTCTTTAAAAGATAAGTTACAGTTTCCTATCCTATTTCTTGTCAAATGTAAATATCCATGCAGAGCTCTCTCTGACTGTACTTTTCTGTTTGTACTACGCAGTTTGACGACCGTCCTGACTTAAGTGGACCTATCATGCTTATTTCCAGTTTCATACTTGTATTTCGTAGCCGTCCGGAATTCCCGTGAGCCCTCGCAGTAATCCGGACACCTAGCCTGGTTGACACCAGACCCTTCTCAGTTGTAACAGAGTGGGTCTGGGGAAGCTTCATTCACAGCCCATTTCCAAAGGGGCGTCACCAACGGACGCCGCTCAAATGCCTCTGGGCGCAATTGGATAGTCCTTAAACCAATCAGACCAACGATCCGAGTGATGTAGCAGCGACAGCGGCATCAACGGGTTCGGGGGCAGTCATGTTGAATGTAAACAAAAAGTTGCTCGCCGTCGCTGCGCTATCGTCGTCGTGTAAAGCCCGCCTCAACGGTTGTGATTGGTGCCTCGATTTGTAAAAACTGGAAATGGGCTTGAATGGGCTCTTGGCCAGACTTACTTGCAGAGCAAATCTCAAATTTGCCAGAAGTTCGTCAGGGTTATCCAAGGCTACCAGACACCGTCTCTGACAGTTTTGTCAAGATTTCTTCTGAATGATTTGCCCAAAATGTGTCAAACTTTAGTATGTGTGTATGACCTGCCCCCACAGACAGGTAAACCACTCAGGCTTATCTTTCCACACATTGATATCTTATGGGACTTTTGCTGTCCTTACTGCGTCAAAAGTGTCTACGTTACAGCTTTCCCGGACGTTAGCATGTAGCTACATGTAGCAGTAGAACTGGCTGTAGGCTAACGGATTATAAAGCATCACTTTCTACCGTGAAAAATCACCAATAAATGTTTCTAAACCAAAAACTACATGACCGGACACGATCCAGCAGGAATGTGATCCAAAATTGGGGAGAAATTAATAACTTCTGTAACCAAGATTACAGGGTTCCCTAGTGTTAGCATGTAGCTAATAGTGTATGTCATGTTAACACTGTAGTAACGTGCCTGGAGCAGATGACCATATGAAGAAACGGAGCAGAAAACAAAAAACTGTTGGAAGGGGAGGGTTCAGGACAGTTTTTGCTCACAGGGATTTACTGTCAATATGAACAAGTTTTACATGGGAGTAATGCATATAGGTCTGTTTCTTTCAACAGTCTCGGTTGAAAGAAACATCACATAGGCCTAGTTACAGTCTGACTGGTCTATTGTGTTTTTAGTTCTGCACTTTTAGTGTGATAAAAGTGATCGGTTTTCAATTGAATTTGATAGTCGATCACCAAGTCAGCAGACGTGTACATTTTACCAAAACAAATGATGTGGCAGTAAAACTATCAAACCATTCAGAGAACAATCTGTACTTTAGTAGAGGTGTACTGGTTGCTAAGATCAATCAGCAAATAGAATCAACATGATAAATGAGAGAGATGGAAGGGATTATTACTGGGTGTGGGAGTTTCAGCCGTAGGGCTTAAAAAACATCAAGCAGTTCTAGGAATACATTATGAAACTCACCCCTCTTGAAACTCTACTATGCCAGAGGGCAGGCATAATAGGACATGTGCTGTCTCCAGCTGTTGCAATTAGAATGGTAGGATGTATCTTTTAACCTTCAACAGGTCTTTCATGTTCCTAATTAACATAATTTAAAGAGATTGCAGGAGACATATGCTTGCTTTATCTGAATTAGGCGTGAAAAGTGCTCCAGTAAAATAAGGTTATAATCTTGAGTTTCAGCTTTAAATGTGTGTTACATGCTTTGTTGGATGTGAATGTACGACCTGTAGCCCTTTTTTATACAAACCCCATATGTGCAGTCAGCATATTGTTTTCACCTTGTGAATCGTTGTGTGCGTGTGTGTGTGTGTCTGTGTGTCACGGCAAAATGTGGTCCTGGAGACACCTACTGTAGCGGGAACTACCACAGAGTTGGTTTTTCAGTACTTTGCCAGGTGTCTGTCTGTCTGTCGCCAGATTTTGTCACTGCGATAAGAGTTGCAATGGTGCAAGATACAGTCAGGAAACATTACAGGTGTAGCTGACATCAAAAGGGCGCCAGAAGTAGTGGCGGAAAGCTGGAAAGAAGTAGTCAATTCACTGAACAGGAGAATGGCAGAAAATCAGCAACAATTTTAAGGAATTGATTAATCAGCTGCAAAAAGACCAAATACTTGCTGGTTTTAGCTTCTCCATTGTGAGGATTTACTGCTTTACCATTTTATAACATTGGAAATTGAATATATTTGGGTTTTGGACTGTTGGTCCGATAAAACAAGCAATGTGTTGAAACAAGTTGTTGTAACAAGATGTTACAGTGGGCTTTGAGAAATTGTACTGTGTTGTAGGGCTGGGCGATATGGGGAAAATCAAATATCACAATACTTTTGACCAAAAACCTTGATATCGATACCGCAACAATATTGTGGTGTTGACTATTGGTGCTTTCACAAAATATTTACACAATGAGATTTTTGATAAACAATCATCAGTAATGTGGATATAATGTCTAAGTGGGTAAAGGTGAATAATAGAACAATGACAACAGTCTGGTAAGTTCAGAAAATGACATCCCTTACTGTGATGCAGCCTTTAAAACCAGGAAAAGACAACACTTACGCCATATTCCGATATTACGATATCCAAAATCTAAGACGATATCTAGTCTCATATCAAAATATCGATATAATATCGATATATTGCCCAGCTCTGTGTGTGTGTATGTGACCTATTACACATTATGTTGTACGTGACATACACTTACATCCTAAGTGTCTTCTGTTTGAGTGCAAGCATTAGACTTCAGAAACATGCAAACTTACAAGTTGACCCAGACTTTTGCCCTCTCCAGCATTAGTAGAGAAAGAACAGCACAACAGTTTGTTTGTTTGCTTTTGAGGCTGAGATGACGCTAAACATTAGCAGTAGGCTAACTAACCTCAAGCGGTTAAAACACTGACAAAGATGAACGCAAGTCCGACCCAAATCGTCCACGATCCGTCTAGTGGCTGCCGCTGGAGAATTGAGATGTGTAGAATCGACAGCGCATTCATTTTAAAATCCTCAGCGGAGGAGCATCAACAACTGCCCGAAAGCACGGTACTAGCGTCGAGATAGAGAGAGACTGGAGAGAGAGCGTTATATGGTGGAGAGACATAGAGAGAGACTGAAGTGAGGGAGCGTTACAAATGATATATCCAGCTTCAAAAAAGTCTAAAAGTCGGAAGTTAGAATGAATGCATTAAGCAAAGAGTGGTTGCTATGGAGACGATACACAGTGTTGAGTTCCGTTGCTCTGATTGGTTGTAGGTCATCCAATGAATGCAGAGGCCTTTTTTTCCTGGTTCGGTTGGAACACACCACATAATCACAGCCCAATGGAGCGGTTTCAGACTCATATTCTGACTAGAATCTGAGTAGGACCACGTCAGGCTAGGTCTAAGCCGTTCTACAGAGAAGAATGGCGTCACTGTTTTGAGATTTGGCATACATTTGGGCCTTTTTTGAAGAAATGTAAATAGTTTGTCCTTTATATGAATTATAATGCTCATTATGTTTATTTTTGCACTGGGTGACTCCAGAGAACTGTTTTAGACAACACACATGCTTGTGTAGCATTGCTGTGGGTGTAATATCAATAAATATGACATTATTATTTTGATTATTGGCAAAAGCGTCTGGACTTTTTTTGAAAAAACGTATGCATTTTGTCAACTGTTTTATCCAGTATCAATTCTAAATACTAT
This sequence comes from Perca flavescens, assembly GCF_004354835.1. Taxonomy (NCBI): domain Eukaryota; kingdom Metazoa; phylum Chordata; class Actinopteri; order Perciformes; family Percidae; genus Perca; species Perca flavescens. The sequence goes on from NC_041341.1 coordinate 32,255,336, forward strand.
CGGTCGATTAATCGGTTATCGGCAAATACGGCCCAACCTAACTATCGGTATCGGTAAAATCCACTATCGGTCGACCTCTAGTCATTTGTACTCGGAACAGAACTCAGACAACACTTGGACAAAGTCCACAGACAGATCTCTCCCCTCTCAGGGAACGCAGGGATGGAAGAGTGAAGGTACACTGGAAGGAATGTTCACAGTGCACGTTTCTGCCTATAGTGGAGAGGTAAAATGGGAGAAAGGAATGAATGCCTGTGTCCGCCCCTAGACCATGGCCCCTGACTCTCAATGCCTCAGTGCGATAGCGTGCACAAAGAATTGATGCATAAACGAGTTAGAGACAGGGCGGGTCGGGTACAACATGAATAAATTGACAGACAGACAGACATATGACCTGCGAGTAGCTGTGGAGCAGTTTGTACAGCCTCGCCTTTTATTGGTTTCAGTTTAAAGCCCCAATCTTTGAATCTACACACTGGTCTCATTTAGCCCAACTCATGCTAGGTGTGGCACAGTGGCAGGCGAAAGGAAACCAAAACCAAATGGGGCCCTGGGCTTGGCCCCTTAGCTGAAGCCGCCGTTGGTCCCTCCAGGAGCTGGCTGCTGTCTAGTGGCTGCCCAGGAAGAAAGGAGTGTAAATCAGGCTACACAGGCGTGGTCCGCCTCACAGCTCACCACTGCACAGCCAGCCACATTGTAGATTGGCAGAGGGACAGTCGACAGACACAAGCACCGTATGCTAACGTGCAGGGAGGGTTTCACAGGAGGTGGGAGACTGTTTCTGAGGGCATTTGCTCTTAACGAAGAAAGACATCTGGCGAAACCGATCGAGGAAGAAGAGGACAGGGAGGGGAGGGGAGGGGAGGAGGGTAACAGCAGCACAGGGGCACAGCGAGTGCACTGTGCCAGTACCATTGGAGGTTTGGAGCACTAAAGAAAACAAGCGCCATGACCAAACTTCATGAGGCGAGCAGCGAACATGCAGTCTGGGAGGAGGAGGAGAGGAGGTGGACCGAGTGCCCTGCCAGCGCTGAGATTTAAACCAGAGCTCTCGAGTTTGTTGACTTTCTCGTAAGAAGGCAATGGCCATGCCAACTCCATTTTAATTCACTTGGCTACTTTGCATCAGAGATGGTGAAAGCGTACCTTCTACTACTTTGTAAATGAGCCATTTGTTTTAATTTAAGTTAGGGTGCCTGTGTCGTTGCGTATGTTTTTGCTCTTGAATGTGACAGGTTTGTCTGCATAGAAATGAAAACAGCCCCAGAAACAATGTACAATAAATACTGTTTACTCCCAAAAGGAACAATATGTTTTTGAACAGCATGTAGTTAGGATTTGTATCGACCTCCCCTGTGGTTGATTTTGCCACTGAGTTTAGTTAAAATGGATGAACCTGTCAGTTCATCCAGGTTCAAACTGTTTAATGGCAAATTGACCTGGTTTTCCGTGGGCAAGATCGAAACAAGTAGCATTAGAAGATAAAATCTAGAAATTCTTTATTTTTCACACCCATCCCACTCATACTAGCATACCGATCCTCCGGTTTAGTAGCATTAACTTACTTGATATTGTATTCTTGGATGATGGCAACTCTCTCCTTGCAGATACAGTAAGAGAGGAAGCAGTCAAATTAAATTCCACCTCTATTGAAAGTTCCTGTGCTCCAGGTCAACCTTTCTTTTAGGTTTAGAAAGAGACGTTATAGTGTGGGGCGTGAAGTGCACCAGGGTAAATCAAGAGGTCTGTTGGTCCGGTGCCATGCCATTGTTGCGACGGCTCATAATTCGGAAGCCCCGATAGTCAGAAACGTGTCCCATTGGACCCAAAGGCCATCAGTCCGACGGCCGATTATCCTGAAAACAAACGTGCATTGCCCCGAAGGGCCATTTCTTTGTTGACACTCTCCCAAACAGAAGCACAATTATTATGCACAATTGTGTCATCGGATCTTCCTACTAAAGCGAAACCATGACCCGCCCAAACCCTACCTCTGATTGGCTTATCCTGATATTCTTAACCGTAACCAATCTCATAATAATTAGTCGGGTTCCGCCATCCATTCCGCCATACCCCCACTCCGACATCAATGTCTAATTGTCGGAGTGGCGGCACTTCCATTGTTTTCAAACATTAGGGTTAGGGAATAGCAGCATGTCGGAAATAGCGGCATGTCGGACTGGCAGCATGTAACCTAATTAGTAATGTGCTCCCGTTTGGGAGAGCGTGTAGCGTATTTTTGGAGAAATGGCCCTTCGGAGCAATGCACGTTTGTTTTCTGAAGTCCGTTGGACAAATGGGCTTTCCAATGGGACATTTTTCAGACTTTTAGGGCTTTGGAATTATGAGGCATGGGAACAATGGGCAGTCCCTGTTGGTCCCATGTGTCTATATTGACAAGATGTACAGTAGATACTACAAGTCTAATTTTTCATAAAACCAAGCTTGATCAAACGAGAAGTAAAAAATACAACACACACACATAGCCTATTCCTAAACTATATTGTAGAATTTGATGTACTTCTGTTACAAGTTTCATATAATTACGTCCTGTGAGAAAAAGGGTTACCATACCCCCCAACCCCCAAACCTTTGACATTTGCCTTTAAAAGGAAGCTGCAAGGTAGTCACTTAAGAATGCTGCATTTTTAGTTGGCATACCCAAACAGACAGATATCTTAAAATGGAAAGCAGCAGTTGCACTAAAGCTGGAATGTTTACAAAAGTGTCCATGTGACCACACATTACTGGTGTATATACGCAGGCCACAACCAGACCCGCATGCAGCAGTGGAGGGAGGACATGGGAGCGTCATATGGCTCTGATGCAAGAAGCCAAAGACAACTGGATGACATCAGTGGGGTCTACCACAAAGCACAGTGATATGGCGAGTTCAGTTTTGTGAAGATTCAGCATCACTGCTGTCTGCTGTGTCGCTGTGAGCTGAACTGCGGTCAAAGTGTCTGGAGGATATGTTGTTAGTTTATTAAAACGAATGTAGCGGAACAAATCTGAACTCTGTGAGTGGGAATTAATCTGCCATTTAGCACAGGCTGCACAAAAACAACACAACATATATGAAGATACATTAAAGCCGCTTATCGGAGTGTGTATGCATGCTCAAAAATGACTCTACTCTCTTCCCTGCTCATCTGAACCTCTTCTACTCTAACATGCTCTGATGTTGAATTGGTAAAAACAGCAGTTGTTCACTTATTTCATTTTACTTTCATGGCATTTCATTTTTGCGGTCACTACTGCACTGACCCTTTGTTGGCTTAAATTCATCAACAATTGAAGCATATTCCACTGTTAAACCCTGGAATTCACTTGACTGACTTAATGTTGACTGTGAGCAAAAAATGACTAAATCACTAATTTTAAAATTTGCCATATTCACAAATATTTGGTCCACTTTATGACTCATGGCACAAAGGAGCATCCCTATCTTATAATACTACCTGGTATTAACATGTGAAGTGATTATTTAGATACATTTTCTGGATAATGACATCCAATCCATGGGTTTTTGCTTTTACACCTGGTATTTTTATTTTTATTTATTTATATATATATTATATATATATATATATATATATATATATATATATATATATATATATATATATATATATATATATATATATATATATAATGCCGTACGGATTGTATTTATTTCTAGCTGAGATTTGAGCCAGATCACCCTGAGATCTGGCTAACAAACAGAGATCGCCTATTGTAAAACACTAGAGTACACAGAGTAAGATCAATAAATCTATCTCAAACGCAGCATGTGCTCAGATTCCTTTCACTGATTCTTCCAATTTGACATGTCAAATTGGGGAATGGGCGATTCAGTGAAAGATTGTAAGCATTACCATTTAAACGACGCTTGCTATGTTTCTAGAACCACGCAAATTCATCTGTGTGAAGACCGCAAATCTTTAGGTAATTAAACTCATTACAAGCTTAGCAAAGAACTCTTGGTGTGTCTCAGCGTTTTACACAGACCAACAATTTTATAATCTAATCAACTTTTCATTATGGATTTCTGTGCCAAAAGGTTAACACCCCCATCACAGCTGCAGCCAAGAACTAAACTACTTTCTCTTTTTCTGCCAAATACACCAAAGGGGGCTAAAGCAGGCCCCATTTCAATTGCCTTCCATTAATGTTAACGTTTGCCCCAAAGTTATTAAAAACTGGGGACTGTCTACTTTAATTTTATGATAAGGAGGTCCTCGCTCATGCCACTACTTTTTACTACTTTTTAATAGCTGTCGCAATTCAGAGATCTGAGATCATTGTGAAACATTAGTTTAGGTTGAGGTGCAGTGCACACATGCAGTACATAAAGTGGGTCATAACGGCCACATGGCTTTGGTGTTTGCTTCTCCTATGTGCAAGAATGACAAATTGGAGTAACAAAATGGACAGTATTGGAGATCTGCACTGACGTTATTGGAGTCATTCACTGATACACACTTTGAGATTATCCAATTAATCTAGACCTTGAAATGGGCTCTGAGAGACCATCTCTTCCTCAAACCCACACATTGTCTGTTGGCAGGCCCCAGCTTGTTAAGCCGAGCACTGGACCATCCTTAGATTTGGACTGTGACTCCTGCAGAGGGCCATTCTTTCGGGCCAACTTCCTTTCACCAGCTCTAAAGTTACACTAACTGTCTTTGGCCCTTTCTTGGCGTCACCTTAAAGCCTGTTAAAATGAAGGGGCAATAATACAGACCGCCCTGGCTAGTGATTCTGGGAACAATACAGTGAACGATAGTAATAGTGCTGCACAATATGAGGAAAATATTCCACATGCGATAACAATGTTGAATGTCGCGGTAACAATATTACTTGCGACAAATAAACAAATATTAAAGTGCAATCAGTTCTGCCTTTCTGCTGCTTCCAGTATTCTGCTAAAAATACAAGAAATTGCTTGTTGAATTTAAAACAATTTTATTTTACTTTTTTAAATTAACCAACTAAAATAAATCTCTTTCGCGATATAGCCTATCGCAGCATTTCGGGAAGTTGTGCAGCCCTAGTGTGCATCCACATATGTCAGGTAAACTTAACTATACACGACTAAAGCAACACCTGAACAACGTTCAGCGTCTGCTACATTTCTATAGAGACAAACTGCACTGTAATCAGTGCTAGAAGACATTCTAGTAGATAAGGCTTTTGTAAATTTGTCTGAGTATATTTAGATAGCCATGTTGAATGACGGTACCAGCATACTAGCAATCTTCAGTGTTAGTGTAAGGCTGATGGAAGGCCAGCATGAAAGCCCCATACAGAGCCTTTATGGTTTAAAGACTTTGTTTTGTGTCAGTGACATGATTGTTCAAAGTCTCTCTGCTTGCCAAAACACGTATTACACTTGTTGAAATGAACACATGAAACGTTTTTCTGTCCTAGAAATGCTAGACGTGCTCTTGCATGTACATGAAGTAAAACTCTTGACCTAGTTTTGAAAGGCCTCATCAAAGTGTCACAAGGAGAAGCAAAAGTATAGTCCATCATTCAGTTACGTCCAGACTCTACATATGACAGTCGGGGTGAACATTCTTGAAAATCAAACCTATATCATAATGTCTAAGAAAGTAATTCATCCATTCCATTGAGGGTATCTTCCTCATACAGTTGAGAGCAGGCCCCCGGGAAGTGTGCCAGGTTTTGAAGACAATTAGACATAGCGGCAAAACAGTGGAATTACAACGTCCGTGTCCATCATGTGATGCCGTGGCCCACGGGGCCCAAAAATACTTTTTCCCATAAAATGTACATGGCGAAAGAGACGTCTGTAAATCATTGGATTCATTTTTTGAGCGTCACAGCCCCCCCGCGAAATGACTCGTTTTACTATCAGAATTTCATCCATTTGGTCCAATAACATTTGTCAAGTCTAGAAGAGCCGCACGATTAAACCATTTAATCCCCGTTCAAGTTAAAAGGACACTAAACCGGGAGTGGCCAGCTGGGCCAGCGGAGGTCTCTAGTGCGCCTGCTCTACGTGCGCGGAAGCAGCACCGATCATCTGGGTAATCTTATACGTGGCAGTTGAACTTTTATAGCTTAATGCGCCACTGTGCAACTTTCATAGAGGAATGGGGCTAGCCTCCAACACTGTTCTTATCATACATCAATGTTTGGGATGCCCGGGCTGAGCCGTGCCTTGTGGACCACGATAAGATCTTGTGACATATACACAAATAAAAAGGCAATGTTTACATTATATTGGAGGTTTTCAGCAAGAGCGGGTTGCCTGCAGCTAATCATCTAATCAGCTCACTTGTGGCTGTTTCTCCTTTGACCATTCCTCCCTCGATATCCCTCCTCCTTTGCCGCTAACCCTGCTGCTGGAAAAGCAAAGCGCTGAGAAGCGTTCCCCTCTGAATAACAGAGGGGAACTTGTCACTTCCTGGTTAGAACCAAGTGCTCTATGTGGGCTTTAGAGTTGTGGAACATCTTACTACTCAGCAACAATGTATACGTTAAGTAAGGAAGGAAGTCATTTTTTTGTCCTTATTTATCATACTATCACATAAAGCCCATTCACATACAAAAAGGCAGAAGTTGTTTTTAGCCATGCTAGCAGCATCCACCACTTTGATCCAGATGGAAGTCTCTCTGAACTACTGGATAGAGACCACTGGATGGGAATTTAAAGGTATCCAATCCTCGCTGGGAGGAGCAAGGACGCGACGAAGAGATGCAAGTGAGGGAAGCGAGGAGATACGTTCGCATGTGGAGAAGCGCCCTCAGTCTCATTATGTTCCACTCTGTAGCGGCTGCTGAGTCGACACCTGGTGACACCTGGTGGTAGAATTTGCTATACCGGTCCGGTCTTTTGCTAAATATAAACCTGGTTTGAACATTTTTACACCAGCCCTACCCAAACACTTGCAAGTATTGATGTCCAAATGAAGCTTCATGAACCAGAAGTTGTATTCATTGACCCACGCTTGTGTGCGTGTGTAGCAGAGTTAATAATTCCACTTGCCATTAAAAAGGTAAATTTTCATTTGGCTAGTAGTTTCCATAGGAGACCGGCTTTTTCTGCAACATGAGCGCCATCTATTGGTGCTATTCTGCAGACTTTAGGGTAAATTCTTACACACTTATCACCAGTCTGCAGTAGCCTGTTTCATGGTAAGTCGCATATACTGAGCTCCACTGTTATGGTTAGATAAATGTGTTCATTGTCATAATATGTTAGTATGCATGTAGTATATCCACACGAGAGGTCTCAAATTTTATATTAGAGGCCAGTTTTGTTTTGTTTCTTTTGTTTTAGCTTAAATGAAATAGCTCACCACGTTGTGCTAGCTTGCTAGTCTGGTTAGCCTAGCTTGATAACCTAACTTTTATGACACAACCGTGGCAACAGTAAACTGAATAATTTCTGTTTTCATTTTAGCTAACTGGAGCTCTTTATGGTGACAAATGGGATTGTGAGACACTATTCTGCCGTTTACCAGAATAAATGGCTGTGATAGCCAACGAAGAGTGACCGTTTCGTCTGTAACACAACGCACGAAAGTGAGTACACACCCGCTACACGTATAATAGAAGCTTCACTTTTTCCAAAATAAAGACATGTCAAAGCAATTTAATACCAAATATGACATTGGGTTATGTTTTCTAGCTAGCTGCATCTAAAGAGGAATTATAGCCAGGTCCAATCAACATTGGAAGAACATTTCTCAGTGCTAGAAACAATAGTAATTACTCAGAGCTGCATGAAGAAAACATTAAAACGATTACTAGGAGACTTATTTGGTTAACCTGCAGATTCTCTTCCTGAGTATTTTTTTCCAAACAGGCTTTATTTTCCATTATTACAACTCCAGGAACGGAAAATGTACCCTAATTTCCACAATAGTTTCCTGTCCTTTCCAATTTGTTCTGCATAAAGTCACTCCAGATTTGACATGCTGATAACATCCCACGTTTTCTGTGTTGTAGCTTTGAAGTAGAGTTAGTCACAGTCCAATATATCAATCACATTTTTCTGTGTCGTTGGGTAAAGAAAAATATTTTTAAGATTAAGTAGTATTTCCCTTTAGAAAGGTCAGTACCTTATTCTCTTAGCAGTCTATTACGTCTGTTTGCAATGGCTTCATTGTTGTGTTTGTCTGACCACTCCATGACCACACTGGAACTAAATCTGCCATGCACAAATGTAATTATGGTCATTTTCATTTTGACCCGATCCTATCTCATGACCATACAATGTTTTTTTTGGGGCATAAATCACTTTGTTAATACAATAAGAAAAAGCTACAGCAAACTGTTGTAAATTGATGCGTTACTAATTTGAAAATCCATTTCCAATTTCTTTTGTGTTTACATAACAAGTCTGAAACCGGGACAATGTCCCATGGCAACATGAAATTTGAACATTCAAAAACTTTTCTTCAGAGCATATTTGTTTTGATTAAAGAGTTTTACTTTGCAACAAAATGTCCACATTTTGAAAAAATCCAGCAACTACATGATTACTGGAAAAAAGGAAATGAGTATTTAGAAGAGCTTCCAACATAGTTATTTATAAGGAGACTGCAAGGTTTTGGAAATAGATTCTAAAGCCTTTGTTCTCAAACTGCCATTCATACTTAGGTAGCTGCTACTGTTACTATTATCTGCTTCTCATTCAGACAGCTACACATACAACAGTCACCATTCTACCGCTGGATAGAAAGCAGCTGCTTTCACACACGTCAAGGTTTTCCACACACACTCAAAGAAAACTTCAAGTATTTCACAACCTTATTGTTGTATTATTGGCTGATATACCTGTAAGCATTGGATTCGCCATTGCCTTCCAACTGTTCTTTATGTGGTTCATTAAAACTGCCTAGAAGAGTTTTCAGATTGATTTTGTGTAAGCTAGGTCGTACTTTCAGGTCAACTTAGAGACTGTAGCCGTCGTCTATGCAGATACTGCCAAAACTGATTGTTTGAGTGATAACTCATCATTACCTACGCCAAGGAGGTTGTGTTTTCGGTTCAGTTTGTTGGTTTGTTTGACTGATTGTCAGCAGGATTACAGAAAAACTACTAACCTGTATTTCATGAAACTTGGTGGAAGGGTTTAGCATGGGCCAAGCAAGAACCCATTACATTTAGTTAGAATCCGAATTATAGGGCTGATACATGAATGGTTTCTTATTTTGTTTTGCGAAAGGCAGCTTGGACGGGGATGCTGTTCGGCTTTTTACAAGTTTAAACAGCTAGCTAACGTTACACCGACGTTTCCTAACGTTAGCGCAACAGCGTTAGCTTAGACTGCTAGTTAAATACCGGTATTACAACTGCCTTCGGAGCTGGGTCCACGTTGTCAACACAAGACATGTGGCGTTTTTTTTATAACATTACACACAAAGCTAACTGGCTATAGTTAGCCTGTACGTATGCTAGGGATTAGATAACGTTGCATAGCCAGCCAGCAATCGGCAGTAGTTTCGGCGAGCTAGCCGCGACAGTATGTTGCCCACAATCAACCTCTGCTGTTAAAAACAGTCAATCTGCAGTGATGTTTTGAAATGGAGACACATGGATGTGTTAACTGTCGAGGTTAGCTCGCCAAAGCTGCTTGCTGGCTATGCAACGTTAGCTAATGTCCGCTAGCATACGTACAGGTTAACTATAGCTAGTTAGATTTGTGTGTAACTAACAAAAACCATCTCGTAGGACCGAAGTTTAACTCTTCATTCAATAAAGTTATGGTACAAAAGGAGCACTAACGCCACAGGTCTTAGGTTGACAACGTGGACGCACGAAAACTCCGAAGGCAGTTGTAATTATTTACCTAGCCGGCTAGGCTAACGCTGTTGTGCTAACGTTAGCGAAACGTCGACGTAGCGTTAGCTAGCTGTCTAAACTTGTGAAAAGCTGAACAGCATCCCCGTCCAAGTAATAAATAAACACCAGGCAAATATGTTGATGGAGCTAGTAGGCTACAATCAAAACATGAGATATCTAATCATGATATCAATCATATCTGTGTTTACAACCATCGGGGGATTTCACAGGTGGGACTGGCAAGTTAGCACATAGCTAGCATGATGCCTTGTATTTTCTAGATCTAGATAAGTTTACCGGTACTTATCTGAACTAACGACATGATCACTGTCACTAGATATAAATAAAACATTGACTTTCACTATTCACGGACAGTAAAAAACCCTCTTCCTCATCTCAGTTAGTGACCATAGTTCTAGTACCAGGCTGATACACGTCTCCCCAACGTGACGTCATCACCGAATTGCGGAAAAATTGTTTTGGTTAGCAACCTCTACTTCTTCTACACGGTTTTGCCATGCATAACCTATAGCGCCAACTTCTGACCAAATTACGCTGAAGCTAGTTCATCCGCTCCAGTTGATGAAAAGGTGCAGATTTTGTCTTTTTTTTGTGACACATTCCAAAAATATACAGGAAGTTACAGTGCCCAGCCAAGAAATAGAGCAGCACAAAGAACAACAAGTTTTCATTTTTAGAGTTGGGTTTTTGTACGGATTAAACAAATAAGCAAAAACACAGGCCTGACCACTCTCCTCTGCAGAGAGGCAAACACGTGAACACGTTTGTGAAGTTGCTCGGCCAATCAGTATGAGCCTACACCTTTTGTATGGGCACCATGAACTTATTCAAAGTCAGCGATTTAAGGAGCAGCATGTAGGAGGGCTCTGCCTGTGCTCATAGAACTAGGGTTACAATGCTTCTATTCCATACAGGCTCCCCTTTCCAACAGTTTCTATAGGTTTAGCGAGTCATGAAACATAAAGAATGTGTCCTGGTCACATGCGAGCGGACCACCATTACAGACTTCCAACACTGTTCTAACATAGCCTGGTTGACCTTACACAAGAGGCTGGCATTAACACTCCACTGCACCCAACCACATCAACGCAAATCGGGGGGGCAACCAAAAACATTGCTGCTGGACACATGCAAAGATGAAAGGGCCTGCTAGATCCCTGTAGTGCAAACACAAGCCAACGGAAAAAGTACTCATGTGTGAGTATTTTTTGAATCATTAGTCTTGCATGTTTAAAAAGAAGAAAAAAAAAGCCAGAACCACTACATAGTAGATCAGAATCTCTGCTTCAGAGTAGCATTTTTTCACTTTGTTGTCCAGTTCATTTCACCGTTTTGTCTGAAGGCTATGCTTTTCAGGCTACTTTTCAAAGAGTCTTCTGTACTGATCCTTCGGTTTAAAAGCATCGTCCCCAAACCTCTGGCTTTGTCTAGGAATTAATGTGTCCCGACCTCTGTAGTTCACTTTGTCTTTTCCTCTGCAGTTCCTTTCATATGCTCTGTGGGTTCTTGGACCTCACCCAGCACAGGAAGCTGAACTTCTTCTGTCCACCTTTCATGTGGTTCCAGGCAACACACACACAAAAGGATAGATGGAGAGAGAGAGAGAGAGAGAGAGAGAGAGAGAGAGAGAGAGAGAGAGAGAGAGAGAGAGAGAGAGAAAGCAGACAGATATTCATACAGCGAAAACAGATTCCAAGGATAGATTTCATTGTCTGTGTTTGGTGGCTTGAATTTCTGACCTCTACAGCTGCGAACACTGTTGCTCCTCATGTGTTTTGGTGCCGTGTTGGTCACGGCTGGGACTTGAACACTAGCCTCAATGTTATATGTTATGACCAGATGTCTAGAAAAGCAGAATCTGTTGTCTTTGTCGTGTGTTGATAGCGTAGCAAAAGCCACCCTGAGCTTTCATTTTTGTTGAAAGACGAGGCCCGTCGAGAAATAACGTTCCAAACGAGACACAATTTTGCGAAGACAACGTGTGGAAGGCAAAATAATATAAAGTAGGAATGAAAATAAAGAATAAGTTATGGTAAGTTATTCTTAACTCCCGACTAACAAGGCGCCCGGACACAAAAACAGGATCTTCTGAATTTATCTTTGCCTTCCATGTTGTCTCCCAGCTCCTCTCTAGTCCCTTGTGCACCCTCTACTCCACTCGATCACATCCCCTTGCCGTTGCCTTTCGCCTGTGTGCTTCAGCCCCGTGACGACAATCCCAGATGTGGCTTAATAAATACTCTGTGGCCTGATGATTGAACCTACAGCTTCACTCAAGGAAGTTCACTGGAGAGCCAGGTTTCGAGGCACCAACAGATGAGCCTGCTGATTCTGAAACGGGAGATGTTTTTTACTCTTAATAACAGAAGAATAGAGCGTGCAGGAGGCTCGGGGAGAAGGGGGTTGGGGGGGTAGAGAACCATACTCTCTGCCCGCTCAGAGAGTATGGTTCGCATTAGGGACACATCATATTTCATGTCTTTTTATCAAGAAGATGGTCATGAGTACAGGCTAGAGAAACCGCAAGCTAAAAATACATTTATTTGCAGCGAGTGAGGCTGCAGTAGTACGCCCATCGCATGCATTGAAATGATTTAGTGGAGATCAGCGTCAGCAGCATCAGCAGGCCTGAAAACACATCAGTGTGCATTTACATGGCCGTGTGTTCTAAAAGCGTGATGGGTCCCCGTCAACACTGACCACACGAGTGGCAGATTTGGAATAAGAAAGCATGGGACAGTAGCTTTATTTGTAAGTCAGACGGAGTCAAAGAAGCTGCACAAAAATAGACCTGCATGTTTTTAGGTTTATAAATGGCATTTCCTATCCGCTATTAGTCTTGGACCCTTTGTTCGTGGTGGTCACAGTTTGCAGTGAGTCGGGTTTTCTGGAAAGTTGTCTCTGTACTCGCGCTGGGTACCGAATTATATAGTTTTTAGGCACCGACCGAATTGCCTCTAAAGCATCGAGTATCGAAAAATGCCTCGTCATTCAACACCCAATTTTCAATACCTAAGGAGTAAATCTCATCAGCGTCAGAGAGCCAATAAGCATGAAGCATTCTTCTACCGAGATCTAATAATGTCTGTGATTGGCTGTCTAACGCTCCACGTTGTAGAGACCAAGCAGGAAACACTCCACGTTACACAGAGACGGGGCTCACGTAGTAGGAGCTGAAAATAAATAAAAAGATTTGTGACGTAAATGTGTAATGTTGTAATTTATTTCTGTTAAAATGTTTTTATAAGAATCGGTATCGGAAAAAAGTACCGCTCAAGAACTGGCATCAAAGTCACGGTATTGTTATCAGTACTGGTAACAAAGATTTTTGAACCATACCCAGCCCTACTTTGCACTCCTAAATATTGCAAGCAGCTGACTCATATGCAAGCTGCTATTCTCTCTTTTCTCATGTCTTCTTCATCATACTGAACAGGTGATGGCTACATGCTAATCAGTTGTTACCCATTACCCAGATTGGCTCATTTATGTTTCTTTGTCTCCCTGGGTCCCCTCTCCTCCTCCTTTACTTTTCTCTTTTTTTTTTACTGGAACATAACCATTTAACCCTTTGTACTTGTTTTTTTTTTCTAAACTGATTCTGCTTGTCTTTGCTTTTTGCCGCATTCTTATGCAGTACACCTTCCACAGATCAAAGTGTGTCATGATGTTTGTAGCATTCATTCAGCACACCATTACATACTCTAGCTGCTCACCTGGCCTAGAAAGCCAGAAGACTTTTCACTGCTATTTCATACAACCAGCAGTCAGCAGTGGAAGAAGTATTCAGGTCCTTTAATTAGGTAAAAGTACTAATACCACACTGGTATAAAATACTCTTTTTCAAGTAAAAGTCCTACATTGAAAATGTTACTTAAGTAAAAGTATGTAAGTATCACCAGGAAAATGTACTTAAAAGTATTCAAATTACAAGTACTTAAAGGAGAGTTTTTTTTAAGCTTAATTTAATAATTTAATTTAATTTATGAACAGCTTTGGAGTCATTGGAATAGTTATATCACTTTTTTTCGGGTTGAATGGTGGTCGTCTCGCTTCCTCTTAGCGCCTGTGAGCGGAAAACCCACCTTTGCAACTTGCACCAGGAAGTATGGCGTGATATCAGGTCTCATGATGTAACAAATTGCTTCACGGCACTGCACACATACGCCCGTTCAGGAACCGGCTAACAAGGTAGCGATGGAGTTTTTCACACTATCGTCATGGCTGAGCCGGCAAAAAAGAAGCAGAAAGCTAGGAAAGCATTGTCAGAGGTAAACATAGGAGCTGCCATATATTCTGAAGCTGTAGGGGGAGCTCTATAGAGAAACCTGCGAGCAACATTTTAGAAACTGGAAACGATCCAAACTGTTCTGTCAAACAACTAAGTGTTTAATCATCTAGTCATTTCAGCTGGACTCGTACGCCTGCATATTGTTGGGTAGTTTCATTTATAATAAAACATCGTATTTTATAAACTACATGTGTTTTGTGTGCACAAATCGTAGTCTGTAAAGTAACTAAAGCTGTCAGATGAATGTAGTGGAGTAAAAAAGTACAATATTTCTCTCTGAAATGTAGCGGAGTAGAAGTAGAAAGTGGCATGAAAAGAAAAGACTCAAGTAAAGTACAAGTACCTCGAATTTGTACTTAAGTACAGTACTTGAGTAAAGGTACATTCCACCACTGCCAAAAGCCTAGATTTAACCAACTGACACATAGACAGCTGTGTAAAACCCAAAGGTATTCAATCTGCAAGGATTTGAAACACAGACAAGCGAGCTGGAACCAAAGAGTTAATAAAGATTTCCCCTTTTTGCTTGATTAAACTACTGGAACAAAAAATTATTAACATGATTATTAACATTGTCGCTGAATAGCCTATTTCTCTGACAATCAACTAATTGTTTTATCAGCTTTTAAACAACACAAAAATGCTCTAGTGTTTAGTGTAGTTAGCCATTTGTGGCCAATAAGGAGCAGAAATGTTGCCGTGATGTACCACTGGCTTATCAAATCGCTTTGACTGATCCTTTGGCAAACAATTGCCTACTTTCACATCTTCCAGACACAAAGACCGCATTATCATGCTTTGAAATAATCCTTCTGGCCACCTGAAGAACGTAACTCCAACATTCAGCGCCATTTGAACTGTGGTTGGCAGCTGCCTCTGGTGGCATTTGGGAGAGCTGATGAGAGTGGTTAGCCTGGAAATCCAAATCTGAAAGATTAAGGGTCTGGCAATGAGTTATGAAAATGGCCCAACTCGAGGGGCGGCACCAAGCATGCATTTGAAAATCTCACTGCACGCAACTGGATAACACTACGACCAATCACAACAATACACAGGGTGACGTATCCAGAGCCACATTTGCTTAGCTACCAGCGGAGCTAACTGGTAGATTAAACTCTTACCCCACAGTCACATTAGCTACAAAAGAGAGCGACATGCACTCGCTTGTGGGCGCTCCTGGGCGTGCCTAGCCTACTCCTGGTTGCTTGGCAACAGTAAACCGAAATTCTCCGGTGCTACCTTCAAGTAAGTCTTAAAAGTTACTTCAGAGGTATTGTTAAGTCACAAGAACAATGTTTTTGAATTTAAAAGTATTTATTTCTCGATAAAAGTAACAAAATATATCAGATAAAATGCCAAACATATCAGATATATACAGAAATACGATGTCCTGAAGCGTTTTCCGCCATCTTAAATTATTTTCTTCGACTCGAGCAACTGACCTTCACTCCGATTGGCTGTCGCTTTGTCGCATCGCTCTGCATTTGCATAAAATAGACTTGTCTATTTTGGCCCCACCTTGCTCGTGGCAGCGGCGAGCTCTTCGCTTGTAAGCGGCCACTCCCATTGAAAATGAATGGTAGCCTGTCGCTTTGTCTCTGTCTCCTGTAGCTAATGTGACTGTGGGGTTAGCTACCGGCGGAGCTAACTGGTAGATTAAACTCTTAGCTACCAGCGGAGCTAACTGGTAGATTAAACTCTTAGCTACCAGAGGAGCTAACTGGTAGATTAAACTCTTAGCTACCGGCAGAGCTAACTGGTAGATTAAACTTTTAGCTACCGGCGGAGCTAACTGGTAGATTAAACTCTTAGCTACCGGCGGAGCTAACTGGTAGATTAAACTCTTAGCTACCGGCGGAGCTAACTGGTAGATTAAACTCTTAGCTACCAGCGGAGCTAACTGGTAGATTGAACTCTTAGCTACCAGCGGAGCTAACTGGTAGATTAAACTTTTAGCTACCGGCAGAGCTAACTGGTAGATTAAACTCTTAGCTACCAGTGGAGCTAACTGGTAGATTAAACTCTTAGCTACCAGCGGAGCTAACTGGTAGATTAAACTGTTAGCTACCAGAGGAGCTAACTGGTAGATTAAACTGCCGTTTCAAACAACCGGTGCTCATCTGTAGCCACCTTGCAATGTTTACTAATGACTTTGACGTTGCAGCACTGTCGTCATCCATTTAGCTCGCCTCTGGCCCGCCTATATCAGATACACCGATGTGATTGGTGCAGCTCGGCTACCAGGGCATAGTTAATGAGCATCATTACTGAATGCCAGAGTGACTCACTGAGCAAATTCCAATTGTGCTCTAACGAGAACTCTGGATTTCCAGGGTAGAGAGCGGTGAGAATCAATCATAGAGTTTTTGTGCCGATACAACCAAAATATTGTGCCAAAAGCTGTACGGCTCCAGGCTTACATGTAGATTCTCAGAAACCTTAATGAAACGATGCTGCAACCATTTCATCAGTGTAATTTGTAGGCTACAGATTTTGATGTTAAGTATAATCACTCTGAACAGCCTTGGGTAGAAACTCTCCCCGTCCATCAGCTCTAGCTCTCTAGCCCTCTTGGCTGTGAAGTACCACAGCACATGCATCTTTCTGTCTCCCTTCTGGCTGCCATCTCTTTAACACCTCTTTAACACCACCTGTGACTTATTTCACCTCCAGCTCCGGCCCAGTTCAGTGAATGCCACCCACTGCCACTGCTTGTTGCTTGCCTGAGCTTTCATTTTCTCAAAGGCAGAGCAGGATACCCAGGGCTCGGTTTACACCTATCACCATTTCTAGCCACTGGGGGACCATAGGCAGGCTGGGGGAACGCATATTAATGTTAAAAAACCTCATAAAGTGAAATTTTCATGCCATGGGACCTTTAAAAACAATGAAAAGACAGGATAATCTTTCCACAATCATTAAAAAATGTAAATCTGTGATACAGGTGGGGAAAAAGTTTAGCCAGCGTCTAAGTTACTAAAAAAACGCTGAAAGTTCTGGGCAGGTGAATGTTTTGTTTTTTTCCTGCGTTTTGTTGTTGTAATACTCATTTTGGCCGCAAGAGGCCGAAGTGCATCACTTCGCCTTGTTCTAGCACCATTCAAATAAGATTTCTAGCCTAAAGAAAGACACGATAGTAATCAGGGTTGGAAATTAGCACCTGCCAAATGCAGCTAACGCATGCTGCTAGATTTGCTTCACTTACCAGTCAAAAATAACAAAACAATAGTAATCTATTGAGTGGCGGGGAGATTTCAGAGTCCGCCAGTTAAGTTAATTACGGACCGTGACAGCAAAAGAACGCCTTGCTGACACACAATATGTGTCCCTTGTGTTTAGAGTGCATGGAGAAATTAAAACTCTGAAAACCTGAATGCATTGCGTCCTATTTAGAACTATTTAGCACTTCTGTGGTCAAAATGATTTTTTTTGAATATATATTACTTAGAAAATATCCTGGCAAAATCTTATCACATTTATTTCATTATCCTGCCAAAAACCTTCTCCCACCCCCCCTCCTGTTCTTAAGTGATAAACACAGGAGAGAAAACAACTTTGATTCAGCCAGGATGCAGTTTTAAAAACTCTTTGGATTATAGAAAGTTGATGTTAAGCAGATATCAGATTGTAGTTAAATCACACACAAACTGTATGAGGAATATATTAAAGTGTTGGCACTGGTTTTATTGCGTTGGTTTTGGGGTGAGTGTGTCCTTAGTTTGGGATCGATGAATGTACCAAGATTTTGCCATTACATTAGTTCACTTCTAGCCCCCACCACAGACGGACCTCTGCTCGACAGAAGGTGTGTCTCTTATCAAATCAGCCAATGGTTGTCCTCGGTCACCATAAAACAACATGGGGAAAGAAAAGCACACAGCTAATACACTGCATACCATGTGTATTAGGGCATGTTGAATTACACTATGATCTCAAAGCCGAATGTGTGCAATCCACACGAACAATGGGATCACAATTCACCAATAAAAAAAAAGGTTCTAAAGGGTGTTAACATGTAATAAATCACATCACTGTTTGGTATTAGGGGTGGTACGGTTCACAAAAGCCACGGTTCGGTTCGTATCACGGTTTTAGGGTCACAGTTTTTGGTTCTGTTCGGTTCTTGTTATTTTTTCTTTTAATCTTTAACACTCCAGAAAAATACTTCAGCATATGATATATAGCTAAAATCAGTGTTGGGGAGTAACGGAATACATGTAACGGCGTTACGTATTCAGAATACAAATTATGAGTAACTGTATTCCGTTACAGTTACAATTTAAATAGTTGGTATTTAGAATACAGTTACATTGTTAAAATTAATGGATAACATGACGATACTTTTGTTTCACGAGTTTATTCACTCTGAATAAATTAAGGCAACTTAATGCATTTTCCAGAAGCCCCGATATGAAATAGAAAAAATAGCTATTTGCGTGATCAGTCACAATGGAGTCGGAACCGGCACGACAGAGCCAGGGCAGCAATAAGTTTCTATCTTGGAAATTCAATACAGCTAACTGTGCCGTGCAGCCTCGCTTGCCAGCAACCAACCTCCTTTCAGCTCCAAATTACTCCACCTCCAACCTGAAGAAGCATCTTAAAGTAAGTTATTTTTTTAATTAGCCAAGGGTAGTCGTCTGCTCGACGTTCAGGTACACATTCAGCTAGTTGGAATAAAAAGAACACACCATTATAGGCCTGTTTAGTAAGCTGGATGTGATAGCCGCATTCCTACACTTATAAAACGCAATTCAATGTGGAAGTAATCCTGAAGTAATCCAAGTATTCAGAATACGTTACTCAGATTGAGTAACGTAACGGAATACGTTACAAATTACATTTGTGGGCATGTATTCTGTATTCTGTAACGAAATACGTTTTGAAAGTATCCTTCCCAACACTGGCTAAAATTAGCATATTGAATGCATGTTGCACAATACATGCACATAGTTGCAGTTCTACCTCTTGTTTTATTTCCACTGTCATCATAGGTTAACATGAAATCCAAAATGTTCCTACACACCAGACTATATACGACGCTGACGCATCCTCCAACTCCGGGCAGCCTTCCTTTTCTCTCCCGCTTGACATTTCTACACGTGACGTGACCTGCAGCACTCCATACTCCACTTGGGGAGCGGTCATCTCGGCGCCTCTCAAAATCTGACAAAAATCTTTTAAACTGACCTTTGTCGATCAAAAAAAAACAGACCGATTCCGCAACTGTATGGCCTATTTCTCACTTAAAATGTTTTCAGAAACATGTTTCGGTGAACTATTTTCGTAAAATACGAGATCGTATTCTGAACGAGCCGCCATTAGAGTCGGTTTTGAAATTCGGGAGCAGCAAGACCCACGTGACGTGTTTGTCCAATCAGCTGCCATGTGTTGCGTTCTTCACTCTCACCCCCCTCGTCATTTCCGGTAAGTGTTTTAACATAGGTGTAGAAAGTGGGCACTACGGCGGTAAGTGGTTAGTGCACATTAGCAGTGTACTGACGAACCGCGTGACACACACACGAGATCTCGCGAGATTAAAATGTGACGAGACTTCTCGTCGAGGTAAACATTGTCTCACGATATTGGTCACAAGTGCAGAGCAGCAGCCAGCAGACGGAGTCTGACCAGAGGCCTGTACTACGAAGCAAGACTTGGCGTTAACGAGGTAACTTCAGGTTCAACCCAGGGTTTTGGGTACCACGTCGGTTGATCA
Organism: Perca flavescens; assembly: GCF_004354835.1. Classification (NCBI taxonomy): domain Eukaryota; kingdom Metazoa; phylum Chordata; class Actinopteri; order Perciformes; family Percidae; genus Perca; species Perca flavescens. Next base: position 32,275,186 of record NC_041341.1, read on the forward strand.
GTTGTTACCGGGTTCAATCGCCGCGGTAACTTATGCTGAACACTAACTTATGCTGAAGTTGGAGATTAGAGATCAACCGGTGTAAAAGCACCGCCTACTGACCAATCAATACTTGATTGATAACGGCGTCACCGTTCTTAGAAGATCAGGTGGAGCTCGATGCGCAGAGAGAGAGAGAGAGAGAGAGAGAGAGAGAAAGTGTGCTCATAAAAGTTCAAACCTTTAGAGACCGACAACCCCGTTAACATTCCCTGATGGGTATTTTTTATGAAATATATAGATTGTAATGGGAGGGAATTACATATAGGCTATCGACTTCTTGAGCCGTGTGTTGCGCACATCAGTTCGAATTATGTTTTTAAATTATTTATTTTTTATTTGCTCTCAAGATGGCTTCCCACTGCCAGGGTTGCAACTGAAATAATAGGCTAAAGCAACGACTTTATGTTACGTTGATGGAAACACAAGTGTAACTATGGTCAGATCTTGTGCCTGACTGATGAGGAAGTGATATTGATGAGCGTGATTTACGCATCTATAGTGTTGACTGTTTTTTGCCAGCTTTCCACCCGTTTCGGGAAGCAGCGAATGCCTGCTAAACCGTGTCTGTGTTCTTCATATTTATGTAGATTTATAGTTTGCTCCAATGTAAAATATGCGGCTCTGGTAGATGTTTGCGATTGGTCGGGCTGACAGGTGACACAGTTATGTGGGACCGCGGTTGTTAGGGTTAGTGAAGCCGGGGAACTGAAAGAGATCCAGGGCATGCTGATCTTGATTCGTAGTACAGGTCTCTGGTTGGTCTTATAATACATCTGGTTTTGAAGAGGAGTCTGGCTTAGACCTCTACATTAGCATAGAAGACCCCCTCTCCGGTCCTCAAAGTTGACTCCGAGTTCATTTTTGCAGAGCGGTAACGGAGTCTCTCTCTCTCTCTAGTAAAGGCAATGTTAAAATCTCGTCTCGTTCTTGTGATCCCAATCTCGTGTCTCGTCACACCCCTAGTGTGAGGTGAAGGATGTCTTTAACTCCACCTCCAGGGTATATCTCTCTTTTAAGAAAGGAGTGTTCGTTTTTTTTATTATTATTTGACATTGCTGACGAAACAAAAAAAAAGGTAAATTAAACAAGGATACCTCATCTTTGCACAGCAACAGGATTCCTTCAAGGGTGGATTCACTCATCTATAAATCTGTCAGGGGTGGCAGCCATGCATGCAGTTACAATAGTTTGCGCTTAACATAAATAAAAGGGGGTTCCCCGTGAAAGGTTGATTTTGTTTTCTTTATAAACCTGGATGCAGTTAAATGGTCAGTGTTTTTTTTTTTTCAACCTGGACCCTATTTTCCTTAGCCTGGTTGACACCAGACCCTTCTCAGTTGTAACTGAGAGTGGGTCTGGGAAAGTTTCATTGACAGAGCATTTCCAAATGGGCATCGCCAACGGACACCGCTCAAATGCCTCTCGGCGCAATTGGATAGTCCTTCAACCAATCAGACCAACGATCCGGGTGGCGCTGCGATTCGGTAGCCGTCATGTTGAATTTAAACAAAAAGCTGCTCGTCGTCGCGTAAAGCCACCCTCAACGGTCGTGATAGGTGCCTTGATTTTGCGGACATTGGAAATGGGTTTGAATGGGCTCTTCGCCAGACTGACTTCCAGAGCAAATCTCAAATTTGCCGGAAGTTCGTCAGGGTTTACCCAGGCTATATTTGCCTCTGTTTTTGTGTGTAAGTGACTGATGGGAACAACAATCTTTGACAATGGTCCAGTATTAAGCAAGACACCTGCAGTCCGCACTGGTGAAACAAGCGTCAATGCAGTGGTGTAGTCTACGTGAAACGCAGGTATACGCACTAAACCCAAATTTGTGTTTGGTAGATTATTTCTCTGTGGTAACAATGCTTTTTGGCAGTACATCTTATCCCATTGGAAAGCCTGTTTAGTTCCCTTTCAAATGGTGCCCCATTTGTAAGGAAGCAGGAGCGCTGAGTATGTGGGTTGCGCCCATGAAGAAATTGCCAAATCTTCTTCGCCAATGCCAAACTTATTCTGCCATTGACGCGTTTGGTGGATTGGATGATTGAAGTTTGAAGAAACAAGAAATATTGGCAATTTAACAATTTATTCATTTCACAAACAGGAGCCTCAGTAGCGTCAGTAGGGAAGAACAATACACAGCCACAACAGCCTGGCACCTCCTCCTCATGCTGGTCACCAGCCTGGTCACACGCTGCTGTGGGATGGCATCCCATTCTTCAACCAGCATTTGTCGCAAGTCAAGTCAAGTGACCGGGAGGTCGTCGGTTCAATCCCCAGACCGACAGGATAAAATCTGGGGGGGGAAAGTGAAAGAGCAGCACTTGTCCCTCCCTCATTACCACCCCCAACCGCTCCAGTGGAGCTGCTCCGTGGCCAGCAGATCAGACTGTGGTTGTGCTGGGCAGCTTCCAGGTATGAATGTGTGAACTGTGTGAATGTGATCAGGGCGTTCCTGCAAAAGAGAGGCTGCCTCTCAGTGAACCTCTCCTGAATAAATAAAAAAAAAAAAAATGTTCAGGTTCAAGTGCACGTGTGGCCGACACCAGCGCAAACGGGCCTGATGGTGAAGGGCAGTCATGGCAGGACTCATGGCAGCCCTATGAGAACGGAGATTGGCTGCGTGCAGTCTGTTCCGTACAGTACAATACATTAGACTACTGTACACCACTGCTGCAATGCAATGTTAATGAGCAATTGCGCACCCTCAATTTCCATCCACTAAAAGAGCTTGTTTTGTCACCGACCTGCTCAGATTATTATTCTGTCTGACAACATTATGGAAAGGATATCTAGTTAACATGAAACAGCCCTGAAATCGCCATCCATAAATTTTTTTACTTCAGAAACACACGCACAAATAGGCATAGGTATATCCTTTTGGTAGCATGCAAGCTCCCAAATTTACGCTCGTCTGAGTAATGGAGTTTTGGATAATGTTCAGCTTCGGCAATTTTACCTATGCGAATATATACAATGACTGGGGAAGCCTAGTGACGAGTCCATCGAAACCTGTGTTGAATTACCCAGTGTGCTTTGCTGAATGGTCTCAATGTTTTATAGTTTTATTTCATGTGAATACTAGTTTACTAGATGAGTAACTTAGTATTTGAAGTAATGCAGTAATGCAGAAAGTGTGTTTCCATAGGAAGTTTCCATGCTTCTTTTGTTTCCACAACAACGTTAGTGAGTAAATCTACTGAAATGGCCCCCACACCATAACAGAGGAGTGGGATGCGTCCAATGAGAATGCAGCCGTTTAGCCACCTATGTCATGGCTGTAAAAAACAATGGAAAGCTGTACAGCTTTGCCAAGCGCAAATCAGTACAACAAATTGTTGTGGAGGGTCATCGTTTTTCTCCCAGTGATGTTGGAGGGTCATCCAAAACTTATTGCTGATGAAGGGAGGGTCAGGTCTATTTTGACTAAAGGTCTCAAAACTCCTCCGGTGGCCCCTTAAATAAATAACGAACAGTCTCTTAGGACTTGTGTTCAAAATAAACATTTTCAAACCCTTTATGGTTGCAACCATTTATTACATATTATTTATTTTGTTAATGAAATAAATATGTCTAATTAAAATGGGGGGCCCCGGTGACTTGATGTTCTCTGAAGGGAGGCTCACTGCCCTATAGGGTTACATTGGACCCCATTTCGCAGCTGCCGGTTCCAGTGTTGTCTCAATACTTCTCAATACTGGACCAATTTCAAAGGTTTGTTCACATTAGTCACTTAGACCCCAATGCAAGGGAACAAAAAAACGGAGGAATTACCCTTTAAAACGTACGTGTTTTGGGCGTCTGCGTGGCTCACTTGCTGGAACGTGCGCCCATGTGGGGAGGTTTATTCCTCGTCGCAGAGGTCGTGGGTTCAAATCCGACAGGTCTCCTGAATGTCTTCCCCCTCTCTCTCTCCCCTTTCATGCTGTCCTGGTGATTAAAATTCACAAATGCCCAGAAAATAATAATCTTTAAAAAAAAAAAATGTAAAAAAGAATTAATAAAATAATTACGTGTCTGCGTATACATGCGTCTTCTTGTCCATCTGTTTGGTCAAGCACAACCTCTGACACTCATTGTCATTGTTTACACATGGGCGTGCGTTTGTGTATTAGCACATACACCAAAATGACTAAGGGAAAGACGTGGGGGGGTGGGAGGAGTTCTCATGGAAGTTCCCATGGAAGTGCTGGGAGCTCTATGATGCCCTCGATTTGTTTGGTCGCTCCTGTCAAGCTAATGAGGTGAGTGAGTGAGGGCAGCCTGGTGGAGGCAGAGGTCAGCCAAGAGCCAGCGCTGCCTGCCAGGCTGCTGTAGCCCAGGGCCCGACTGCAACACTGGTCACGGCACACACCCACACACCCCCCTCCCTAGCAAGTCCTGGCACACGGCTCGCCCATCTGCCACACATGAACACACACAGCCTGGCAAAGGCAGATTTACACCCATGGATGTGTGGGCTACTTGTACCATGTACAAAGTATGTATATTGGCACACACTGTAGATCTTGAAGGCTTGAAAGAATGCACATACACACAGCGTGTTCACTGTTTGGAGAGGTTTCCTCCTAACCCCCACAAGACCGCCATGAGGACGGACTGCCCCCACCAGCTGCCAGTAGAGCACTCAGAATGGATGCTTCAGTGTATGCATCAATATGAGCAATTCTTTTTAATTATGGGTGTTGTGCGGCTGGTGACGCTGTATTTCCTGGACACTGTTCCAGTTATTGGGTCATTCGCACCGAGCGAAACCAAATCTGTTCACGATTTAAATTCCAGCAGAAGTTAAAATTTATTTTCTATCTTGTTTTTTTTTTTTTTCCTTTGCATGTGGTGTGTAGTATGGGCATGTTTTCCAATGTTATTTAGCGGTCGACAGGCATACTTAGTTGTACAAATTGGGTCTATCCACTATTGGAGCCACATTTTGTGCTCCGATGCTGTAGAGTATAAAAGGTCAAATTAAACTCCATAGTGGGGATATCACATATTCTACGCAGATTTACCCTTTATAGGAAACTGTATCCTCTTTATATTATTTATTTGGCTAGAAAAGTTTCTTTTGAATGTTTATAGACCGATTGCCTGATTAGTGATTAAGAGCATAAAAATGAGTTAATATGAAATCCCAGAAGACAGGAGTATTCTGCTTTAGGGCTGCAACTAATTCATAACTTCTTTTCATTGTGGATTAATCTGCCGATTGTTTTCTCAATAAACCGATTAGTTGTTTGGTCTCTATAATGTCAAGAAAACAGCAAAAAATGTGTATCAAATAAGTGTTTCCCAAAGCCCTCAAATGTCTTGTTTTGTCCACAACTCAAAGATATTCAGTTTACTGTCACAGAGGAGAGAAGAAACCAGAAAATATTCACATTTAGAAAGCTGGAATCAAAGAATTTTACACTCAAAGACTCAAACCAATTAATAGATTATTAAAATAGTTGGTGATTAAGTTAAAAGTTGACAACTGGCCTAATCTATTAATTGATTAATCTTTGCAGCAATACGCTGCTGCTTCTGAATATAAAAAAACAGACATCAAAACATATAATTTGTAGTAATCTTATGATCATTCTCCGATACTGACAACGCCTCAGCAGTGTTCAGAGCTGCAGCTCCGAGCTGAAAATGAGTCGCCACACCTGCTGGATGTCGCAGCTGTGGCGGTCCACAGGAATGGAGAGAAGGGTCAGAGGTCGTCACCTCTCCTTCTCCCCAGCAGCAGCACCCTTAAACCCCTCGGGGCAGTGGAGCAGCGCCAGTGTCGCACACACGTACACGTCAACACACAGCTAAGGGGGATTTGACGCACGGGGTCAAGGCCACGGAGCAGATGGAGCTTTCTGCTGTAACCTTTGTGTGGACAACCGTTGTTTTAAATTCAACAAGCAATTTGTTGTATTTTAGCAGAATACTGAACGCATCAGAATGGCAAAAGAGAGTACACATTAATATCCGTTTATCGCAAATAATGTCGTTATCACGATATTCAACGTTATCGCATATTTTTCTCATATGGTGTAGCCCTACATCATACCTCTCCAACTCTTTAGCGATGTGTTAATGCCCCCTCTCCCCACACACACACACAGCTTGAACCTGCACATAACTGGTGAACTCTTAGCAGTGTAAAATCTGCTATTTTAGAAAAGATATTGTCACACTGCCCCCCGATGCAGTGATAGTCCGGTCATTTGCGTCAATCTTAAAAGGTTTCTGTGAGCAACTCACCAAAATAAATCGTTCTTAATGAAAAAGAAACCATCTCTTTGGTTCTATCGGAGGTCGTTTTGAGCTGTAAGCCTCACTGTATTCAATTACAGCACTTTTATTTGGGCAAGTAAACTAAATGGTAAATATAATCACGAATGACGGTGTAGATGATTACATTATCTCATTTTGTCTAACGAAGGAAGACAATACATACCCTCAGCATTTGTCTCTCCGTCTCTCCTGTGTGCAGCGCGTCTTTCATTTCGACACACAAACCGAATACCTACAACACATAACCTACTTACGTACGTGGCGTTAGTTAAGTCACGTAACTTATGTAGATCGCCTTAGCGAAGTACGTTAAGTGAGTTCATTTACATACATAAGATAAAATGGTCAACTTTTGCCTTTTTCACCCGGGACACAAACAGTGGTCTCCTGGTTGAAAGTCCTGTTTGTTTGACCCAATCCATCCACCCCGAGCTCTTCCCTACGCTGACTTTGTCGCTCTTCACACTGCGTCATCTCTCACAGTGCCGCGGTAAGAGCCTGGTTCATTCGTGGACGTATAATAAAAGCTGGATAAAGCGTTTCGAGGCAGAGCCCCGTTCATTCCAATGAGAGTTGGCATGAAGCCAAAAAAGTTCAACGTCCACGTATAAAATAAACCGGATGATCAATGCTGCGTCTGCACCGTGTGGCCCGTAGAGCGGGCGCTAGAGACGTCCACCGGCCGAGCCGGCTACTTCCGCTAACCTGATTGTGGATTAAATTATTTATTTGTGCGGCTCTTTTGGACTTTCCAAATGTTATCTGAATGAATTAATCAAAGTCTGATAGTGAAACAAGTCTTTCACAGAGGTTATGATGCTCAAAACAATGTATCCACCGATTAACAGGTCTCTTTAAAATGCAAAGACTTGCAGACTTGTGAAAACGTTTTTGGGCCCCATGGCATCACGTGATGGACACAGAAGATGGAATTCCACTGTTTTACCACTATGTGAAATTGAATTCAAAGCCAGGCACACCTGGTAGGGTTGGGCATCATTTTGAGTTTTAACAATTCTGATTCCAATTCCGATTCTTCCTTTCGATTACGGTTCTTATCAATTCTTGATTCTTTGAGGGGTGGAGTTGAAACGGGTCACATGCTTATTTCACAGATAAGGAGGAACATTTTATTTTGAGTCAATAGTGGTTTACGGTTATACTGGGCTTTTTCAACATAAAAATTGGAATCGTAATTTTTGTAACGATTCCATTTGGAACCGGTTCTCGATACCCAATCCTAGGGCCTGGTGAGAAGGACTTGTAGAAGAAGAGGGCACATTGAGAGGACGTAATCAAATAAGCGGCGGTTGAATATGACATTTCTGTTTGTTTCATGTATTCATTTGAGGAAGGGTACAGTCTTCTTTTCACTCCACACAGATCTGATATTGTGGTCTGTCGTTCTTCTTCTTCATCCTTGCTGTGGAAAGGAGGTCAATATAAATCATGTCATGATCAATTTGTTAAGTCTGTTTCCATTGCACTTTATTGCATTTGCTGTTATTTATACGCTGCACAGTTTCCATCTCAACCACGCGTAAAAACTTCTTTCCAATTTGTTTGTTTCCTCTCGGGGTGATTTGTATGCACAAATTGAAAATGCTCATAAAAACCATGTATGGAAATGCAATTATTGTGTGTTTTCTTGGGGCCTAACGAATGTGTTAAATGCATTTCCTACCTGGAAAAAAACATCTGCGAATTTGAAACGTACGTTGTTTACAGCTGCGTTTGCTTTCTAGCAGTCTCTCCTAGCGGAATCTATGTGTGGAATTTATTTGTGATTATAGCATCTTTTGAATCGCCAAGGTATTTGTTTATATAAAATGAAACTGGTTAAGTCTATTGGTTGTCCTCAATGTCCTGGGTCAGATCCCTTATGATCGGTTTGGATGCATTGCTGTCTTTTGTGAAATTATTATCAGGGCTAAAAAATGATGCACACTTCCTGTCACTTGTTCCATATTCATGATGGTAAAAGGATGGCTTGTTGACAGATTTGTGTTTGTTCAAATGGGTATGTTGGCCTTATGGCGGGACTTTGGCAGCCTGAACTAGTGATGCACATATTGTCATTGTCCCAGAGGGCTTCAGACGTTTTGTTGTTAAAATACTGAGTTACAGACTGTCAGTGTGACATCTTAAGTTGCCTTCACTAGCCCTGCCCAGTATGCCTTTCCCTTGTACACCTGTTTTGTGCCTCGTCAGCCTGCCGTTGTGTTGCCAGTCCTCGTTGTCTTGTTACCCAATCAGTGTTTCCCTCCTTATTCCAGATCTCTGCCCACATTTCCTGTCCATGTGCAAATTTCTTTACTGCCCTGTGCTACGGTCTCTCATCGAAGTCACATAGATCCCTCTGCCCTTAAGATTCTGTGGATCTTTCTAAAGCTGCTTACACACCGACCAGAGGGCCGACCCGTTGACAGAAAAGCCAATCAAAATGATCAGTCTCCCCGAGTTGGTCCAAAAAGTGCCACAGAACACACCAAAAAGACGAGACGAGACGTAATACATCTCTGTAACAGCAGGCGGCGCTAATCTGTATTGTTGCCCAAAACCTGAAAAGCGGCAGCTGATTGGACGAACGCGTCACATGGGTTCGTTTTCTTCGGAAATTCAAAGCCAGACTGTCATGGCGGCTCGTTCAGAATACGATCTCATATTGTACTAAAATAGTTCACTGAAACATGTTTCTAAAAACATTTCAAGCGAGAAATAGGCCGTGCAGTTGCTGAATCTGTCTTCATTTCAGATCGACAAAGGTCAGTTTAAAAGATTTTCGTCAGATTTTGAGAGCTTCTAGTCACCCTCATTCTGCTCGCCATTTCTGGGTGAGTCCCGACTGTCCTGCCTCCGACAGAACATGTCAGGTCGGCCAAAATGAACGTCGACGGCCTCCCAGACGGAAGATGGCACAGAACACCCCGGACAGACTCGAGTCACCGACCTCGCCAGACTGTTCAACGGCCGATTATCGGCCGTGTGTGTGTCAGCACCTTTATTACATTATTTTTTTTCTTCAACCAGCTACAGTTGAAGACATTGTACAGACTTATCTCACAGTTGTTATGACATCTTTTTGTCATTGGTGTGGCTCTTAGTTTGAACAAATATCATCATTTGGGAAAAACATCAGCTACTGTTGGCCGCAACGTTAACTTCAAACTTGACAGTTTGTGTCAAATTCGTATGGCGTGGTACGGTATGTACTGTAGCTACACAGCTCCAGAACTTCTTGGGTCATTAGGTTTTTGTCTGAGGATTTCTGGGGAAAAAAAATTCTTTTTTTAAGTGTGCAGAAAAAAGGAAGAGAAATAAAGACATCGTGCTCGTTAACTTAATGAAAAGTCAAGAGGATCAGTTTTTTGTTTTACTGCAGTGGGAGCCAGAAGCCGAGCCAGCCACTGGTTTGGGTTCACGTCAGGGTCTCCTCTTTCACAGCACAAGTGCAAACGTGACAATGACGCCAGCTTCCACTGTGAGTGGCAGACTCCTTCCTCATCTGGCTTAGGATAGGAATTGTTATAAGAACAGGTGTCGCAAGCAGCTATTGGACCTTATATTACAACACGTATTGGATTATTTTCCGTTATGTAACACACACACACAATCTTTTTTGAATGAAATTTCCTCTCAATATCCGTGTGTTTTTTTTGTACGAGATGTCAACGCATGAATTTAAGCAACATCAAACAACTTTGCAGAGACTCAGATTATACTCCACACTTTGAGCCCAGTAGTTGGACGGCTTTTGCTTTACACCGCCTCTTTTTATTAGAGAACTTATTACTTATTTTGTTGGCTGTAGTATAGCTCAATGTTTGGAGGATGACTTGTCTTTTTAACTGTCCCTCATCCAGATGTGATCTAAGCTGATATAACCAGACTGTAGTCCCGGCTCACGTCATAGGCGCCCCCTGTGCATGCAATGTTGTTAAGAGAAGAGTTCTGGACACTACTCACAGGCGGTGACAGACATAGACAGACACATGCACTGGCACGCAACAAACGCAGGAAGTAGACTGCGAAAGAGGGAAGAAGGAAGAACTCAATACCGGGGACTGTTTACAGTTGCCACGATTACAGCCCACCCCTTCCACACAGACACACACACACATCCCCACAGTCCCACCAGGCAAATGCATCTGCCAGCGAAGATCCGGCCTCAGCGAGAGAACACTTTCCCAGAGATATCAGTGACGTACATATGTGAGCAAACACGCTCACAAGCACGCACAGATACACACACCCACACCCACACGCAAACCAATGTCGTGTCAGTCACCGTTGGTTTTCATTGTTTTCATTTCTTGCTGGATTGCCTGTTTATTTTAGCGGTCTATCCTCAGGGAGGCGACGGTGGTCCAGCGAGCTATGGAATCCCGGAAGGCTCGTTGTGCTGCCCTTCCTCTGTAGCATCAGGGTTTCAGGACGTCCCGGACATAAATAACTATATGCAACTTCATGATCTGTGTCTAGTATAGGCTACTGTATGCATATTAGGGCTGGCGTCTCCAGCTCGGTGGGCGATAAGCTCTTGTTCAATCAAGTTCTCATTCGTCGGACAATCGCTGGTGTTACTTTCGTAAGGTCATAAAGCATTTCTACCCAGCTGAAAATGCCAGGCGCCCTTCTGAAAACACACAGCTGGGTGCGCTTTCGAGGCGCAGCGGATGCTGGTTGCTGTGATACGTATATGCGCAAAAGTAAATATGTCTGTGGCGGTCAGCACCATATGAGCTAGCACAAGGTGGAGAACTTGCTCTGGATGAAGGGAAGGCTGAAGCACGTAGGTAGAGAGGACAAATATATACGGCCCAGCAGTATTAATTTCTCCTCCGTTGTTGTTCACTACTTGTACTATGTTGGATGTGACGGTTGGTCATCGTGTTAGTTGTCCCACCCCTCCTCCACTAGGATTGGACGGCTAGGTAAAAAGTGACAGTGATGAGCGCTGCTTTTTACCCAAAGTTGAATATTCTTCAACTCTCTGCGACCAGAAAAAAATTCCAACATGCAGCGCTCAGCGCAGAATAGACGCTCAGCGCCCCGTCACGCTGTTGGTGTTTGTAGCAACGTATGAAAACGTGGCACTCCCATTGCCAAGCATTAAAAATGTCTATTCGCCTCAAGAAGAACGCTTTGATGGACACGCAACACTGACAGGTAGAGAGCATCCACACTGTGGACATTTTAGTAAAAGGTCCCATGACATGGTGCTCTTTGGATGCTTTTATATAGACCTTAGTGGTCCCCTAATACTGTATCTGAAGTCTCTTTTATATAGACCTTAGTGGTCCCCTAATACTGTATCTGAAGTCTCTTTTATATAGACCTTAGTGGTCCCCTAATACTGTATCTGAAGTCTCTTTTATATAGACCTTAGTGGTCCCCTAATACTGTATCTGAAGTCTCTTTTATATAGACCTTAGTGGTCCCCTAATACTGTATCTGAAGTCTCTTTTATATAGACCTTAGTGATCCCCTAATACTGTATCTGAAGTCTCTTTTATATAGACCTTAGTGGTCCCCTAATACTGTATCTGAAGTCTCTTTTATATAGACCTTAGTGGTCCCCTAATACTGTATCTGAAGTCTCTTTTATATAGACCTTAGTGGTCCCCTAATACTGTATCTGAAGTCTCTTTTATATAGACCTTAGTGGTCCCGAATACTGGTGGAGGGTGGGGGTGCGGCCTTAACCAACTGCCACTTTGCTCGTTTGAAAGCCACGATGTCTCTCTCTCATGGGTGGGCCAAATTGTCTGGGTGGGCAAAGCAGAGAAAGGGGGGGTAACCTTGCTCCTTATGACCTCATAAGGAGAAGATTCCAGATCGGCCCATCTGAGCTTTCATTTTCTCAAAGGCAGAGCAGGATACCCATTTAACATAGAGATAACAGGCAGATGTTTTCCCCATGGACCAATCGACTGGTTGAAGAGTAGTTAAAATATCCGTTGAATACAGCCCTAATGCACAACCTCATGTGTGTTGTATTCAATCTTTTCGAAGCAACGACCCAGACATCACCTTCTTTCTTGCCGAGTCAGGCAAGTTCTCACACAGCATCAGCAGCCTGCCTTAGTTCGTGGCACGGCCCGACACTGGAAAGAATGTGGCAATGAAAAGCATAGATAAGTATAAGAACGGTGATATGCATTTTGGGATTTACAGTAAAGGGATGGTGGGTTTTAAGGCACGATGGACAGGCAGGAGGGAGGGCGAGAGAGGATGCCAGGGCAGGTAGGGTTGGACACGAGTTCATACTCCGGTTCTGGCCCGGGCGTTGATAAGAGTCTAGACGCTTTGTAGGCAAGATGAGAGGGTTCAGGGTTTGCTTTCCTGCTATTAAACTAATCTGCCCATATCTTGTTCTTCACTTTTTGACATCTTTTTGTCTTTTCTTCTCCTCACCTCTGACTGTAATCGAGGAATTTGGATCGTTACTTGCAAAAGCTGCCTAGAGAGGGTAGGGTGTTTTGGCACTGGCACAACAAAGTTCTAATCTTGTTTTATGAGAAACGCTACAGTTACGAGCTTGGACAGACCTTTTGGAAACTACTAATCACATACTGAGCATGTGTCTGCGAATTCTGACTGTTGTAATGTGTACAGATACAACGTATATAATATCTAACAGCTCGTAAAAAAATTCCCCTCGTCTGTTAAAGTCATTTATTTGACAGTTCAGACTACTTTTTCTGGACAAACCCTACAATATAGCTTCCAGTGGAAGGATACATCTAGGGATACATTAAACTGTGTGGTACAGAAATGACTGATGCTAGCCATTACAGAGAATAAAATAGAACGTTTATGGATTAGAACTAATAAGATGGCCAAAATAATTTACTGTAATTTAATCATTATCTTTCTAGAATAGGTTTATTAATAAGTTATAGATCCACACCTGGAAACTATGCAGTTGCTACATCTGACACCTTCAACTGGTGGCGACTGAGCAGCTCTACTGAAATACTTTGAACACAAATGCTTTTCTTAGAAGTGCACTAGCCATTATGGGTTGATAAAGGTTTTATTGTGTGTTGGCCTAATCCTACCTGCTGCCTTTGTGGTCCCCCTTCTGTGATTTAATGCAGGCCTTCTCCCTTCCCATCTCAAACTTCTGTTACACTGATACCTGATCTGACCAGCCACCACGGCCGAGTTGTCACGATGAGGGTGAAATAGGCCATCCAGTAACACGGTTGCCCTTTCCAAACGGGACATTTGAGATAGTTGTGTATCCTATGCTGAGGTCACTAAAAATCCTTGGCTAGCAATTAGGCCTGCACGATTCGGGGAAAAATATGAATAGTGATTTTTTTTAGCTTAGAATTGATGTCACGATTCTGTGCCACGATTATTTTCTCACGAAGTGTAGCCTAATGTTTTTTGCACACATGAACCATAACAAAACAAATTGACAGTACCAAACATAGATTATATTTGGCACCTATAGCACATTGCGCCTGTAAACATAGGCTTCAATGAATAAAGAAAATAAAGTAGATACTGGCCATTTAAGTACAGTAGGCTACCAAAAATAGTGACATAACACATTGAACTAAATATGGCCCCAATAAAGGCTTTATCTGAACTCCTTGACCATGTCTTTACATAATTAAAACATGTCAATGTCAAATGCTTTCAATATATTAATTGAAGGAGAAAAACTAAATGAAAAGAATTCATTTAAAAATCAAATCGGGAACAGGGGTGAATCGAGACGGCGATTTCATAAAGATTTATCGTGCAGGTATACTAGCTATGTTTCACTTTTGACCTGCATTCAGCAACAATTTCTTTGCAAAAAAAAACTCTCCCATAAGCCTACATAGTTCACATTTTGAGTCATCTCTTTCACACTGACAGTTATTTTGTCTTAAGCTATAGAAATACATATACTTAAACAAGGACTCCAGAGAGTCCAGAGCCATGCTAGCGGCTCCGAGGAGGTGTACTAAAAGCTAATGTTAGCATGCTTACAAGCTCACAATGATAACGCTAACATGCTGATGCTAAGTTGGTATGATACCAATGTTCCCCATCTTTAAGTGTTGTAGCAGGCATATGTCTGCTCATTAGCCCCAAACACAAGGTAAAGCTGAAGCTGATATAAATGTCAGTTTTGCAACTAGATAGTCATACAGGGGGACAGGAACGCATGTAGGCCTACCAAATTCAGTGGCAATCCATCCAATAGCTAACGAGACATTTCACTCAAAAACAAAAATGGTAATCTCATGGTGGGGCTTAAGGAAAAGTCAGAGATCAGCGACCGGGAACAGTGAATTTCAATTGCAAACTATATAGTAGATGTTGAGATATTTCACAGGATAAGTGTCAGCTTTGGCCTGAGGGTGGCACCAGAGGAAAGGTCAAGAGACCAAAGGCATTAGGATTTAGTAGTTCACTTTTGTTAACAAAAATAACTGTCATATTTGCTTAAATTGTCACTATATCCTGACAGTTTCCAGAGCGCTCGAAAACAAACAACCAATCAGAGCCGAGGAGTCTCTAACGCAGTGTTCCACTGCTCGTGAATTGCGATCAAACTGTCAAACTAGGCAGCGATGATCACATATGATTCCGTTACTGCGTTTCCTACTTCTCGCCTCAAATGTTCTCCTTTTACCGTTTGGCTGTAAAATGAGAAGTTCGAGCCAAAAATCAAGCTTCACCCACCCGCCAGCACAAACCTCATTTTACAGCTAGCAGTACACTAAAATATGTTTCTGAAAACTTTCAAGGAGAGAAATAGGCAATGCAGTAACAAAATCCTGATTCATAGATAAGCGATGCCTGGTTTGACAGTTTGTTCAGAATTCACGAGCAGTCATCAACACCGCGTTAGAGACTCCTCGGCTCTGATTGATTGTTTTCTTTATGCCATGAGGAGTACCAGGAGGAGTCAGAGGAACGTGATTTTTTATTATTATTCATATAGCACTGTCTGGATACACAGCAATGTGTCTCGCAAAGCAAGACTAGGATATAGTGACAGTTTGATTTTACAAAAAGTTATTTTTTATATAAGTTAAATTGTAGCTTAAAGATTCATACTCTTCGTACCCTGAATATCTGTAGCAAATTTGATGAACATCCTTTGGTCTTACCAATAGGTTCACAAAAAACACTAATGTAGACATCATGGGGGTGAGGAGAAAAGGTCAGGGTAGTACTCGAAGTAGTAACAGTAGTAGTAGGAATCATTGTCTGGGAACCAAATACCTGGACCCCATTTCACAGCAAGGTTTCGCTAAAAATGTCAACCTGCTGGGGGTGGAAGAAAAGTCAGGGGATCACCAAAGTCAGTGGGATTCATGCTGGGGACCATGGAGGCCTGTACCAAATCTCATGGCAATCCAACATGTAGTTAAACAAGATATTTCTGGACCAAAGGAGTGGACCGACCGACGGACAAAACAACATTATTATCCTTAGATCGAGTAAAGTATTGCTGAAAACTTGCAGTTACATGAATGCTTGAAGTTGTCTGGGAAAATCTCAACCTTTGTCATCCTCGAGTCAAAGAAAACTGTGTCTGTCAGCACAAGTACTTAAAAAGCGTAATTCTGCAAAACAATCAAATAAAAGAAGTTAAAACATACCTTGAATAAACCAAAAAGGTCAAAAGGTCTTGGGGGTTAATAAGCACAGATTAATCATGGTTCCACGCTGGCCAGGTTCAGCCGTTCCATGTGCCCTGTGTTTGCTTTGGCCATCCCCCCCCCCCTCTCCAAGGCTTAACACTGCACTTTTCCAGAGCAGGTGCGAGGGGGTGCTGAGTAAGCCGAACACAGATTTTTGGGGGTTGGTCTAGGATGACCACTGAATCCCTCCACCCCGGCTTCTTGACCTGCAATCAAAGCCCTGACTTTGGCAGAGTACACGGTGGGGGGGAGGGGATTGGTGGGCCACATAGCCACATGCTACTCATCCACCTGCATACTGACAGGCAGGCAGGCCATGTCACAACAATCCCAAACAGCCCTGTGCCCCGGCCTAACCTTAGCCAACCTCCTCCCTGCCCCTCCCTGCCCCTGCTAACCCCTGCTGACCCCTGCGGCCATCTGTTACAGGGCTCTGGGATGTGTTGATTGGCTTGGGGGGCTGGGATAGGGATTTGGGGCTCCTGGATTGGTGATGGGTGACTGAGGAGCTTTAAGGGAATTTGTTCACAAAGCATGACGGGGTTCAAAGTGACACGCTGCTCAAAAATTGTCCCAAAAAGGGTAATTTTCAACACCTGTCTGCCTAAGTATGTTGGCATGCGCAAAGGTTGTAGAATATGGAATCGTTGCACCCTGTAAAAGAGCACAGCATTCATTCACAGCAGCTTGGGATGAATGTTGGCTCATGTTACAGTGTCGCATCCATCTCTGCCTGCTGTCTTTCTTCACTGGAGCCATCCGTGCTGCCATAAAACCCATCTCGCCCTTAAATACAAACAATCTGTTTCCTGAGTTGCATGAGATGGTCTTTTTCTTACAAACCGTAGCAATTGCAGTACCCCTTCAGAGATACCATCTCGTCTTCAGGGGTCCCATTTTACTAGATGGGTAGGGTTTACCACATTGCAGCTGTGTGAAAATTCTGGTGCACATGTTCCCACTCTATGTTGGATAAAACAAGGCATATAAAAAGTACTGTACTTATGATTTGTGCCCCAGGGTCCTTTTCCAAGGAGTTCAACGTAGTTAGGCTCTCTATGGGATTCCTGGCTTCACTAAAGTTAACAAAAGGCAGTCCAGGAAAACAGGTCTAAAAAAGCTGGCTCCCGTCAGCTGGGAGTTAGTCCACCATGAAAATGTGTTTTTAAAAATGTGAGATGGTAGGAGCAAGGGCTGGGTTAAATAAATTGATTCTTCAATTACAAATCGATCATCTCTGTTTGAGTGATCAGATATTGAATAATAAAATCCTGAAATCAATCTTTTAATATATGTCTTTTCACCATGAATGTGGTAAATTGACCCCCTTTTTTGGTTCCAATTCTTATTGAAACATTAACCTGGTGCTTTATAAAAAGATTTGAGGGTTGCTTCTTGCTTGTACAATCTACAGCATAAGTTATCTGAGAATCTCTTTTATATCCAAGCAAAATTGATCTTGTATCTGAAATGTCCCTTACTTAATTGATATCAGAAATGTCATCGAATCTGGACCTTGTGAATCGGAATCTAATTGAGTCGGGAGATCATTGGCAATACCCAGCCCTAGAAGGACTTGGTGAATACACAAATGAATAATGATCACCACAATGCCACTGCAAAGTCTGATCTGCTGAAAAACAGCACCAGCTGTAACACTTTACAGACCTCTGTGCAAGGGGGTTCTTTTGTGCAAGTACTTTGAACATGAGAGAGCATCCAACCAGCCCACATTGTCTTTCCTAAAAGCCTCTTTTTGTGTTTCTTAAAAGTTGTACTTTTTTGATTCCACCTGTTGAGAAATAGCATGTGAAAACGAAACAGCCATGGAACAGGTGTGTCTGTTCTCTTGGATTCATCAGGTGGCTTTCTTCCCCCTGCCCATTTCTGTCCTTATTTGGACAGAAGAGGGCCAGTCTGTCTCTCCCAGCCCAATAATGGGAGGTACTATTAAGGCTGACCTTTGCCCCATCTCTCGTGAACCTATTTTTACTGGCACGTGCTTGACATGTACCCAGTAACCTGAGAGAGGAGGGGCTTAATTCACCCCAACCATACTCAGTCCTCTGCTTTACCCATAGGCTAACACATCCCAGTACTCTGATAAAGCCATCATATTTGCAATCGATGACTGTGCAAAGTCTCAGACCTGTGGACATCAGCAAACACTTGGCATCCTCTGTGACAATGCTCTGCCAGGCCTGTACTGCAGCTAGGCTGAGCCAAACGCAGGGAAAAGTCCATCATCCAATCATTCTCACCAAGTTCCGGACGCAGAAACGTTGACTCTGCAAAACGGTCTTGGGAAGGAACTTGTCCTGCACCCCGCTAAAGAAAATGCCAGATGAAATATAAAATAAAGTTAACCAAAAGAACCAAGCAGGCCTGCCTTGCTGCACGATCCAAATTTCCTTCAAACATTGCCATTTCTAGCGTGTAGCTTGCTAGCTCAAAGGGTGTTGTTGTTTCCAGTAGTGGCACACAGAGAGCAGAAGGTGAGGGGAAAAGCCGGACATCAAAATGAATTCTCCAGGATGGGTCATTAAATCAAAGCCATTGCATGACCATTAGCCAGCGTGACAACATTATTACTACTGTAGGATGTGTGTGTGTGAGCAATTTCGCCTTCATTATTCATGGAAAGAAGACAGAAACATCAAGAGCCAGAAGCAGAAACATCCAGTCCAGTTATGTATTGGTGCTTTTGCAATAACATCCTGAAAGTTGTATTTTTAGTTCAAGTCTTTGAGTCAGGGACATGAGGAAGCCAGCCCAGGAGGGCCTTTAATGTCCAGATGGTGACGGCGCTCTGATGGTTTTGCCTTTGAGGCGCCAAAATGGAAACATTTGGAATAGGAGTGAGTCACACGTACCGGTCACAGGATGGACAGTCACTCATGACCCCAGAAAACCCACACCCACAGATACACAATTTGTCTGTGCATGTGAACACACAGGATACATACTATATTTGTATCACACATTTGTTAGTTCCTTGTATACACCAGTGAGTTGTACTGCCAACAAACATCCAGTACACAAAGAAGCACTTAAAAGTGAAACATTCCTCTCTTGTATGTTTTTATCATCTCTATTTGTGGGCTGAGTCATCCTTTTCATGGCAAAAGGAAAAACTAGTGACTTAGATGTCATTAAGCAAGCCAGACACAGGGATGCATAGCAGCATTTATGAGTTTAAAATTGGGTCACACAAGCTGAACATTGCAGACTCTTATAAATATCTAGGTTTCTATATTGATGAACATATGAATTTTAGAAAAGGTGTTAAGGTTCTTGCTGATTCAGCATGTAGAGCTTTGGGAGGAATCATTGGTAAAAGCAAGATTTTGAAAGATATGTTTCCAAACATATTCTAAACTTTTCCAGGCTTGTGTGCATATACTTGATTATACCGTGGGGCTTAGAGGACTTAGAAATATATCTACTTGTGAATTAGTGTGCTAAAAAGTGCCATATTTTCTGGGTGTGCACAAATATGTTCCATAATTGGCGATAGTGGGAGACATGGGATGGGGAATCATGTGAGGCTCTTTGAAAGATATGTATGGCCCAGTTATGGAATCATTTATTAGATATGGACACAAGTAGGTTGACGAGGAAAATATTTCTCTGGGATGAAAACATTTCTCTGGGATGAAAACATTCTTGGTCCTTGGTCTAAAGATATATGCAAATTGTTTTGTAACTACAGGTTTGGGAAGTTGTTTCTTAATAATGAAAAGCTGAATATCGGTTTGTTTAAATAATTTGTGTTTGCTGAAGACAAAAAGCAGTGGGCCGACGATATATATGGACTAAGCCAAAATTGTGTATTTCTGTGATGATAAAACCGGAATATGGCAAAGAGAATTATGTTGTATATAATTTGTAAAAAAGGCAAAGATCACTTATGTGCTCAAGTGAGATCTGGAGTTTTACCTTTGACTGTTGAAACAGGACGATATGTTAATGTAGAAGAGGAAAAACAGATCTGTCCCATCATGTGTTGTTTGAATGATATAGAAAATGAGTTCCATTTAGTTTTCTACAGTCCTTTTTTTACTGTGAACAGCGTGCTTTTTTGTTTAGTAAGATAAAAGCAGAGATTGATTTGGGTAAATATGGATGCTGCTCAAAGACGATGATGGCTGTTCACATGTGAAACATAGAAATTAGCCAGTTATCTTGAGAAAGCCTGGGAGAAGAGGAGAAAACAAACTCTTTACCGAGATGATCTGTAGATGAGGATTTGTTGTTGTATTTAGTGTGTGTGTGTGTGTGTGTGTTAAAACCCGTCAGATCGTTTGTTCTATGTTTTGATTTGATTTCACGTGACAGACGCAACCGTTCATAAACGACTCATCAAGATGGCAACATAAACAGGTTAACGAACTTTCTTTTAGTCTTCAATTTTTCTTAATTCTCTCAATACCACCATGGAGACAAAAAGAAAAAAGTATGATTTAACATTTAAGCTGACAGTTGTCAAATTTGCCGAACAAAATTCGGGAGAAGCAGCGGCAAGAAATTTCTCGATTGATCCTAAGAGAGTGCGAGAAGGGCGTAAACACAAAGCAGAACTGCAACGTCTGTCCGAGGAAGACGACAAAAGGGCCAGACTGCAAGGTGGAGGGAGGAAGAAGGTCAGTGAAGAGCTGGAGGTGAGCGTGTGTGAGTGGATCCACAGCATGTGGGCAAAGCATCTCAGAGTCTCACGTAAAATGATCAGGGCCAAGGCAAAAGAAGTGTATGCAACAGTGAGTGACGGCAGGGATGAGGAGAGATTTACTGCGAGCGCTGGCTGGCAATTAAAGGCCTGTCTTTTATAGACGCCCGTCTCAAATACAAGCCGGTGCATTTCGGCGATTTGGGTAAATAGAAGCCTGGGCTATTATTTGAAGTTTTACGGTAAGTAAGTAAGTAACTAACTAACTAACTAACTAACTAACTAACTAGAATCTGATGTTATACCGTTTGCTGGCATTTTAGTATATTTTTTTTAATATGCTGTATTATATCGGAGTGGGATGAAAACAGTAGAGTATATAAATTTCCTTTCTGCTTTGAAGGTTTGCACTCCATCTGGCAACGTGTAAACGGATTTCTCCGTGTATCCAATTGCAGGCAGGAGGCACTCCAAATGGTGACATGTTTCCATGTTTGACAATCATGGATGTATTAAGAGAACTGGATACAGCGTTCGGTGCGAAGCCCCATTCGTTCCAATAAGAAATGCTTAGTAGTGCATGATCCAGTCGTGGAGGTTAAAATAATACTAGGATCTTCCGCGTTGACTGGCCAATGACATCACACTGGCCATGCACACTATTGACAGTTTGTTTATGTTGTAGAAACAAGTATACGTGGAGAACTCCGCGTTAAACATGGTGTTTCATTGACGAGCGATGCATTTAGAGAACAAACGAGATGTAATCATTATATCGTGCTACTAGCTACCGCTAATGTGAGCTAATAGCCGATAGCCGGCAATTTTGGTACAGTTACGTCAATACAGTTACGTCCACGTTACAGAATTTCCAGCATGCAGCCCTTGGGTGTATTATAACATAATACAGATGATGAATTGCAGCTATTATATCCATTATCACAGCTACAGTCAGTAACTCGG
Organism: Perca flavescens; assembly: GCF_004354835.1. NCBI lineage: Eukaryota > Metazoa > Chordata > Actinopteri > Perciformes > Percidae > Perca > Perca flavescens. Next base: position 32,296,783 of record NC_041341.1, read on the forward strand.
GAGAACCGTGGTTCTGCTCGCGTTCATTAGGTCAGGCTACTAGCTGCCGCTAATGTTAGCTACTAGCCGATAGCCGGCAGTTTGGGAACGGAGGCGTTAATAGCATTACATCTACGTTACAGTCTTTACAGCATATGGCCCTCGGATGTATTATAAGAAAATAAAAATGAAGAATTACAGCCATTATATCGGGAGAACACTCAGATGAGCCTGCAGTGCAGGGCGGCTCAGCCATCGGGCTCAGTCCCGCGGGTCTGCTCACGTTCAAAACCTGCCGGCACCGGCAGACACCGCCTACCGAGAGCCTGGGTCTGTCCAAAGTTTTTCCTCGCCACTGTTGCACTAAATGCTTGCTCTTGATGGGATTTCTGGAATCGTTGGGTCTTTGTAAATTGTAGAGTGTGGTCTAGACCTACTCTATATGTAAAGTGTTTTGAGATAACTCTTGTTATAATTTGACACCATGAATAAAAGTGAATTGAATTATTTCATGGAAAATGAAAGAAAATAAAATGGTGACGAAGCGAGAGATTAAGCGACTGCTTTGTTATTGCAGGACAGAGTCCCCTGTTACACAAAATCATGGGCAGTTCAGTGCATCTCTTTTTTTTTTTTTTTTTTTACCTTTATAGCGTTTAAAACCTTTTTACAGTAACGTTACGGGACTCGCACGCCGCGACTGACGTGTCTGATAGCCGGTTAAGGTTACACGATTGTCCACAGAAGGTTGACGTCGGGTTGCTTTTCTCCAAAAGTTATTTCGGACTCCACTTTTTGCCGCAGGCATGCAAAAACAAACAGAAAGACCTGCGTTTTTGCCAGACTTTTTGAGGAGTGACTACTACAGATGCAGTGTGTGTGAATGAATGCTCTGGGCAATAGAGAGAAAATCAGTTATCACGATATTTTTGACCAAACACTTCAATGTCGATATTGCGGCGATATTCTAGGGTTGACAACTGGTGCTCTAACAAAATATTTTCACGCTTAGATTTTAGACAAGTAATCATCAGTAATGTGGACATAATGTCTAAGTGGGGAAAAGGCAAATAATAGAACAGCTAGAACAGTCTGGTAATGCAGCCTTTAAAACCAGTAAAAGACAACACTTATGTCATATCACGATATTACGATATCCAAAATCTAAGAAGATATCTAGTCTCATATCACGATTATAACTGTCAAACTGCGTAATAAAAGAAAGTTCTGTGGCATTCATTGTTTGGGTTTGTTCATGTTTTACAAAGAGTTTAACCTGAGCCAGACCGACAACAAAGTAAAGTAAAAATAATATCACATCTATACAGGGATAGTAGTATACATTTGTTAAAACATATTAAAATATATGACACACTTGTATTGGATCGGTACTCTGCATCAGCCAATACTCAAGTTTAGGTACCAGAATCAGTATCGGGAAGCAAAAAAAAAATGCTATCGGACAATCTCTAGTAATTATGGTAAGTGATGTCAGTCTTGACATTTGACAGATTAGTATTGTACATCCAACATGTCCATGCACAGGTAAGGTTAGCCTTCCAGTTTAAAAAAAACAAACAACCAAACTGAAGTTAAGCTAGGTAAGATAGCAGCATGCAGTAATAGGTCCATAAAGCAGTATCAGACAAGATGGGCTTGGAGCTAGTTGGTCCGCAATAGAGACCGACCGATAAAGGATTTTTAAGGCCGATATTGATACAAATATTTGGCCGATATATCGGCAAATATATATATATCCATCCATCTTCGTCCGCTTATCCGGTGTCGGGTCGCGGGGGGAGCAGCTCCAGCAGGGGACCCCAAACTTCCCTTTCCCGAGCAACATTAACCAGCTCCGACTGGGGATCCTTGCGTTCCCAGGCCAGGTTGGAGATATAATCCCTCCACCTAGTCCTGGGTCTTCCCCGAGGCCTCCTCCCAGCTGGACGTGCCTGGAACACCTCCCTAGGGAGGCGCCCAGGGGGCATCCTTACCAGATGCCCGAACCACCTCAACTGGCTCCTTTCGACGCAAAGGAGCAGCGGCTCTACTCCGAGCTCCTCACGGATGACTGAGCTTCTCACCCTATCTCTAAGGGAGACGCCAGCCACCCTCCTGAGGAAACCCATTTCGCTGCTTGTACCCTGGATCTCGTTCTTTCGGTCATGACCCAGCCTTCATGACCATAGGTGAGGGTAGGAACGAAACTGACCGGTAGATCGAGAGCTTTGCCTTCTGGCTCAGCTCTCTTTTCGTCTGGCGGTGCGATAGATTGAATGCAATACCGCACCCGCTGCGCCGATTCTCCGACCAATCTCCCGCTCCATTGTCCCCTCACTCGCGAACAAAACCCCAAGGTACTTGAACTCCTTCACTTGGGGTAAGGACTCATTCCCTACCTGGAGAAGGCATTCCATCGGTTTCCTGCTGAGAACCATGGCCTCCGATTTAGAGGTGCTGATCCTCATCCCAACCGCTTCACACTCGGTTGCGAACCGATCCAGTGGGTGCTGAAGGTCGCAGGCCGATGATGCCATCAGGACCACATCATCTGCAAAGAGCAGCGATGAGATCCCCAGCCCACCAAACTCTAACCCCTCCCCACCCCGACTACGCCTCGATATCCTGTCCATAAATATTACAAACAGGATTGGTGACAAAGCGCAGCCCTGACGGAGGCCAACCCTCACCTGAAACGAGTCCGACTTACTACCGAGCACCCGGACACAGCTCTCACTTTGGTCATACAGAGAATGGATGGCCCTGAGTAGAGACCCCCTCACCCCATACTCCCGCAGCACCTCCCACAGTATCTCCCGGGGGACCCGGTCATACGCCTTCTCCAAATCCACAAAACACATGTAGACCGGTTGGGCATACTCCCAGGCTCCCTCCAGGATCCTTGCGAGAGTGAAGAGCTGGTCCGTTGTTCCACGACCAGGACGGAATCCGCATTGTTCCTCCTCAACCCGAGGTTCGACTATCGGCCGAACCCTCCTTTCCAGCACCTTGGAGTAGACTTTACCAGGGAGGCTGAGAAGTGTGATACCCCTATAATTGGCACACACCCTCTGGTCCCCCTTTTTAAAAAGGGGAACCACCACCCCAGTCTGCCACTCCTTTGGCACCGTCCCAGACTTCCACGCAATGTTGAAGAGGCGTGTCAACCAGGACAGCCCCTCCACACCCAGAGCCTTGAGCATTTCTGGACGGATCTCATCAATCCCCGGGGGCTTTGCCACTGTGTAGTTGTTTGACTACATCAGTGACTTCCGCCTGGGAAATCGACGACAATCCCCAGTTATCCTCCAGCTCTGCCTCTAACATAGAGGGCGTATTAGTCGGATTCAGGAGTTCCTCAAAGTGCTCCTTCCACCGCCATATATATATATATATATATATATCAAGGGTGTGACAAGATTAAAATGTGACGAGATTTCTCGTCGAGGTGAAAAGTTGTCTCGTGAGGCGATGTTATGTCAGCGTGATGGAGCGTGAAATTACTATTGAAGATCCCCCTGCCACTTTTAAATCATTTGTGTGGCAACATTTTGGTTTTCCTGCGGAAATAATAAACGGCGAAAGAGTGACAGACAAGACGAACGCAATATGTAAACATTATAAGAAAAAAATGCCGTATACCGCGGCTAACACGAGCACTATGCAAAAACACTTACAGCACCACCACAGCTCTCTACTAACTACTGCACCCACGATGAAAACATTAAAAGGGCAAACAACTCTAAAAGCCTTTGCATTTCTGCCACCGGTAAGTGCAAGAGCCACGGCAATAACGAGGGACATAGGCGTTTTCATTGCAGCTGATATGAGGCCATTTTCTGTGGTGGAAAATGTTGGATTTCGGCGACTCATCCACACACTGGAAACGAGGTACGTCATCCCATCACGCGCGCATTTAACTCGCACTGTAGTCCCAAACCTCTACAAAGAAGCCAAGGTCAGTTGAATAAAAAACTATTTTCCATTCATATATTTCATCATTGAGGATTTCTTTAAAAAAAAATTTAAAAATCTCGTCTCGTTCTCGTGAACCCAATCTCGTGATGTGTCTCGTCTCGTGGAGTAAGTGTCTCGTCACACCCCTAATATATATATATATATATATATATATATATATATATATATATATATATATATATATATATATATATATATATATATATATGAGCACAGCCATATATTGGAGCACAGCCGTATTCGCCATCAACGTCCAACAACATCTGCAGCTGCAACACGGCACAAGCAGCAGACCGCCATGGAGAGGTACTCTGCATCAGCGCCTTACTAAACACTACAAGCAGCAGAGCACTATGGAGAGGTACTCTGCATCAGCGCCTTACTAAACACTACAAGCAGCAGAGCACCATGGAGAGGTACTCTGCATCAGCGCCTTACTAAACACTACAAGCAGCAGAGCACCATGGAGAGGTACTCTGCATCAGCGCCTTACTAAACGCTACAAGCAGCAGACGGCCATGGAGAGGTACTCTGCATCAGCGCCTTACTAAACACTACAAGCAGCAGACCACCATGGAGAGGTACTCTGCATCAGCGCCTTAAATGCTACAAGCAGCAGACGGCCATGGAGAGGTACTCTGCATCAGTGCCTTACTAAACGCTACAAGCAGCAGACCGCCATGGAGAGGTACTCTGCATCAGCGCCTTTCCCAACTCTACAAGCAGCAGACGGCCATGGAGAGGTACTCTGCATCAGCGCCTTACTAAACGCTACAAAGAATTAACGAAGGCAGACATGCTGAGCACTGTCCAGAAGCCAGGTTACCAACCTAGCACTAAACCTGCTTCTCAGGTTTTTTATATTTAGCTAACACTTTGCACTATTTTATGACACTTTATTAAGCATTTCTTACTTATTCTTTAATTTTGCACCTTAATGTTAAGAGATAATTGTTAAGTGTTCATTGTGATTTTATACCTGTTTACATTTTAATTATTTGAGTGTTTTCCATGGTTGTGTTGACATTTCTGCTTTTATAACTGAGGGGATTATAATCAGAGCAGGGTTAAGTTTAAAATAAAAATGTTTAAATTTAATATATTTTTTCTCCTGGTCCTTATTTTAAATAGGTCATAAAAAAATATCAATAATTATTGATATTGACCAATATGAAAAACTTATATCGTGATACAGTTTTCAACCATATCGCCCAGCTCTAATATATACATACATATATATATGCACATATACACACACACACACATATATATATATATATACATATATATATATATATATATATATATATATATATATATATATATATATATATATATATATATATATATATATATATATATATATATATATATATATATATATATATATATATATACACACACATACACATATATATATACACATATATATATATATATATATATATATATATATATATACACATATATACACACACATATATATATACATATACACACACACACATATATATATATATATACATACACACACACACACACACATATATATATAATGTGTGTATATATATATATATATACACACACACATACATATATACACATATTATATATATATATATATATATATATATATATATATATATATATATATATACAGGGAAATAAGTATTTGACCCCTTGCTGATTTTGCAGGTTTGCCCACTTACAAAGAATGCAAAAATCTACAATTTTAATCATATGTACATTCTAACAGTGAAAGACAGAATCCCAAAGAAAATTCCAGAAAATCACATCATATGAATTTATTAAAATTGATAACCATCTGATGAGGAAAAACAAGTATTTGACCCCCTGGACAAACAGCATGTTAATATTTTGTAGAAAAGCCATTATTGGCCAGCACAGATGTCAAACGGTTTTTATAGTTGGTGACAAAGTTTGTGCACATTTCGGCAGGGATGATGGCCCACCCTCCTGCAGACAGCCTCCAAATCATTCAGGTTCCGAGGTTGTCGCCTGGCAACTTGAATTTTAAGCTCCCTCCAAAGATTTTCAATCGGATTCAGGTCTGGAGACTGGCTAGGCCACTCCAGAACCTTGATGTGCTTCTTCTTCAGCTACTCTTTTGTTGCTTTGGCGGTGTGCTTAGGGTCGTTGTCGTGCTGAAACACCCATCCTCGACCCATCTTCAGCTCTCTCACTGAGGGAAGGAGATGTCGGTCCAGAATTCCACGATACATGGCCCCGTCCATCCTCCCCTCAATACGATGGAGTTGTCCCGTCCCCTTGGCTGAAAAGCACCCCCAAAGCATGATGTTGCCACCACCATGCTTGATGGTGGGGATGGTGTTCTTTGGGTTGTACTCTGTGTTCTTTGCCCACCAAACACGACGAGTTGAGTTGAGGCCAAAAAGTTCTATTTTGGTCTCATCTGACCACATCACCTTCTTCCAGGCCTCTTCTGAGTCGTCCAGTTGGTGAATGGCGAACTTCATGCGGGCCTGTACATGTTTCTTCTTGAGCAGGGGGACCTTGCGTGCGCTGCAGGATTTCAATCCATGACGGCGTAGTGTGTTACCAACCGTTTCTTTTGTAACTGTGGTCCCAGCTGCCTTCAGTTGATTCATCAGTTCCCCCTTGTGGTTTTGGGATGATTCCTCACCGTTCGCATGATCAGGGACACCCCACGAGGCAAGATCTTGTGTGGAGGCCCAGACCGAGGGAGGTTGGCGGTGGTGTGGTGCTTCTTCCATTTCCTGATAACTGCACCGACAGTTGATCTTTTCTCTCCAAGTTGCTTTCCGAATCTCTTGTAGCCCATGGTCTTGCCCATGGTGGTGATGTTGGATGCTGGTTGTTTGGGTGTTGACAGGTGTCTTTTATACAGGTAACGAGGTGAGGCAGGTGTATTTGATGTAGATAATTGGTTCGGATTGGGGCTGTGTCTTAAAGAAAGACTAACTGGCTTGTAGGAGCCAGAATACTTGCTGTTTGTCCAGGCTTGTAGGAGCCAGAATACTTGCTGTTTGTCCAGGGGGTCAAATACTTGTTTTTCCTCATCAGATGGTTATCAATTTTAATAAATTCATATGATGTGATTTTCTGGAATTTTCTTTGGGATTCTGTCTTTCCCTGTTAGAATGTACATATGATTACAAT